>NW_008795575.1:2500615-2502471 GCF_000699145.1 Aptenodytes forsteri
AATAATACCCAAAAGGAAAAACCCCCCCCCCCCCCAAACCCCCATCATATGAAGCTCTCTCTGGCCTGATTGCCCCGTCAGTTGGACCTGCAGACAGCCCTATTAGCATCAGTGTACTGAGCAGCTGGGAGCTGGGCTTGCTGGTCAGAGAAAACTGAGCCGGAGATGGAGGCAGCGCACAATTCATCTGGCACTGGTGTCTGTGGGCCAAACCCCCCCCCCCCCCCCCCCAACCCCCCATCATATGAAGCTCTCTCTGGCCTGATTGCCTCAGCTATTCAGACATTGCTGTCCCCACAGGCGAATGCAGAGCCCCTCTTTGCCCCCCGCCCTCCATCCTCCTGCTCAAGAAAACAGTCCTGAGCTTGGTCTGCTGTACCAACCCACGTCATGCCCCAAGCTGATTGCTGTGACATTTCTGATAATGCACCATTTGCCCAGAAAGGTTTTGCCCCGTCAAAAGCAAGTTGGACCTGCAGACAGCCCTATTAGCATCAGTGTACTGAGCAGCTGGGAAATAATCTTGCTGGTCAGAGAAAACTGAGCCGGAGATGGAGGCAGCGCACAATTCATCTGGCACTGGTGTCTGTGGTCCATCCTGCTGTAAGCTGGGGGCAGCACAAACTCTGCCTGTGCAGACCTCCCCAGGGATAGCTAGAAAAAGGAAGGATGCAAAACTTTATCCCCAGCTCAGCAGTCAGTGTGACAGAGTTGAGACCCCTCAGTCATTTGTTTGACCTTTCTCTATGACCTTGGGTACAACCATCTTTCCAAGCTTTAGTTTCTCCAGCTGTAAAATGGAGACACCAGCACTATCATGTATTTTCTTGCAATTCTTTCATAATGAAGAAGAGTATATTTTGCCTCTGAAACTTCCCAATCCTGCTTTGCCGAGCAGCACACGCATCCCAGACAGCTTGAAGTGTTGCAGATTTGTACCAGGTTGTTACGAGGGGCACAGAAAGAAACTTAGGGGCTCTGACAGTTGATATTTCCCCTGAGCCTGGCTCATTACCTAACTTCCCTGGTTTGACTTCTAATTCTCCAGAAACACACCGAAGAAACCCAAAAGAGCCAATTAACAAGAACCTGAGAAACAGAGGGGCTGATTCTCCACCACCCCATGCCGAGCCTTCTGTGTGCTCCCTGTGTCCTGCTGCCAGGGTCTGCCTTCACGGGAAGACAAGTGGGAACTGCCTCTGAAAGCCTCAATCCCTAGGTTTATTTAAGCAAAGCTTCGGATGGCTGACGGGGATCAGTGTAAAATGAATGATTCCACATGGCAGCGCACCCATATCCCCCTCCTTCCTTGGTTTCTTTCTTTTCTACAAGAAAAATGAAATCCCCAAAGTCTGTCTGCCTGCTGCTTTCAGGGGGGTGGGTGGTTGTTCTGCTTAATTGAACTCTGATGTTCTCAAACTCCAGAAAAAGAAAAAAAAATAAATTAACCTGGAAAGGCCTTCTGATTCCAATGTGTTGATACATTTTCTTAAGGGAAGGGGTTACAAAAGGACTTATTTCCTGTGTTCCTGCTGCAAGATTTAAATCCTCTTTCCTGGTGGGATTCTGCTATGTCCTAAAATCCAGACTGATGTTCATGACATATTCACCAACTATGTGCTGCATTATCATTGGCTTGCTTGGCTGTGCAGGAGTGTAAACTACAGGAATATGAAATCTTCCTCCTCATTTTCCTTATTCCCATTTTTAGCTGCCCTGATCCTTTACTTGCTTCTCTCTTCCCTCCTTTCTGCTTTGTATTTTTTTCATAGATTTGATTGCAAAGATGGGAGAGCAGCGGGTGCTTGTGCCTGTCACACGGGGCCAGCAAACAGGGCAGGTAGGACAGGTCCCTT
>NW_008795575.1:2502532-2546827 GCF_000699145.1 Aptenodytes forsteri
AACATCGCAGGTAGGACAGGTCCCTTCGGCACCCCAGGGGCGATGTGGCTGCTCCCTCCGGCAGCGTGTCCCTGGGGGCTGCAGCACACACAGCAGCCAGGGCAGCCTCTGAAAAACAGACCACGGGAGCTGGGCGCGTGGCCGCACAGCTGGCACCAGCTCCGGAGAGGAGTGTCTGCAGAGGCAGCTCCGTACCCTCTCGACTGTCAGCGCCGTATTTTATGGGAACAAATTGTCTAGGCCAAACCCTACAGCTAATGGCTAAATTGGGGAGCGTGAAACCTGTCAGGACTGAGATAGAGATGTAGGGAAATGAATGGGTCACTGGAATAAATTCAGGCAAGCTTAAGGAGGGGGAAAAAAAAGGAGAGGCAGAATTTGCCTAAGCATTTAAGAGAGTTTATCCGACCCATTTAGGACTGCCCTGGGCAAGGCAGGACAGTGGCAATGCAATGGCTTGTTTTGGGTTATGCTTGCAACTTCTCCTGTTGAAATACTCTGCTTTTAACTGCTTTTAATTACCTGGGCTCTGGTTTGTCATGCTGAACATCCGTTGCAAGTTAGATTTTGCAAGAACAGTTTTAGATAAAGTGAAGCAGAGTACCGCTCCCCACCACCACCACCTTGGAGATCACTCTCATGTTCTATCCATTAAAAAAAAAAAAAAAAGCTGTGATAAAAATAGCATGAGATGATGTCATTAAAAATTATCATAATGCATCTGGAAAGAAAAACCATTGGGGATACCTAGGTGATCTTAAATCTGACACTTTCATTTTTTTTTTAATCCCTGATTTAGTAATTTTAACCTGCTTCTAACAATAATGAGGACGTGATTCATATTTGCAGAGGTCTATCTCTGATCTGAACAGTGTGTGTAAGTGCAGGAGAGGAGATGGTGGAAAGGTGCGTGGCTATATGTGGGCATTTCTTGTCCCCTTTCCTGTATAGGTTTCTGCACAGGTTAGTGCAGCGTCAGGGGTGCAGTCTGCCCTCCTCAAGATGGAAAGTAGAAGCAACCACCAAAAGATTCAGCCTCTGTGCCGTCCCCCTTAATACTACCCAAATTGAATGGAAGGACTAGCAGAAATGAGGACAGGATGTCCAGGCAATTTATATCCATCCTCACACTGATAACATCTCCGCTTCCTTAAGAAGGTAGCATTTCTGTGCTAAGAAATAGCTTAAGCTGGTAACTGTGCAGCATCTTTTCATGCTGACTAGCTGGGGCCATTGCAATTGAGTATAATAAACGATATAAGGAACAATATAAGCAGTGCTATAAATAATAATGCTGCAATTCCACTGATGGCTTATGGTGGCATTATAAATGATCGGAGCAAAGTCAGGAGGTCTCTTCACACCACCAGAGTCTCATGGTGGAATTATAGATCTCATTTAAGTGCATTTTGGGGGTAAATTATTTATTAAAGTGTAAAGCTTATGGAGATAAATGTTCAAGTAATCAGACTCCTGGACTAGGTGAGCATTCCTGGTCCTAATAATTACAGGTAGAATTTGCCCCTGGGCAAAAGGGCTAGATCAAGATTTTAGCAACATTTTAGGTATCCAAAAGCCCTGCAGGACACTTCTTGGCACAGGGTTGCAATCTCTAGACTTACAATGAAATGGCCTCCTTGTACAGGTGATCAATCCTGAACACCAGTTGCTCATACATCCATTTTAATCATTAAACTGGAGTTAAGAGACGAGAGCAAGAGGAAACATTTCTCAAGCTGATGAAAAAACATAGCTCTTGGTTGTTATCTTACAACTTTTAAGTTTTCCTGCATTACAGCCCTGAAATGGAGTCCTGGTGCTGGTGTTTTCACCTCTTCCTGCATATTTAATTCTAATTTCAGTCAGAATTTGTTACTGTTGCTAAACTAGGAAAGTGCTCACAGGACCGTGGTGACATTCTCTCTGCCACACACTTCTTGAGTGACCTCAGGTAAGTCACTTAAGCCTGAACAATCAAAAAATTATATAGACACCTTGATATATCTAAGCTGCAAGTTGTAGGGACCTCTCCACACCAGCCTGGCTGATCTCTGTGTGGCGAGAGCATACAGATGCCAAAAGGCCAAGCTCATGGAGGCATTACAAGATGTAAACTGATGTCTGCCTTCAGCGTGGGAAGTAGAGGAAGACTCAGCTTATAATCACTCTGAAGACTGCATTTTCTGGAGTCTTCTGCAACATAAAAATTGTCCATGGAGCAGAAGTCTCAACACTGTCTTGCGCCACTGGGCTGCAGTAAGGATAAATACATTAAGATGAGGCATTAAGATACTGCGGTAATTAGGAGACATATAAGTAACTTAGATATAGAATGAAGCTACTAATAATGCATGAATGCAAAGCCTTAAGAGGTTTGCTTCATATAAAGCACCCAGCCGATCAGTGGCTTAGCTCAATTCTCTGAAGCTGTGAATTCAGGCTGAAAATCTTATGAGGATATGCTCTTTCAGTGAGGTGTTTTTTTTTTTCTTGTCATACTTAAAATATTGCTGAGGCCAACTTTTTGCCTATAGGCAGTGTTTTTCCCATAGCTTCCAGCCAGACTAGAAAACGTTGAAAGGCAGGGGAAAATGTATTTTTAAAAAAAGAAAGTAAAATTAGGCAGAGGGCTTGTGGGAAGATTCTGATTAAGGGAGTGTATCTAATGGTCAAACCAGGGAGATGGAGATGGAATCAGTATTCCTGCCACTAATGCGCTGTGTAACCTTGTGTCTGTTGCTAAGCTTTTTTGTGCTCTATTTTCCCCGTCAGTAAAATGAGTATTATAATAGTTACCTTCCTGATAAGGGTTTCAGTTAATCAATTTCTAAAGCCCTTAAGTACAGAGAGACACAAGATATCATATCAACAAAGTCCAGTATTTATCCGTGGCTGGATATTCTCTGAACTGCACCAACTGTAAATGAATAGGACCTGATCTATATAAACCAGAAAAATTCCTATCGACTTTGATGAAAAAACACTATTTCTTGCAAATAATACTTGTGTGTTTTTGTCCTAGGCAGGATTTGCTTCTTAAAAATATGTTTGAAAAGCAAATTAAAAAGGTTTCAGGTGGGTTGGTAGAATTAAACTCCCCTGATTACTGAATTGCTTGCACAGTTTGCCTGCGCTGTTCCTTATTGTAACTTGAGTTAGTCTTCATGCTGCTGATGGTAGCAGTAGGCAGAAAAAGTACTACATTTGTTTTTGCTCAAAATTCTGAATTTTTGCCAAGGAAAAAGGAGGAAGAAATAATGAACTTTTGGCAGGCATTTTTCAAACAATAGAATACTAAATTATGGTCTGGGAATGAAGATTCTTTCTTACAAGAGACGACTAAGGAGCTTAATTTTTTTAGCCAAGCAAAACTGAAGGCTGAAAAAGAGGCGGTGATTGTTGCATATAAGTAGATTGGGGCATAACAGCGGGGAAGGAAAAGAGCTATTAAAGCAAAGGGACAATGCTGAAAGAAGAACAAATGGGTATAAACAGACCATTAATAAATTCAGGCTGTTAATTAGAAGAATATGTTTAAATATCATAAAAGACGGATTATAGACAGCTTTTAGATAGGAATAGGCATAGGCAGGTGAAGCAGCCCACCTAGGTTTAAGATGGAGCCACTCTCACACTGCAGCCAAGTGGCATGGGCAGAGGAGTGGACCTGAATCCAACTCCATACCTTTCCCATGCTTGAGGAAGTCAACTGATTTTAGTATTTCCTTCCATTTACTACCTTTCCAGGAAAATGTAGAGGATAACCTCCTTTCTTCAAAGTGCCTTTCTACATATATCATGGCTGCATTTTAAATTGAGGAGCTAGCTATCACATCACCATTGCATCGTATATATCTTTCTTCTATTCCAATCTTTGCTCCACAGTCAAGTGTTTTCACTGCCTTCCCTCACTTCTCTGCTGTTACTGTCCAATCCTTATTGCCTCCTCTTCCTCCACCTTGTAGCCCGAACTGTTTCAGCCCTGTCATTCATTAAGTAAAGACATACAGCTGCAGCTGATGGTTTCAAGCTATAGCATAAGTGGAGCAGCTTGAATTTAACATGTGGTTGTTGCTTTTCTTGCCCTGCTCACTTTGGGCTGCAGTGGCTTTCACTACAACAGCTCTCAACCTGCCTGAGTCCCAACAGCTCGACACTTTAATAATTTAAGTGATTTACATTCCCCAAAGTGCATCCGAACAGATTTATTCTGAGCGTTTGTGACCTGTTCTTCTAAAGCACTTCTCTGATGTCTGTTCTTCATTAGAGTTCATCACCTAAGTCAGTTCAGAGTGATAATAGGAAGGTAAGTGCTTTTCTTGAAGCTTATCATGGGAGCCAAGCCCATTAAGATGCGCTGATATTAGGGGTCTCTTTGTTCATTTAGGCTGCAGAATGTGCAGGTATGATTAAAAGAAAACATTTGGGAAAAAAAAAAATTCTAATTTCTCCTATGTTGAATTTCTGTCCCTCTAACAAGAAATTGAGCGTGCTACCTCATGAGCTTTTTTCCACTTGTAGGTTAGTATAATTTAGTGGGGTTGGGTTTTTTTTGTTTGTTTGTTTCATTTAGTGGGGTTGGTTTTTTTTTGTTTATTTGTTTGTTTCTTTTTCCTCTGCCAGTCTGTCATAAGCCAGCACATCCCTTTGGATACACAAATCATCCTCTTTCTCCTTGGACCACTCTGGTCTCACAGAAGAGGGTGTCCCTTTTTCCAGGCCAACAGCAACCCACTTGGCAAAGCTTCTCCTACTCTATGCGAGGTTGGTTTATTCCCCATAGCTGTCCTCTGCTCTCCTTCACACCAAGGTGGGGCTTCCTGCAGATGTCTGACAGATTTCAACTGGCCTTAAGCATACAAATTTTGCTCTGTTGCTGGAAAATCTTATCTCTTTTATTTATGGCTTGTGTTAAGAAGGCATCAAGTACTCCCTCTAGATACATACCTCAGAGACTGTATTCTCCCAGTAGACAAGGAAAGCATTTTTATAGCTATTGTGGATCTATGTCACTGAGAAAGTCAAGGGGGCTTTATTCAAGGCCATATGAAAGTTTGTAGAAGAGACTGGTACAAAACTGGTACTGCAGGCTCTCTGCCCTGTGAATTAGTTCTGAAGCTGTCCTTCCTTTTGAATTTGTACAAGTACCTGGCTTGCTCTGAGTTGCCCCAGTTCACTTTGTCACGTCTCAGTACTGTGTAGTCAAAATTTCCCTTCTGTGCTTTTTTCCACCCTATTCTTCACCGCTTTACTGCCTGGCTTGAAATTTCCCTGCCTCACTGCATTGCTGGGCGCACATCTTTTTCTGCTCTGGTTTGTCCATCACTCTTAAACTCCTCTCCCTTTTTGAGGAGTCTGTCCTTTCACATTTGAACACACACCACCCATGTTAAACAGCAAATCAATCCTGCATTCCCTCTCCTGATGTGTCATATGAGAATCTCTCTGAAGCCCACAGTGAGGGCTACAGCTTCCCCCCAGACCTGGGAATTCTCTCCTGCTATGGGGACTGAGCTGGTCCCTCATCCACTAAAAGAAGATTTCAGCCTCATTTTTCACTGGCAGTGACTAGAATGACCAATCTGCTGCCTGCTGAGGAGCGAAAGGTCAGGCCAGGTCCATTCTGTGGCTACTTGTTTTTCTCCACAGTGACCAATTTCAGACGGTAATAGAAGCATCAATAATGTCTCTGTCTTCTCTAACTGCTTCGTTTCTTCTTTCCTCCCCACCCCCCCCCTATTGATTGAAATATTGCAGCCTCCATTTGTTAGCTCGGCCCCTGTGAGGCAGGCTGAGGCATTCACTCACAGCACGTCTTCCCCATAAGCAAGATGTGAGGAGCTGAAATAATTTGGGATCATGGGGGTGTTGACCACACGTTGCAACTTGTAATCTCCTTGGCTTATGTTCCTTTGTGGCTGAGGTCTGAGTTTTCAGGGCTCTGGGGAGTCACTTGCCAGCCAAAATTCTGCTAACGTGTTTGCGTGCTTAGAAGCAGCAGAGGAAAGACCCTCTCCAAAGGCTGATCACTGTCCCAGTTCAACAGGCTCAGCTCCTGCTGCCAGAGCTGCAGATGAAGCTGAGAGCAAGAAGGAGCCTCAAGGACAGGGGCCGTATGGCACGCGTGTCCTCAGAGCCACCCCAGCTGTGTCCCTGCTCAGCTCCGTGTAAAGCATGATCCAGACCAGTAGGAATTCAGTGGAAACAAAGTCTTCCTTCCATCTTGGTGGAAAATTAAAAAAAAAAACAAAAACAAAACAACAACAAACAAAACCCCAAAAAACAAACCACCTGCCAGAGCGCTTCATCAGAGGTCATACTTCTTCCCTGTGGCCAGGTCAGGCCTAACAACATACCTCAGCTGTGAACTTTATCTGCTGAACTTCATGGCTCACTTTTCTCAGGGTAAATTAAAGTTCATAGCTGCACTTCTGGTTTAGTTGCCTCCCCAGTCTGGGGCTTATGATTTCTGAGCTCTCACCCCTGAGCCATCATTTCTCCTTGCAGAGGGACAAGGAAATGGAAGATGATACGCTCAGTCTCCTCTAGTTCCCACCAGACAGATACTGTATTAAGCAGGAGGCAGACCCTGTTTCTCACAGCTTTCCTGAACTGCTGACTGATTCTAATTTCTGCAGCATCTCAGCCTCTGACATACTGCAGAGCACCTTATAACTGCCCCCGCAGCCAGTCCTACCTCATCATAGACCTCTATGGCATCTAATTGTTGTCTTGGTCACATTTGGAGTGGGTGTAAGACAAGCTCCTGCTGAATTGCTGGTCTGTAGACCATATATAGCCTGTCAGAGCCCTCCTTTCTAGAATACAGCTAACGCTCCTTGCAAATGCTGATTTCTGTTGACAGCTGAAAACTTGATGAAATTTGGTTGATTTAAACAAATCTGTTTCTGTGAGCACATGCTTCTGACTAAAAGGGCTTTGTAGTTTAAAATTGCTTAAGTTAATTGATATTCAAGAGACATTATTCAATGGTAATGCATTCATAAACAATGTCACTGTTTGTTTGAAAAATTTAAACATTAATTTAAATTAAACTGTAAACAAGGGAAAGATGTATGAGTAAGGATTGAGAAGGCACTGCAGAACATCTTCTGACTGGAGTAATGTTATACCTGTATCTGTATGGGACGTGCATATTTTAAAATGAGGAGAATCAAAACCATTTCAGGCCCTGTTTTCTACCTCTTCTCAGAGTCTTTCCTCTTCAGTAAGAGGAGAAGATAGTTCAGTGGTCATGTGAGTCTTCAGAAACCTCTGTCAACTCCCTTCTCCATCAGCTGTCTCTTGTGACTGTGGCTGGGTCTCACTGGGGTATTTGAGCATCTGAGCCTGGGAGGTGATGGCACTCCTATGACATGTAACGCTTGCTGGGATTAAAATCAGTCCATTTTTGCTGAAAAAAAAATGCAACTGACCATTTTCACAATACTACCTGTATCAATTCCAGCAGGAAATTTTTCTTGGGTAGAGTGTGGTATTTTCTGAGACATTTCTTTTTACTAATAAATCAAAATGCAACATTTTCACAATACTACCTGTATCAATTCCAGCAGGAAATTTTTCTTGGGTAGAGTGTGGTATTTTCTGAGACATTTCTTTTTACTAATAAATCCCTGTTTTATAGATAGATGAAATGGGTTGTAAGCCTGGGTCAATAAGGCAGGCTACAGGAGTAGATAAAGCAATAAGTTAAAACTTGGATGACCTGGGTTCAAGTTTCTGTACTGCTGCAGATCTTCTCTGTAATCTTGAATAAGGCACCTCTTCTCTCTGTCTCAGTTCTTTTCTGTAACATGGGCTGTCAACACTTTCTTGCTTCATGAGATTTTCAGAGTATAAATACACTAGATGTGTGGAGGCACTCAAATACAGTGGTAATGAGGGTCATCTAAATACCATACTTAGATAAGTAAGGATGATTGTTTTCCATCTCCTTTATCCCTTCATGATAAAAATGTTTCCAGAAATCATTATATACAACACATAAGCCAGAAGCAGCAGGAAAGTAATTGTCTGTCCTCAGCTCTTTTTTATATGTGGATGAGGCATATATTTGGGGTGGGGGTGGTTATTTTATCACAGAGCCTTTATCTACATATTGGTAAGTAGGGTATTTTGCATGAGTTTGTTCATCACACCACCCCAATATTAGCAAGTAAAATATATAAAGTTATTTATGGTGAGGGAAAATCAAATTTCCTCTCAGAGATTATTGGCAATAGAAGAGTCAGAATGACTTTAATCCTGTCCAGTACAGAGAATTCCCAGTACCTTCAACATGTCAGTCTTTTGTTTTTCAGAAGTTTATCTTTGGTTTGCAGTGGGTCACAGTAAACTTGATTTGGCAGAATGTGATCCCTGACATTTCTTCTAACACAGTTTCTGTATCAGATAGGAATGCTGGGTATTTTTCCTTATGAGTGCAAGGCAATGAGATTGTTCCTTAAAATGAACATGAAAGCCTGAGATGTCTAAATCAGCTTTCACTATATGGGAAAACATTTTTATTTATTTATTTATAGAAAGAATATAAGAAGTAGAACTCCTAGGTTCTATCTTTATATCTAGCAGCAAATGACCAATTGTAAGTTGCGTCCTTTCATGCCTCAGTTTCCCAGTGTTCAAAAAAACACAATAAATTTTTAAGGCAAGATATGCCTTATCTCTGCAATACTATATTCTATTATGGTTTATTTAACCATTAAAATATTTTTTTAAAGAAAATGATTTAAAGCTGATAGTAAGAAATACTTTTCTTACATAGCACATAATTAACATGTGGCACTCAATGCCACAGACGTTATTGAAGCCAAGAGCTTTGGAGGATTCACAAAAGGATTAGACATTCATATGAATAATGAGAAATTCTATTAGAGAAAATAAAAAATGTATGAGGGATAGAGAACTTCATGCTTTGGGGTATAAAGCAGCTGCTAATTGATGAGGGCTAGGAAAGAAATATGCCCCTGTGGGCAGGACATCCCGTGATGGTATGCTACAGGGCTTCTTGAGCAGTACTGTGAAACCGGGATGCTGGCTGCTGAAGGGATTGCTGGACTGCCTGAGCCTCTGCCCTGTTACAGTAAGGCAGCTCCCATCTCAAAGTAACAATTGAAATAAAAACCAAAGGTCCAACCAAACCAACTGTGGCTGAGCCATAGTAGTCTGGTAGCCCATAGCACAGTGAAACGGTGATTCTTGGCATTGCATCCAACTGTTTCTGACTTTCCAGCTGTGTAGGGAGGTCTCAGTGGCACTACGAGCTCCCAGTGGAAGGGGATAGTGCTGGCTATGCAGGCAGGATGTCCTGGGCACCTTGACAGGGTGTGCTGAAACCTGTCCCACCTTCCCCATGTGTAATCCCAGAAAAAAAAACCCAAAAAGGCACAAAGGTGAATTGCACTGGTCGCTCACTTGATTTGAAGTCACTCCTGTCCAGTCTCCGTCTGTCTGTTTTTCCAGGGCCGTCCACAGACATGTTTGCATAAGGCATACAGCCATTTAACAAACACATCAGGTAGCCAACCATGTTTGCAGCTATCGAGCAAGCAATTATAGTTCATTCAATCAAAGGCTTTCGTTTGATCCAGCCTCAATTAACAGGGGAGGCATTGCCACATCTGCCTGCAATTTCAGAAGTGTTCACAATTCAACTTAGATTATTGCTATATTTCTGCAGCTTTTGATGGAGTAAGATTGATTACAAGAAATAAGAAAAAAGAGTGACCTTCCTCAGGCTTTTCCAATGGTATTTCAGTTAGTATTTTATAATCACTGTTTAACAGAGAAATTGCTCTCTGGTTATTAATATAAAAATTATCACCTTCTTTGACTAATAAAATCAATAAAGGCTCCTATCCTTTGAAAAGGCCAAAAACCTTCTCTCTGTTCATAATTAAACATTTCAACCTAATCTGGAGCAATAATAACCTTCAAAGTTTTATAAAATTCCTAATAATAATATCTTATAGAACACCTTTCTGCTCAGCAGGTTTCGCAAACTGTGGCCCAGATTTGGACAGCATCTTTATGCATGGCTGGGCTTCGATATGCATGTCAAATTTTAAGGGTTTTTTTGTGGTGTTTTATCATCAGTGATAAACAAATGCATATAGGAAGTCTATTTGTTGCATTAGTAACACAATTAAAAGCCTGTTGTTTCTGGGTTTGCCATATAGCAGCCAGGTGACATAATTTTTAATTGAGGGTACCTGCAGTAAGGCATTTGCATTCACTCGGAGACCTCTAAGGAAAGGATCAGTCTGTTGCAGGTGCTGAGCATTTATAGCTAACTTTTATTAAAAACAGATTTTTCAAAATCTTTTATTTCTTGTATTTGTGTTGGAACATAGTGGACAAAAGTACTTCTTCATGTCTGCTTGTTACAACAGGGTTAGCTATGAATATCTAGAGTCGATGTTCATATAGTTGGTGACGATGTAAGCATCAAATATCACTTGCCTAACCTTCAATCCAGCCAGGGCGTCAGTGTTAACTTGCACAATGGTAGAAGTGGGATCAAGATCCATAATCTTATATGGAGAGATACTGCTTCTGCCTCTCTAATTTCTACTGTCCTTTCCTGGAGTTACATTTATCAGGATTACTCGCTTCTCAGGCAAGTTACCTCTGTCAAGCTTGAATGGCTATTCTCACGGGGTACAGACACACACGAGCTAATTAACTATCATCCTGCATTTGATGATGATGAGCATCCATTGAGAACCTTCCATCCCAGTGGGTCTCATGGAGCTTCACATATTAAACAAACCTGCATATGACAAGCACAGGGATTACCTCTTCATAAATGAGTGGCAACCAGCTTTGAGTCGAATCACTTGACAGTTTAACAGCAGGCAGTGGAGCTACGCAACAGTTCACGGCAGGGGGTAAGGAGTACCTTTATGGAATGATTAACTTGTCTAAGAAAATGATGTCTCTGCAGGGCTTTCATTTCACACGTAGCTGCCACCAGGAACCCTGTAATAGAGCAGGCATGAAATATGGGTTTGGGATTCCCTTTCACCATTGCCCATGTATAGAATTTCCACAGGCATCATAGGTATAGATGTCAACTTAGATTTAGGTAATGATAACACAAAATTGGCCCTTTTGATCTAATCCAATCCTTTCTTAGGCATAAGCATTTCCAAACACGAGTGTTTTCTTATGAAAGAATGTCCTTTCAGTGTCTGTCCTTGAAACCCGTGAAGCAGTCCCAATGGACGACTGAGCTAATGCTGTACTTTTTTTTTCTATATTCAAGCCATCTCAACAAGGGATCTTAACTGATGTTATGTAGGCCTGAGTTGTGTTGTATGGACAAGTCTTTTGACTCCCTTAGGCATTTTGGAAGCATCTGTTTTGCAGTGAATCATTTAGTCTTATCTTCAGAAGTTTCAGGGGTACAGTTTTGTTTGGCGATGATTTGGCTCTGGCTTTCAACAAGGTCCTCGAGTCCTGTAACAACCAAAATGCACAACTGTAGTTAGGAGAAAAAATGAAAAGCCACAAGGCCTTTGTACACCCTACGCTTTCTCCATATGTGGGTGAAGATAATAGTTTGTGCACAATATCAATAGATGAAAGAGCTACCTAAATACTGAGTGCTATTATAGGACAAGACTTAGTGGATGTGAATCTGTGCAGCCCCACGGAAGATGATGAAACTGTGCTGATTTCTACCTGCTACGGATCAGGCCCTTTAGTATTTATTACTGTTATCATCTGAACCTGAGTTGCAGCTCTCCCCTATGTTTACTCATCACTGACTATCACATCCCCTTTCATTTGCTTCCTTTCTGAACAATTTACATTTCACCCCCTTGGAGCTTTTTTGGATGAGACTCCTTTCATCTCTCATCATAATGTTCAATAATGACATTTCCATTTGCTTCCCTTTTCATGAGGCTCCTTTTTGAAAACAGGATCTGACCTCTCTCTTTGTATTCTCCTGTCAGCCAAGAATCACATTGTGCATGAATTTAATTGACTTATTACATCTTTACAGAATGTGGTTACTTTAGTTTTTGTGTGTATTCTGTTTGTTTGTTTGTTAATTTCTGGGTCTTTGGGAACTAAATTATGCAATTTCCAGAGTCTATTTCCAATTACTATTGAATCTTTCAATTGAACTGAATTTCATTGTGAGATGGAAAATAGAATGAACTGAAAATTCAACTGAAAACATGTCAGTATTGTTGGTACATGTGTTAGTGCTAATATAGAATTTATCAGCTTATTTTCTCTTCTGGGGCAATGTAGGGAGGGGAAACATCAAATAAACAAAAGCAAATACAGGGTTTTTTTCTTTTCTTTCACTGAAAGAAATGTCTGTATTGCACTGAACAAAACCTTATTTGTCCTGTTTTGATGAACATGAAACCCACCTGATCCTGTTCTTCAATCCTCAGATGCAATGAAAAACTCCTACTCTTTTCAAGAAATCTCCAGTGTTACTGTTATTTAACTAGCTCCTGATCTGGTATAAACTGGCCTATCATTATTGATCTAGAGGGAATGAGATTGATTTACACCTGTAGAGAATCTGGTCTATTATTATGAAAAATGACATTGGTGCTGGTGGCACCTTGTGGAGAAGGAAAGCAGGTTGCTTCTGTGACAGACATACAGCACGCAGAAAGGACCAGTTGGTACAAAACCTGTTTAAAGTGTTTAGGTTGCATAAACAAATGTTGCTTTATTGCTTGGTTCATGGCAAGGTGCAATATTTCTAGGAAAGCAGAGTATGGTGGAGAGCTAAGTGGACTGTAGTCCCTCTCTCCTATGACCTTGCCTGGTACTGCATGTGCTGTGCCATGAGGCAGAGAGGGGGACACGGAGCCACTGTTCCTCAGCACTACTGGGACCATCCTTGACTGGGTGCTTCTGACCTGTGTGGTCTGACTCTCCTTTACTGTACAGTAGCTTCATGTCTCCCAAGAGGGCTAAATACATATTGGTGTGAGAGAGAGAGAATGTGTCTTAGGGCTTTGCCGTGTAGGAAGACATTTGAAAGTAGTTCTTTCCCCTTCTAACTTCTTTGAGGGAGAGAGTGATGACCCCATACATCCTCAAGCTTGGTCAGATCAAAACTCTCCATGAGGAGAGGAGCAAGTGCTCGGTGCAAAAATGATTTGCACATGTCATTCCAATCTGTCTCATGGAGTATCTTGCCAGGTTCTGGCAGCTGGTGGTTGGAGGGTTTCCCGAGTGTCTGGTGTTTAAAAAAAAAAAAACAAAACACCAAACCCACAGCTGTGCATACCCTGTCTGAGTTTCCTTGCTCCCTTTTTCATGGAGTACCTTGCCAGGTTCTGGCAACTGGTGGTTGGACTGAAATGTGCATGGTTTGAAACCACTTGCACAATGACTATGTAGAGTGCCCCATAGTTATTCTGATATAAGACAGGCTGGGGCCCCATTATGCACTGCTTTTTTTCCACCAAGAACTTTACAGACCTCTCTTCTAACCTCTCGATTTTTCTTTCCTGAGCCCTTCGTTAGAAAGGCACTCCTTGAACACCACTACAGGTCTTTGATCCTTGTTCCATTTCTCTGCACATTTTCTGTTTTTAGTTTTCTCTTTTTTTCTTCCTTCTTTTCTGTTGTTTCCATTTTTTTCATTTTTTCCATTTTTCCCCATTTTCCCCCATTTTTTTCTTGTTTTTTTCTGTTTTTTTTTCTTTTGTCCCCCCCCTTTTTTCTTTTGTCCCCCCACTTTTTTGCTTGTCCCCCCACTTTTTCCCCTGCTTTTTTGCTTGTCCCCCCACTGCTTTTTTCCCATTCCTCCCCCTTTGGATTATCCCCTAGTCCCTAGTGATCTTTCTTACCTTTAGCTGGTATAAATCAGAACAACTTCAGAGATTTTTCAAGCTAAGGATCTGGTTACTTTCACACAGTCCAGTTATATCTGGGGTTCAATACAATTTCATTTTTTTAACTTTATTTTTTTTTAAATGTCACAAATCCCACAAGTCTGTCAAAAAGCTTTGTGTCATTCTGGCAATCCCAGCCAGCCTTAAACTCATGCTGTCCACCTGTCTTTAGGAGAGGTTTCTGTATTTCTGGATGGTAGGTTTGTTTTAAGGCTGGTTGCATCAGTAAAATGCCCAGGTGGATCAAGGTATGGTCAAAACCCAAACAAAAGTAATGGCCAGTTCAAATGGGAATGATTATGTTCATGTCAGTAAAATTCTCACTTCTGACATCAACTGAGGAACTAGTCTCTTGGCAGAGCAAAAGGTTGGAAACTGGCCCCACTCTTGTCTATCTTCTACTGGTTTGGTGGATAAACTGGGGACTGCTGTCTGCAGAGCTGTCCTGCCCCTTTTCACCAGCATAAATTTTACTTCCAGGATTACAGAAGCTTTTATTTTGTTAATATATGTTCCTTAAATGAGAAGCCAACCCCTGCAAAATGACTTTTCCTTATGGGCCAGGACTGGCCTCACCGGTCCTTGCTATCCCATTCTGATTCTCTCCCAGCTACTTGAAAGTCTCATTACTCTCGAGTGGGGAGCCTTAAATATTTCCAGTGACATTTCCTTGGCCTCTGGTGATTTAATATTATTAACCTGGTATGTTATTAAAGTGACAGGAGATGTCTCCCCTTCACAGGTATATTTTTCCAAAAACTCATTTGAATTTTTATTACTTTATTTTGAGGGGCAGCTAGTGGAGCACAGAACAGGCAGGGAGGGCACAGGAGGGAAACGCACCTGGTCCTGGGTATGGAGATCTCCTCTGTATGTAGATAACAGGTTCTGGCATAGTTTCTTTCACCATAGTTTACTTCAGAATTAAAAGTATTTCTTAGTTTGAGCAGTCAAACTAGAGTATTTCCAAGAAAAGTGTCTCTTTCCTGAGGCTGCAGCCCATTTCAAAGGGATCACCTGGGGGAGAAATAGGCTTTTATGTGCTTTGCAAATCCCACAGATTTTATGCTTTACCCAGATCTCAATCCGAGTCTGCTTAAATTTCATCTTACAGCTGTTGTTACTGTAGGAAAAATCTAAAGCACATAGTGGAAATCTATAAACTTAGGACAGTGTAGAAATAAATCCAGATTCTTTTTGCTTGTCCCCCCACTTTTTTCTGCTTTTTTCCCATTCCTCCCCCTTTGGATTATCCCCTAGTTGAAGAGGATCTTTCTTTTCTTTAGCTGGTATAAATCAGAACAACTTCATAGATTTTTCAAGCTAAGGATCTGGTTACTTTCACACAGTCCAGTTATATCTGGGGTTCAATACAATTTCATTTTTTCAACTTTATTTTTTTTTAAATGTCACAAATTCCACAAGTCTGTCAAAAAGCTTTGTGTCATTCTGGCAATCCCAGCCAGCCTTAAACTCATGCTGTCCACCTGTCTTTAGGAGAGGTTTCTGTATTTCTGGATGGTAGGTTTGTTTTAAGGCTGGTTGCATCAGTAAAATGCCCAGGTGGATCAAGGTATGGTCAAAACCCAAGCAAAAGTAATGGCCAGTTCAAATGGGAATGATTATGTTCATGTCAGTAAAATTCTCACTTCTGACATCAACTGAGGAACTAGTCTCTTGGCAGAGCAAAAGGTTGGAAACTGGCCCCACTCTTGTCTATCTTCTACTGGTTTGGTGGATAAACTGGGGACTGCTGTCTGCAGAGCTGTCCTGCCCCTTTTCACCAGCATAAATTTTACTTCCAGGATTACAGAAGCTTTTATTTTGTTAATATATGTTCCTTAAATGAGAAGCCAACCCCTGCAAAATGACTTTTCCTTATGGGCCAGGACTGGCCTCACCGGTCCTTGCTATCCCATTCTGATTCTCTCCCAGCTACTTGAAAGTCTCATTACTCTCGAGTGGGGAGCCTTAAATATTTCCAGTGACATTTCCTTGGCCTCTGGTGATTTAATATTATTAACCTGGTATGTTATTAAAGTGACAGGAGATGTCTCCCCTTCACAGGTATATTTTTCCAAAAACTCATTTGAATTTTTATTACTTTATTTTGAGGGGCAGCTAGTGGAGCACAGAACAGGCAGGGAGGGCACAGGAGGGAAACGCACCTGGTCCTGGGTATGGAGATCTCCTCTGTATGTAGATAACAGGTTCTGGCATAGTTTCTTTCACCATAGTTTACTTCAGAATTAAAAGTATTTCTTAGTTTGAGCAGTCAAACTAGAGTATTTCCAAGAAAAGTGTCTCTTTCCTGAGGCTGCAGCCCATTTCAAAGGGATCACCTGGGGGAGAAATAGGCTTTTATGTGCTTTGCAAATCCCACAGATTTTATGCTTTACCCAGATCTCAATCCGAGTCTGCTTAAATTTCATCTTACAGCTGTTGTTACTGTAGGAAAAATCTAAAGCACATAGTGGAAATCTATAAACTTAGGACAGTGTAGAAATAAATCCAGATTCTTAGCCAGCATAAATCAGTGACATTAAAATAACTTGAATGGAGTTGTATCGTTTCCCTTTTGCTGCACATATAATCTACAGGGCCTGGGTTTGCCCAAATATAAGGGGGAACTGATTTCAATTACTCAAAAAAACGTAGCTCCATAATGAAGTCTCTGTTTACAGAAGGTCCATAGATTTTCAAGAATATGTTTTGGAGGTTTTGTTCACTTTTTGTGAGGACACTGACCCATTAAACATTTGGGGAGCAAACTGTCAGTTATGATGTGTTCTTTTTGGTTCTAGAAGTGAGGAAAAGATGAGATCTTTTCTTTTCTAACTACTCATTCAGGAAAGCCGGGTTATTAGATCTCCATCAGCTACTGACACTCTTGGAACTTAATTTTTTCATGCTTTTTTCCTGTCTTTCCACACCCTGACCAGTCTGTCGTGTATAATTTTTTTAGGAAAACTGAACAAATATCAACATCTTCAAATTGTTCGTGAAACAGACCCTTTGAGCTTTCCAACAGATATTTGGTTCAGTACTTTGATCCAAGCCCATCTCTATGCTTTGTTGATTAAAATGATCTCCCTTTGAAAGGATTTTTAAAGATATTTCCTTTGTCTATGGCTTATCAGCTCCTTTCCATCTGCCCGTCTCGGTATCGGCACACTGGTATTTTAGACAGTTCACTGAAAACTTTGCAAGCTAAGAAATTATATCCTATACTGCCAGGCCTTCGTTCTTAAACAAGACATTCATGACTTTTCTGTCAGGCTTTAAAACTGGTTTTGCAACAAACCCCACTCATTTGGGTTTATTTTTACCTTTTCCCTCTATGTAATCTCCAAAATAACTTTAGAAAAATACTGTGTCAAAAGCTGATATTAAACTCTCAAGTGCCTGGCAAATGATTTAATGCAACGGCTCACACTGGGGTAAACCCCAGAGATTTCTTTTGTAAAGTTCCACCTACATAATCTCTTAGAGGTAGATTTTTAGAGCTTACTATTTGCTTTAGTCTGGAGACATTTCTTTGCTTTTATGGCTCATCTACTTTCTGTCCACCAGTTCTTTTAGATAGGAATGTTGCTGTTTCCCTACTGTTTAATCTTTCTCTCTTGCTTAGCAGTTTCCTTTGCTGCCATCCCATGCACATGAAAAGCATGAGCAACGCACCTGCTCGGTAGCTGGTCACTGGAGAAAAGACTGTGATGTACACCTCATAGTGAAGAAAAACAATGCTGGGAAAGGCAGGGTGTGCAAGTCTCGCGTTGCCGCAGGACGATACCTGTAGCCCAGGAGCAGTAGGCTGGTCTGACCCTTGGCTGATGTGAAGTGATAAAGTGTCAGTGGATTTACTTGCTGAGATCTCCTTTAATTGAGTGTTACAACATTCTGGCTTTGAAAAGATGTCTGGCACAGAAGTTGCCCTCTGTGACCCGTGTCATTCCTTTCTCCTTGTCTGTTGTTTTCTCTCTCTCAAGGGACTGAGTGTTGCTTCTCTCCCAGGCAGCCATGGGAAGCACCGTAGGCCAGGACTCCAGCAACATTTCAGACACGTGTCCTCTCTGGCCTGCAGCAAACACTTCTTTATTATTCATGGGATAACCGAGGGTAAAGAAAATGCCATGTGTAGCCCCATGAAGGAGCTGCAAACTGAACATCTGGACATTTTTACATGTGAGAACAAGCACAGGTTTTGTAAGCCTCACAAACCCAAATTGCTGTCACAGAGTTCTGCCCAAAAACAAGTGCTGTTGGGGAATTAAGGAGAGAGTAACATCAATATGTGTAATGGAAGCGTGGCGTAATATTTTCTAAAGCATTTATGTAATAGGCATTGCTAATATCTGTATCTACATAGGAAAGTTTTACCGGTTGAGTTATAGTGGGCTAAAATATAAGAGCCCCCCTAACTTTCCATCTGAAATAAGTTTTGTATTCCCCCATGAAAAGCTACAATGGTCTCTCTGCCTCCTGCACAAGTCTCTTCCTGACTTCTACACTAACCTCCGTGTCATTGCAGTAAGTTATCATTTATAATCTCTCACTTGAGACTTCTTAGTCCTCATCACCTCATAACATGACTTGGACCATATTTCTTCAGGAAAGAGAGAGAAGAAGGAGTGTCTTAAATTTATTCTTTTGTTTTGCTTTTGTTTAAGGTGAGGTTACAGGGTAGGTTTAGTTTGGTCTTTTTTCCTCAATTTGTCTGAAACTCCTTTTCTAGTGACAAAACTGACATGAAAACAAAAGTCCGCTTCTACCAGTGCAAGTAACTTCCTTTAGGTGTTTACATCTTTAAAAATATTCTACATTTAAATGCATGCCTTATGATGCATTGAAAAATCACTCTTTAGCAGGAAATTCTCATTTATTTTTAATGCTGAGTCCCTAAAAAGCCAGATTTTGAAAGGAACATATAACTGAGTGGAAGTAAAGTGATATGTGTTCTTTTTGAATCACTCTGACGTAAACATCAAGAAATCCCATAGCCAATTTCAAACAAAACCTTTCCTTTTCACACCACATATTCTCTGGGAAGTTAGCTTCATCATTTTGCCTTGCTCTGAGGTGTGCACACAGGCAGAGTGTACTTCCCCTTCGTGTGGTGTTCTGATGCTGCGAGATGTTTGTGGCCCCTGACAATCTCACCTCTTCTTTCCTGCTGTACAGTCTTTTCCCAACACACGTCTACCCTTCCACCATACTTCATCTAGACCATTTTTTTGGGTTTTTTAGAAGCTTTTTGTTCTCCAAAGAATAAGTGTCTGTACATATTAATCCTTTATCTTGCACGCAAAGTGTAAGCAATTTCTCACCCCTTCTTTTGCTCAAGTACACAGATAACATGCACACAATTCAGCCATGAATGTGCATTGCCTCCTTCCTGGTAATTTTACACACGGACTCCTTCCACAGCCATGCACTATGTGTAGTCTTTCCATCTTGTTATGGCCTCTCCCACACTTTACTCCCAGCCCTGACCACAGGCAAGCTGTTCAACCACATCACCACATTATCCTGCACACACTCTTTGGCTGCTCACTCTTCATCTGGTGAGCATGTTCACAGACAAAGGTGACGTATGCCTCCACCATCCTGGAAAACCATCCATCTCCAGATTTCCGCCATGTGCAATGGGGAGGTGCATCTCCCTGAGCAAATTACTGCCATTGCCTGCTTGCACAGCTTCAAACAATGCACCTGCACTCCCCACCTGCCACACACCCCACACTTTTCTATCTCCCCTGTTTCGCTCTCCACCTACTATTTCAGACTCCTAGACATCCCTGTGGCCCATTAAAGTAATGTTGATGTCCAGCTAATGCTCCATTCCCTCTTGGAACCCATTGCTGTTGCATAAGGCTGGGTGCTAGGTGTGGGAGCCATCCCTGAGCGCATAATTGATGCTGCATTTGCCTACGCTTACTGTACTTCCAGTATCTACATCAGTGCTTTGTAAAGCCCTTTGGGATACTGTGAACATGAAAGACGCTATATAAAACCCAAACCCTATTCTATTCTAGAACAGCGCTTTTAAGTCCTTTTATCACAGAATGAGGCAAGGGTTGAATTGAGCCCAGAAATAGCAGTTTAAAGTTTTCATGAAAGAGTAGAACAGTGTATGTTTAGTATATATTTTAACATAATCTGAGAACACTAAGTGCACTAAAAGCATACCACTTATTTGTGTGTGGGGAAGTGGAGAGGAGGGGGAGAAATGTAAGTGCTTGTTTTTCTTTGGGATTTCATTTATTACAAGATCTGACAGAGATCTATCAGGATGACAAAGGGGAGGGGGAGAAAAACAGCATCACAAAGGTCTCTGTTTGAGTTCAGGAAAATAACAGCCTGTTTCTGTTGTCTGTGTGTGGAGAGTTACTTGGGATGTGATCTGAAACTAGCTATGCAACTGAAGAACATAAGGAGAAAGCTTCAAGTTTTAATAGCGTATACCAAAGCTATAAGGTTATGAGTTAAACACAATTGCTGGCAGGATGGCTGCAAAGAAGTGGCTGTCTACAGATGGCATGGATTTAAGCCAGGGCCTTAGGATCTAAGGGCAGGCAGTAGAAGATGATGCTGGAAAAAAAAGAGGAGGCATCAGATGATTTAGGATTCAGGCAGTCGCCTCCAACAATGCACTGGACAGTGCAGTGGGATCCATGAAAAAGAAAAGGGGATTTGGAGTGTCTGGATTATGTGTCCCAGACCCTTTCATATCTCCTTGCAGGTTGTCCAAGGTCAGCTCTGCACATGAACACCACAACAGCGTCACGTACTCAAGCTTCAGCGCACAGTCCCCATATGTGGCTGGATATTTTCTTGAACGGACCTAACTGTCAGACAAATCTGAGTACTATCTGGAAGTACCTAGAAGTACCTTCATTTACCACTTCATCAAACTTTGTTCCGTTGCCACCTTTTAGTAATAGTGATTGTATATTGTATATTAATTTAGGGTTCTTTGCTAGAAGTATTGCATAGTACCAACTGTAGATATGCTTATCTGTGGGAATTCCCCAAGCAAAAAATGCTTATGATAAAGCCCCATTAATTAGTACTTGCTGAACTCACCAAGTTAGTTTTTAATGTTTAGTGTATTTCGTATTAGTGTAGGTCTAATTTTTAAAATCAAAACATTGTACGATACTGAGTCAAAGGCTTTACTAAAGCCAAGTCATCAATGTGATTATCAGTCCAACTTGGAATCTTCCCAAATAATTAAATCAGGTTTATTTGATAAAACCTATTTTCCATAAAATCATGTTGACAGCCATTAATTCTGTTCCTATCCCTTAATTCTTTATTAATTGGTTCCTCTATTAGCTCTTCCATTATTTTCACTGCATTTATGTCAGGATAAATTATCAATGCAGGGTAACTAGTAATCCTATATAGGATTCTTTTTAATGTGACATTGTTATCAGAGCATCATATTACCTGTAACTCTCTTATTATTTATGACTTTTAATTAGGATTTGTGGGATAGATATCTTCCAAACTATCTCTTGATTTAGATTTAGAGTATCGAGACTGGTCTATAATAGTTGTTGTTCAACTATTGGGGAACTTAAATGACTTCTTCACCTTCCTTGCCGTCAGTAGTCTTAAGTTCAAAGGTTGGAGTCACAGTAAAATTAACTTCTTGGTCGATCATTTATGCAAGTCTTGTAGCTGATTTATCCTCGCTCTGTTCACATCTCCATTCCTTGTAAACGTGGTCTTCTCATCCTTCCCCTCCTTTTTCATTCCACTTTTCCTTAAAAGATTTTCTTCTTCAGTTATTGCACATTTTCTTTAGACCTTCTTTTTATCAATCCTGCTTATCAGCCCCTGGCCAGGGCAGGGGGTCCCCGTAACCATTCATAGCCCTGTTTTACATTCCTGGAGAATTTGGTGGGGTAGGGAGGAACAACAGCGGCACGCATCTACAGGACTGTGCATTTAGCGCTTCTGGTTCCTCTCTCTGGAAGAGGCCCTGCCCTCGGAGTCAGAGGTGATATTCATCCACAGAGCTGCTTTAAAGCAGTGCGGTTTTTGCTTGAATTTTGATCCCTCTTATCTTCCAGATCTCTGTTGTGATGGACATGGTTGTTCTTGTGCCTGACTTCCTCCACACACTCTGTGCACATTAGCTGCCTTGATTTATTTCTAAACCTAGACAAAAAACTCTGAAACCTGTTCAGGTCCTCTCCCTTCTTCTAAAATCACCAGCTTTTTTTCTGTTACGGACATTATTTTTGTCTTGGAGATAAAAGCGAAGGGGTAATAGTTCTTCCCTACTACAGCATACAAGACATTGGTAAAATTCTGTGATTCCAGTAGTGAGGACTATATCATCTTCATACTTCAAATTACAAATCAGCCTGAAACTTACTTCAAGCATCCTCTAAAATCTTTCCTCAGAGCCATCTCTTTACACTGCAGTATATTAACTGTTATTGAATAGAATTGCCTTTTTTCCATCGTTATTAACAATTTGTCAGCTCTGCTTTATCATCACCAGCCGTAGCATGTTGTAATAGGCTGATACTATTGTTAGGTTTTCCTTTATCCCTAACATACTTTAAAAACTCTCTTTATTTTCTTTGGCTCTGCCAAAGATGGATATTCCCCTGATGTTTTTTGTCTGTATTAAAACATACTATGTTTAAAAGGGCCAATAGGAAGTTAATTTCAGATGTAGATTCCTCCTTTCATATAACAGTAATCATCATAATAATAAAAATATGGGAAAATAACACTTATGTATTTTTATTTTCCTTGTCACTGCAGGTTTCTGTATAATATTATTCAATACTATTATCTTGGTTAATTTTAAATGTCACAAGCAGTGAAGTTTCTACTATTTCTCCACAGAGATATGTCCAGAGTCTAATAGATATTCCTTTTTATTTTATTTTTTTTTCCCTAATGATGACCTTATATTTTTACTCCAGTGAAGTTTTGCCACATCTACACTGTTGTAATTGAGGGCAAAATTTGGCCCTTTGACATAAGTGGAATTATAGTAAAGATGAATCTATTCCACTTAGATCATAAAATCTTTCCTTGTAAATCAATCCTTCTAGTCCCTAAATCATCTCTGAAGATGTTCTTTGAGTTCCATCCAAGTTGTCAATATGTTGTTGATGCTGAGATACTCAGAACTGACTGAATGTTTGTCTCACTGAGCCCAGAGGGAGGAAAAAAAATGACCTCTCTTGACAAGAATTTATATGTATCCTAAATAACCCTGTTCTCCTGTTATTTGCTGCCATATTAACCTGATGGGCTAATGTGTGATTTATTCTTATCCTTCAGTCTTTCTGAATAATTCACTTCCTGAATAGCTGCAATTCAGGTGGTTTGTATTTGTTCATTTTGTTGTGCAACTGAGATGTGTTTTGCCTGTTTTTATTCCAGGCTGACCAGCTGCTTACGGTTTTTGCACTTGGGCATTTTGCTGATTTTTCACCTTAGACAAATAACCTTCCCTTTTTTGGTTTAACCTCTAAAATGAAGCTAACAATGTGGCCAGCCTGCACTTTCCAATTATGGCTACAAGTCTTATAATCTGCTTGTGTTTTTAAAGGATGTTTTGGCCTTCCCATGAGAAGTGTTATGCCTTTAGTTACTTCCCAGTGCTCTCAGAGCTGAATCCAAAGTATGTTTAAACATATAATGACACTTCCACTGATCTGTTTTTTCAGTGCCTTTGGCATCATGTGCCTCTCCCCTCATGGGTATGTGAGACACAGGGCCAAATCCTTTTGGTGTAAATCAGCGCACTTCTTTTAACACTGGCTGAGGAACTGTCTGGCACAATGACTCATTAGCTGCAAGCCTAGTTTGAAGGGTGGGATTATTTTTTTTTGGTCTTTTTCTTTTTTATTCTTTTAACATTCCCATGATTTTTCCATGTCTTCCATACTACTTGAGAGCCTTGCTCAGGTGAGTCCAGCCCCAGACTGTCTCTCCTTGGCTGGCTAAGTCAGACAGTTTTATTTCTGCTGCTCATGGTCTTTTTTAAGCTGAGTGCCAGAAAGCATTGAGGTGGGCAGGGTGAACGGGCGGGGAAGAGGGGAAGCATCTCTGAAGAGGGAGTAGTGAAATAGAGGAAAATTCTGGGACTCCTCTTTGAAAGAGCGGTGATGAAGGTTAAGCTCGAGCCAGCTGGCCCCGCTGACTGGCACCGTTGATAGACAGAACCTTTATCAAGTGTCAGCAAAGACATATGACATTTATCACCGTGGAAAGCCGGGTGCTGCTGCACTGACAGAGTATATTCAATACACGCCATCTCCACTGTACTGAGATCCCTTAATGGCATGATTTCTTGCTGAGACCAGGACAGCTCTTCCTTCTGCCTCATCTCCACTTCTCCCTTCAGCTTCTTTTTGCTTCTTTTTCTAGCTTTCCCTCCATAAGTTTTTCTTTCCTTTTTTTCCCCTCCATTTTTTTTTCTGTTCCTTATCATTCTTTCCATTTTCCTTTTGTGTCTTGTTTTTCTTCTCCTTTCCAACATGTTGCCCTTCTTCTCTGCTTTTACTTCCACTGTGTCTCTGCCCACATAGCCCAGGAGAGCACCACGGAACCCTGTACCGTCAGGCAGGCATGGTGTAACTGCAGAAGAATAATTTCCAGACCTGGGTTATAAAAGATTTCAGATCACTTCAGGTCACAGGGAAGGTAAACAGCTGCTGTTCGTGAAATTTAGGCTAAAAGGCTGGAATTCCTTCATCAATGGATCTAAACCCTTTTCAGGTGTATTAGGACTGTGAGCCGAGCTTACAGACACATTGCTTGCTGCACAGAGCGCTGCTCAATGGGAAGAAAAGAGATGTGAGGCACTGCAATTAAGTGATTATGCAAATCTAAACAGGGATTTTGTTTTAAAGTATTTTCCAGTATGAACATGATGTGATTGCAAGAGACATGTGAGCCACTCTCAGAGCCAAGAAACAGGGACAGCTTGCCCCTGCAGAATACACACCTGGGAATAACTGAGCCAGTCACTGGATGTCACCATTGAGCTGCAGAAACGTGGCTTGAAATTCATTATTTATCTGCTTTTAAAAGCATTAGTTTTTAAGGAAAACGTCTGTCACTGGGAACCCTTGGGTGAGTCAGCACCTTGCTGTGCACTGGACCTTGCCGTTTGCTGGGACTTGGCATTGGTGTCTTGCCTCTGTGTGGATGAAGTCAGTGTCCTCATCCTCAAAGGGAACACAGCGACCAGGGACCACCCTGAAGTGGGGGAACTGAATTTGGTGGTGGTTAGATGAATGTCCTGAGAACACGATGACCCAGAGTCTGGCAAACATCAGGAATGGTTTTCCTTCTCTGCAGCACGTATATGATGCTTGGGGTACTGTGGGAAGGTAGATGTTCCGCTAATGAAATACTAATGCAAATCATATTAATATTGCACAAACTCCCTTGAGCTTAGCAGAAGAGCTGAGACTAGTATTACCCTATCAAACATACAGTAACCACCAGCACCAAAAGGATGTGGTGACCTACTACATGACTAGTGTCATGAGAATGAGAGTCCCAAACAGAAGGAAAACGGAATAATTTTCACTTAGCTGGAAATGTTCAGTTATTTCTAGTCTCTTAGGCTGTTATGTAGGAAATTATCTCTGATGATCCAGTTAGTAGAAGGGAATAGGTATCTACATGGGACTGAGAATGTACTCATAGTATAGAATACAAGAAAGTTGTGCATGTCTATAAAAAAAAAAACGGGGGGAGGCAGGGAGGAGAAGAAAAAAGCCAACAGCCAAAGAGAGATCCTTTCTCAGTTGTCTCTCAAGAAATGAGTGAAAGACTGTCCAAGGACTGATGTGCTGATTTGGTCATTCCCAAACAAAACAGAAAATAGACAAGACTTCATGAGATTCCTGAACCCGTTAGGCAAGTTTTTGGTAGGAGCAATGTCTTAGTATAAGTCACTCAGCTTTGTATAAAACCTCACTTCTTACAGACCAGTCTAGACACACACTCAGGTCAAAAGAGGTGGATGAAGAACAGGCAAGCCCAAGTAACCTTCCCAGGCAGCCGCCTTCCTTTTAAAGTAAGGCAGAAGGCAGAAAATTCTGGAAGTGAAATTATAGTGCAATTGTGTAAGATAGAAGATGTATCTGTGGAATATTGTGTTCATCCTCTGTGAGCACGAGGCTGTGTCATTTGGAGAAAATCTATTTCAGTAGAAGAGAAGCCAGTCTAAGAGGAGGGTCTGTGTAGAGCAGCCAGGTTGCAGAAGAGCGTTACACTAATAGCAAAGGGGAGGATGAAGAGAAGGGACAGGGAGCACTAATTTAGCACAAAATCAAGATGTTGAGAACCAGATTAATTGAGATACCAAGAGAGTTGAAGGAATAGGAAATCTCTAATTGCCTGTACACCAACATGAAGATTCTGGATAGTAAAGGAGGAATAGGAATTGCTCACATATGAGCATAAATTTGACCTACTTTGGTGTTACTGAAACCTGATGGGAAGATTTGCATGACTGGAATGTTAAAAGCACTGGTTACAATCTGTTTAGGAAGCAAAACCGGGCAAATAAAAGTGGGAGGGCTATATTCTTATGTCAAAATGGCATTGCATGTTTCCGAGTCTCTGAGAACTCGGAAGCAAATGATCTGAATGAATGTTCTCACAAATAAAGACCAAATCAGGTCCTGACTGCTATCCATTGCAGACCAGAGACTGACTTGATTTCTTGTCTGGCTCTTCACACACCTCTTTATTATAGGTAGGAAGAAAAAGACTTTAATCTGAATGGCATATAAAGGAGATCTCATGCTGCTAGTACTAAAATATCCTTGATTTTTTTTAAAAATGAAGATGACAATTTCCTAACTTTAAAAGTGTTTTATCCAGCAGGAGGGAAAATGGTGCCAGACCTCACCATCTTGACAGATAAAGAGAATTCAGTCACAGAATTAAAAGTCAGAGAGTTGTTTAGATGCAAGTGACATAGACTTGATTAAACTTGCTACATGCAAATGGAATAACGTCCAAGCCACACAGATACACGCATACACAGGGCTGATTTCACAAAATAAAAGTTATTATGAACCCAATCATTTGAGTAAAGGGGTTTAAAGGAAAAAAAAGTAAATAACTAGGAACTCTATGGCAACATTTTATATGCTTCAAAAATACTATTAGCACTAGCAAAGGAAAAAGATTTTTAAAAAACCAAACCAAACAAAAACCATACTTGAAGAAAGGCTAGCCTGATGTTTAGAGGACAATTGCTAACTTGCTATGTAAAATGTGACCTAGAAAACACATGCAGGTACCAGATTCAAGACAGTCTATGTTCAGGTTTGCTCAAGGTATGAGTGCAAAATGTCCAGCTATCTCGAAGCCACAGAAGGAGTTCTGCACTAAGTGTTTGTGACAGTTCAGTTTAGATGTCTTCAGACCAGTGAATAAACTGTGTATGTGGATGAGCTCTCAGTCATTTAGCTGCTCATTGACATTGAAATTCAACTTTGTATACCCTGCCAGCCCAAGAGCTATGCACCATCTGGTTCCCACATCCTCTCTGTTGAAGGGACACCGATAATTTCTTGGCTTGGCTTGTGCCAGTTTAGGAGTGAACTTCAGAATGAACGGGAAGTGAAAGGCCAGCAAACACAAACATTTCATAAATTACAGAAGGAATTCATAGGAGGTGGAGACAGGCCTTAGACCAAAACCTTTGTCTGGCCCATGAATGACATTTCTGGAGCTTCTGATTTCCTCCATCCTGGATCCTTACTGAAACCATTTCAATGGGGACTTAAGAGCCTAAACATATCTAATGTCTGGGCCCAAATCTCTCTGTGTCTCTTCTTTCTCATAGGATTGGGAAGTGTTCAGTGGAGACTAGAAATAGCATATAATGGTATTTTTCTGCCTGTGCTTTAAAACACCCTAGGCTTTAATTAGGATAGCAGCTGTGCTAGAAATGTTAGCTACACTTTGTGATAGGGAAAATTGGAGGGGTACTTCTGTCTCTTACAATTCCTGTCTTTTGTTGAATGGCTTGATCTGAAATACAGTTCTCAGAATACTTGTGTAAACTAACATGTCTTTAAAAAGAATCTGCCATCCGTCTTCTCTATGTGAGGTTGATGGATTGTGAACCTCTGAGTAATATCTCTTGACTGAATGAGCCGTCTTAGCACCTCCATGGAGAAAAGAGACGTCACTGGGTGAAACGCAATGGATGGATGTATTTTTTTGCTAGTAGCAGAAGTGAGAAGATGGTTTTCAGAATTTTCAGATATTGCATAATTACAGAATTTGGATGATATTCAGTGAAGAAATGGGCAATTTTTAAAAGATTTTTCTGATTATATCCTCTGATAAAACATGTCTCCTTATATTTCCATGAGGGTCTTGTTATGAGCAAGACAGAACTATTTGCCTTTGTCATGTGTTGCTTTTAGTTTCAGACCTGTCCCATACCAAGCTCTAGGTGAGGAAGGGCATCACTGGGTACTGGTGAAGCTTCTGAAATGAAAGCCCCTTTCCTAAGCACTGCTTAAATGTTCTGCCTGAGTTGTGCAACCAGAATTTTCACAGTGGTAACTTGGACTGAGCCCAACTTTGAATGTGGATTATTCAGCTCTGCTGCTCCTATCTGCGGGTCCATGCTCCAGCAGGCACAAGGGCTATTTAAAATAAGGACACAGATGCCTAAACCCTCTTTCAAACTCCAAGATGCAGAACTGTGAGTCTGTGTTTGCAAAAATGGTTTCTTCTTAGGAGAGGGGAAGATTTACTACACTGAAGTTTAGATAGCTTGTCTTTGAGGTATTCCTTGAGAGTTCAGAAAAAGAGAGGCTTGTGCAGGGGGGCTTCAGGTCTCCTCTCAAACTGTTTCCTGGAAAAAGCTTTTTCTTCACTGACCATACAACATGTAAAGGCTGAGCAACCAACTTAACCACTCCGTTAGAGAGCTAAAGTTTAACAGTATGAACATCCTTCCCGTGTCTTAAAACCTCACCCATTGACTGATAAAGTATCCAGAGGGCACTGCATTATTGAAGTACCACTCACCCCATGGACCGGTATGCCACATCAAACCACAGCTAGCGTCCTCACCAGCATAGTCATTCAATGGCACTCACATCAAACCACAGCTAGCATAGTCCTCACCAGCATAGTCATTCAATGGCACACTCAGCCCAAGGCAACATCTGTCACGGTGTGAATGCGTAGCTGCATACAGCCCCTAGCACTGCCAGGAACTACATCATCCAGGACCCTTTCCAGAGCAGCATCTGAGCCTTGAATCAGGGGCCTGAGGCTGGCCCACATGCCACATGGAAAGTCAGTTTGGTTTCTGGCACCCCAAGAGTTAAAATATCTACACTTTTATCCTTGGTGGGAATGAGATAAGCAAAATAACATGGAAATGAAAAGAAAAAAAAAAAAAAGCAGAGCTGGGGAGAGGAAAAAAAAAAGCCCCAAGCCTAAACAAAACTCTGGAAACAGGGAAATAAAATGGTTTAATAAGTGGGACACAATCTACAGTTTGTGGAATTAAAGCCCTGTTTTCTATTGGCCAGCTGCCAAAGTGAGGCACAAACACATCCAGAGAAAAGCAGGTTAATGAGAGACATCCAAACAAAAAATAGTAAAAAAAGCGAAAGCAACAAACTTGCAGAGCTGCTACTGATGAGATAAATAAGATTTGAACTGACATTATCTGATCCGCTTGCTGTGCATATTTCATTTGTTAAAGCCAGTCTTTTAAGTCTCCTAGACACAGGTTTCAGCCTCATCCTCTCAGCAGCCATCACTGCATCCATCTTATCCATCCTTCAACTTGTCCATCCTTGATCACAGTGGGATTTGGTTGCATCCTGAGCCTGTTGCTAGGACAGAGGCAGATGCATTGGGAAGGCATTTGCTGCACACTGCATCTGTTAGGAGGCTGAAGAGACAGAAGAATTCCTGACATGATAGACCAGGTGTCAAAAGCAATAAATAAAAACGATAGTGAGAATCCCTGATGAGGAACTCGGCTTTTAAGAACTGCCAGCCTGTAGTTGTCTTTGCAAAAGATATTTTTAACTTCTTTTGATTTTTTTCTCCTCTCCATCTAATGCCCCAGCTCAGGAGTTCTCCTGCAATTATTTCTCCCCCTGGTGCATGCTTGTTTGAACTTTCAAGACTAAAGGGATGGCTTAAGGGACCAAATCACAAGGCCTGTAATTCCCACCAGGTTTTCTGAAACTGCAGGTTTGAGTCCCACCTGGCCTGACTTAGGAGTCAAAGTAAGCTCACTGGGGTTACAGCTAGGCTGCTGCAAACATCCTTCTTTTCTGGAGCTGTTGACCTCCAAAAAGGTGGGGAAAGAAACAAAAATCCAGACAAGTTCCTCTACCTCATGCACACGCACATGTGCATGAGTGAAAAGAGCATGCAGGGTGCTTTGTTAATGAGGCAAAGCCGATTATGAAGAAATGGAGAGGCTGCTATAAAAGTCTTTCTTTAACAATACATTTTCTTCTCCTTTTGGGAGGCTGCAAGACCCATCTTCCTCACAAAGTCACGCTAAAGCAGACTGAGTCATAATGAAGAAAGGCTTGGTCTCTTTTCCAGTTTCTAGAGGAATCTGTCTGGAGAAAGGTCTATGACCCCACACAGAATAAAATCCCAAAGCCCCTAAAAATCTTCTTTGACTTCACAGGCAGAACCTTAGTATTTTGTTTTCCATGTTCACAAGTTCCATCCTCTGTTTCCTAATGAATTGTACCTACCAGCTTTTTCCTTATGTCCGCTGGGCCGGTGGCTGAAGGCATGGAATAAAATGTACGTTCAATGAGGTTGCAAACACGAGCTAAAGCACAGAGTTCAAACTCACGGTTAAAAGAGCCTTCCCAGAAAACAACCTGGAGCTTTCCTTCTTCAGCTGCACACATTTAATAGTATTTACCTATTAGTCAAGCTTCATTCCAGAAGAATATACATCTTTGTCTTTGGGCTCGAATGTGAAAACAGCTTCAGCAACGCATTCATTTACTGTGCTTAAAAGCCACTGACTTTTAAGGCCCTGATAAGTTAAAGCCTAGCCAAAGAACTTTCCTACAGAAGGGATTTTTTTCCCTTGAATCAGGACTGTTTTTTTCTCCCTCTCCAACTATTGGACAATAAAGGTTGTCCAAGGTGTCTAATCTATGTTCATATATAGTCTAGTCTGTTTTTATATATATGCAACATAGAGAAAAATTCCAAGATGACATTTTATCCCACCTATTTTGATAACTATTTAGTCTGGGATGACTGAGTTTGGGCTGGTAGGTTAGACTGAATGCCTGACCTTTTGGCTGCTAAATTTAATGAAGTATGTCCCATTTTCTTGGGCAAAGCCCTTTGAAAACTCTTTGTATTTCTGAAAATCCAGCTCCAGCTACCAAGCCAACGGAACAGACTTCAATGAAGCATTGCAGCCTTATACAATCAGAAGATCCAGCTCTAACAATTCACTAATTTTACAATTGTTTCATTGGACGTAACCCCACAATGCTTGTCCACTTTCTGTGCTAATGAATCATAACAATCCCATATGCAAAAATGAATAAAAGCATATTTTTTCCTTTCATTTTCTTCAAGTTGCATGCATTGGGGGAGAAAAGGTTTCTCCAAGCAATATAATTCCATTTTGGTTAAAATAGATACACAAGAAAATATGCCACTGAAAAGCTAGAGGGAGTTTTGAACATCTTCTTGCTGACGGGACAGATAGATAGCCACTGGTGTGCTATTAATTAGCAGAAAGAATAATCATAGATTGAAAAAACCTTGGGACCGCAAATATCTTTTTATTTGACGTCTTTAAGGCCTTAGTCTAGGCTTGGAGCCCTATGTAGCTTTCATCACAACAATAACAACAGTACCCTTTATGATGATGCCAAAGCCTAAATTACGTGTAAAAACAAATGCTTTTGGTAAGTACAAGACAAGATGCGTACAAGATAGTTCCCACCCTCAAAATTACAATGTAAAATCACAATGTAAAAACCAAGAAATGCAAGGGGAAAGAATAAGCAAATGAACCAAGGTCAGGAAAAAGAGAAAAATCTAACACCAAATGTGAAGACATTCGCTAGTCGTAAGAAGTCATTGCAAGTCTTCACATGTCTGATTGCAGTTTATTGAGAGCACTGTAGAAGAGATGAAGGAAGTATGATGTGAAGGAAGGCAAACATAGTGGTGGGTGATAAGAAATTACCAGAAAACAGAATTTTAAAAAATCATTAAAAAGATGACATTAAGTTATTTAATTTGGGGGAAAGGATGTCTTTAACATGAGGAAAAAAATTCATATGCTGAGTGCAGGACTCTAATATTTTCCACTCTCTGCACTTTGGTTACCTTGAACCACAAGACACAGAGATGCAGTGATTAGCTGAGAACTCCAATACGTAGATTTGTACATAATTCATAGTTTGACTTCTCTAAGTTTGCATAATAAATAGTTTAAACACTGCAGAAAATGTCTGAGAGAGGAAATTAGGATTCTGAATGAAAAAGTTAATTATACCTCGAAGGATATTTTTTTCAGATATATACAGGCTAGAAAAAAGCCTAGAAGTGGATAATTTAGGAGATGGAAATACAGAAAATTATGGGAGTGGTAGCAACAGGAGAGTTATCTCCTTAAATAGGATAATTAGACTAATTTAATTTTTTTAAACTGTGGCATTGCATTATAGATAAACAATTCAATAAATAGCAGCCTGGACACTGATGCTGCAGCTACAGATACTTCTTGGGTCTGTGTAGAATTTTGTTTTTCATTTTCAGCATAGTTCTCTGCAGTAGGAATACTGAATTATCATAATGGGTTGCTTCCTATAGTAAGTCTTAAAGGGCAGGGACAGGAAATTATGGAGGAGTGGAAAGGAATATTGACATCATTAAATCAATCACTGCTGATTGGATCCAGAGACTGATGAATCAGTGATTGGGTCTTGTAACTGGAAGCCGCTGGGGATCAGCTCTTCAAAGGTGTTTAAGTACCTAGGTTTGCTGATTAAAATAGGAGTTAGTTGCCTAAATAGGAGTTAGATGACTGATATCTTGAGGAAACCAAAATTTCTAAGGCCTAAATATCTATCCTGAAGGAAAGCACGTTTCTTCTAATTCTCAGCAATTTTACAGAGTGATTACACCAAACCGTCTTTTTTTGAACATGCATGATGGTGTACCTACACCCTGTGTGAGTGAGAGGGGAAAAAAAAGAAAACAAAGAAATAAAAGATCAAGCATATGAACTAAGGGAGACATTAGATCAACAGAGGGAGATAAGAGTGCATGTCACAGAAGTTTCTTTCATTTGTTTTTTGAGTCCATGTAGTGGAAATCCTACATACACCCGTCTCCTTCCAGCCACTGACAGTGATGAGATAGGACAGCCAGTTACTGGGAGTTTCTCTGATGTCAGATAACCATCCTGATGCGCGTCTGAGATGCCTTTCAACTCAGGCTGCCTCAGCTGTCACCCAGACACTGCTCTGGAGGAAGATAAACTTCTGCGTTCTCCTGTTTCTCTTTCCCCTTTGCTGTTGTAAGTCACACTTAAGGCTTGCATTGATTCTCCGACATATTGCAGAGACAAGGGGCAGGGATGCATCACAGCAAGCTGCATTCAATTACGCAGCGATGAACTGACACCTGCCAGGTCTCTCACACAGCATCTGATCACCAATTAAAGGGATGATTTATGGTTTAAAGAGAGGATGACCTTCCTGTCTTGCAGCTTGGTTGTTTGGGGAAGAGACCAATTCACAGGCAGCAATAAGAAATTGGGGTCTCTTAGCAAACTGAGATCTTTGGATGTAAACTTCACTCGTTGGCTGATCAGCACCAAACACAGGGTAAGGAAGCTTCAAAATGTTTTACTTGAGTATAATTTACCTTCTAGGCAAAACAGGCGTGTGGATCAATGTGTGCTGACAGGATGGGAAAAGGTCTTTCTGCCAGCTTCCTGAGAGGTGACCCAAAGTGGTCTTGTATTTTGTATGCAGAATTTCAAAGGACACCCTCTGTGCTCCCAAACCTGCAGTGTGTGAGGGGAACAAACTCCTGCAGTCAGACATGCTCTAAGCGTAAGGGCTGGTGCGCAGGTCCCTGGCCTGACTCCAGCAGGCTCTTTCTATTGAACTTATAATTCTCCTCTTTTTCTCTTTTATTACTATTATTTTCCTGTGCATATTAATTGAGGTGTAGTAGAAAAAGGTTTCAAGAGACCCTAGAGTGGTTAGCCATATGACTGTGTGTTGTTTTTTGCAAAGGTTTCTTTCTCTTAATGTGATTTATGTGATTCTTAGAAACCTACATAAAGTAATAGCTCCCCATAGGGAATGGCAACCCACAGTACGTACTGCTGCAGACATAGATGAAGTAAAACATCACAGATGGATGAAACCATGGAAGAGCGGAATTATTCACCTGCCAGACTTGAAGGATCTAATTATACAGGTCCTAATTTTTATGGCATATCCAATTAAAATCAGTTCCTGAAGGCCTGATAGGGAATAATGGTTAGTAGGAATTGTATGGGAAGAGAAAGACTTACAGTGCTGGTGTCTTCACTCAGGATTGTTCGTGTATTTTACAAATGACTATTTAATGTAGTCCTAACCCAAAGTACTTGGTCAGAATTAGATGGTGGAAATAAACCTCTGTGAAAATGGTGACCACAAACCTATTGGATTCAGAATTCAAAGACAAGGCAGAAATGCAGAAGAATAGGGAGAGCAGAGTAGAGCAAATGCAGGAAACCGATAAATGAACTTCACAAAAGGGAGGAGATGCAGGATAGTTGGCAGTTGTTAAAAGCAACTATGTTAAAGCTACAGTAGTAAACTACAGCAGTGCAGGAAGAAAAGCAAGAGTCTAATGCAGACACACAAAGATATCTTTAAAGACTTGTCAAATTAAAATGAAGTATTAATCAAATGCAAATGCCTTGATATATGACTGAGATGGATAAAAAAGAATAGTGCAAACAAGCAAGGAAAGAATCAGAGAAGTTCAACCTCCAAATGAAAGACTTTGGAAGTGATGCAGAGGGAGAAATACAGAATTCTAAGTGTGTAGGTGACCAAGAAGAAAAAATAATGGGGATCTTGTGAAATACAAGAATTTTCCGCAATAGGAGACAAATGGGTTAAAGAGCGTATAGGTGACTTGCATATGAGTCAGACTAACCACACAAAACTCTCAAGGAAACTGCTACTGCACTCCCTGCACGATTAGTAATTATCTTCAACTACTCACTGATACAGGGGAGGGCCCAGAGGACCAGAGAAGGACAAACATAGTTCCTACATTTGGAAAGGGGGAAAGGTAGACCCAAGTCATCTTAACCCTGAAAAATAATAGATTAAATTATTAAACAATAAATTTATAAGCACCTGGAGGATAATAAAATGATAAAAGGTGCAGTCAACATGGGATTGCAAAGAACAAATTGTGTCATATCAACCTAATTTTCTTCTTTAACAGAGCTACATGCCACAGTGGTTTAGAAGGATACAGTAGTTGTGATGTATCTTGCTTTTAATATTATTTCATTTCATTTTTCTTATTAGAAAACTAGGAATATATGATCTAGAGGAAGTCCTCTAGATCAGGATGGGTCCACAATTGGCTGAGAAGTCACATTAATAGTTCTCCTTTAAACTGGAAGGACACTAGAATTGGAGTCCCACACTTCTTCAATATTTTCATTATCCGTGTGGATGATGTACTAAGGTGCACATCTATAAAATTTACAAATGACACTTTGCTGGAAGGGACTGCAAGCAGTTTGGGAGACAGGATTAGAATTTAAAATTATTCTGATACATTGGAGGAGCAGTAGGAAAGCAACAAGATGAAATTCAATAGGACAATGGTGCAAATGACTCCTTAGGAAGAAGAAATCATGGCTACGTCCATGAAACAGAGAATAACTGCCTTGATGGGAGTACAGTGGAAAAGGATCAAGGGGTTATAATACTGCACAAGATGAATATGAATTAACAGTGAGAAGAGGCAAATCTTGCTCTGGAAAGTAACACCAGGCAGGTCGTATATTCTGATTAGCTGGGCACTGAGGAGGCTTCAGCTGGAGTATGAGGACTTTTGGGTATCATGTTTTATAATGTGGAAACATTGGAGAGATTCAAAAGGATACCAGCAAAGAGGAGAAAAGTTTCAGAAAACAGGACCTATGAGAAAAGTTGAAGGAGTTAAGCCTTAATAAGAAAAGACTGAAAGAGGACACAATGAAGCCTTCTAATATGCTGAAGGACATTTTAGCAGGGGATCAGTTGTTCTTTGAGGGTGTAAGACAATGAGTACTAGGTTTAGTTTCCAGCAGAAAGAAGATCTGTGTTAGATCAAGAAATTCTAGCTCTTAACTCAAGTAGCGAGGACAGCCATGAACTATTTTTACTGGGTGCTTTTAAGAATACTTAAACAAGCTTTCTGTTGATGGACATCTAGATCAGGGATGTTACTGTTTTTTTAAGCTCAGGAGTTACTTCCATTTCAATTGGGATCACAATCTCTATCTATGGAAGTGATCAGAAAGCCATCCTGGAGATAAATCTCTCTGCCAGAAGCTCCATCCTCCATACAATACTGAAATAGATTAAAAAAAAAAAAAATATCAGTGCTCAGGAGTTGTGAGTACATACAAGGATGTTAACAACGGATGCTAATCTTTTCCTTTCAATCCAATGATAAAATAATAACATCCAAAACCAAATTTTGTTGTTCCTAGTTCTATTTTAAAGAAGAGTTCAGTGTCTGAAAGCTCTTCTGCTTTTTTTTTTTCTCCTCCTCAATTATATCATTTGGGATAATAAGAAGTAATACTTCTCACAAGCCTTTCCTCACTCAAATCATAGTAGCTACAATAGTCTTCCTACTCTTCATATCCACAGCACACTTCTTCATAAATAAAGTCTATGGGAGTCCAGTACTTTACATGTGAAAAGACCTACAAAAAAATCCTGATTTTCCCCATGCTATTCACAATGGTAGTCTCTGCTATGGTTATTATTAATTCAAAAAGTAATGAATAATAACAATAAATAATATAGATGATTGCTGAGGTGTGATTAATGAATAATGATAAATAATGGGGGGGGAGCATTATTGCTTTTCATATAACATGTATTTGTTACAAAATCTGAAGTAGGGCAGGAAAACCTCATGCAGTGATGAAATAGCCACATTCTGTCACCATTTTCAGAAGGGTTCAAGGCTCACAGTAGGAGCCAAATTTTCTCAAAAATGCTCCATTTTCTGTGCATTGATTTCTTTTGATGATATGCACCATGGTAAAAACTGCTAGAGGCAGACAATGGCCAAAGATTTACTCCTTCTTTTTGGTTCTTATTTAACCACCCAACTCTTCTGAAAAGCATGCCTGCATTTCAGGGGCTGAGCTCTTGGGGATTTGGTTCTGAGGGTTTGTTTTGGGGGGTGTGTGGGGTGTGGTGGCTTTGGTTTTGTTTATTTTGTAAAAATTGGCCCCACATGTCCATCTACATAAAAAGCCCAATCCACTGCAGTGATAGAAAGATCATGATCTGTAAGAGAAAGAAAAATAAAAAAATGAGAAAGTAAATCTTGGGTTTGATTCTGATCTTAGTGGTAATGAGTAAAAATTGTGACTAATTATACTGGGTTAATTCACATTTGCACAGGTGCAGATGTGACATGTGAGCATGCCCTCTGTTTGCTACAGATGTTAAAACCTAATTTTGATTTCATAAAGAACTATTTTATCAAATGCAGAGGTTTGATTTAACAAAACACTGGCACCTGAGCTGGATGTAGATTGACACAGTGACATGGCTGCCAAGAATCTGTCCACTGCATCCAGGTCTTGCACTAAAACCTGAAATCACCTTACTGATAAAGAAACCGAGTTTGTTTCTCTTTTACTGGTAAAAATCTGGAAGAAGACCACGGAAACAAATGGGGGTTTCTCAAGCTTCATACCCGGCCTAAAAGGATGCGGGCTTTTGGCTGGTTATTGCGAAGCCTGCAAGAGCCATTTTGAGAATGTCTCATGGCAGCCCGTAGAGGTTTGTGTCTAACAATACGTATGGCAGTAATAAAAGAACACTTATAACTTTATCGAGGTGAGAACAAGACTTAAAGATTGATACTACATTGGGGGAAGGGGGAGAAAGATTCATGCTGCAAAGAATGCAAAGCGCAGTGACTCCGGACGTGGCATTGCATCCAACCAGGTGTTACAGCTCTAATGGGTTTCTGCATGTGTGCCTCGGCTCATGGGCATGCTAGATGTAAGCACACTGAGCTGCCTGGCTAGTCTCTGAAACGTAATGATCCCTGACTGCAGCTCATCCACAGAATATGTACTTGTAGTGAGGTGTGAACACTTTTGAGAGGTGATATGGATCTTGGAAAGCTGCTGTCAGATGATTTATGGAAGCTACCTCCCTATGTTGTTCCTAGTGGAAGAGCAGTACCCTTGGCTTCACACTGGTCAGAACTGGAGAAAGGACCAATCAGTTTGTTTCCTTCGTATCAGCTCCTGGTTGACATCAGCATAGTGAAAGCTGGCACCAAAAAAATCAATGGCAGAAAGAAGGGTGACTCTAGAGAAGCGTATCTCCTTTCTATATCCTTGACATGCATTTCGTCAATTGTCAGTGGACTCCTAGGAAGCTGCAGGTAGAAATATTTGGGTATTACACCCCATACACCATTTAAAGCCTAGTATTACCAGATTACCATGCACGCCTTTCTTTTCAGGGGTCTTACTTTTAGCTTGCTTTCAGACCCTTCTTCCTCAACTTCTACCTCTCTTGTGGTGTAATTCTGCAGTTCACCTGCTCTGTGCCCCAGGCAGCCAGATGTTGAGCCCTACAGGTGTTTTCTTTCAAGAATTCTCAGGTCCCAAATTAACTTCTGACACTTATCCTTTGTGCTGTCATCCAGAGTGGACAAAGTGCATATAGGCTGAAGAAGAAAGTCATGGGAGGGGAGACTCACAGATATATTTCTCTCTGCTAAATTCAGATTGAAAGGTCTAGTGAATTACCCATCTTTGCGTAGGGGGAAGCCTTTTATGGCTTTCACGACTGTCTCTGTCAGTTGATATGTTCTAACCTGACGCATTTCTCCCTGACACATGCAGTTGCCTGTCTGACTTATCTCGACTCTCCTTTCTTCAAGCTACTCTTCACAGCAATGCAATAAATATATAAAAAAAGAAACCAAAATAGAAGATGCAATTAGAGCCACTGCTGATCCAACTATTTTGAAGCTAACTCCACTAAGGTGAAGTTATACTTCTTATAATTTTACTTTTCTTGTTTGGCTCTTTAGTGACCTCTTTGCATCTTTCAGTTAACTCTGTGCCTTAGGACAGGTAGCAGTGCAAAACCATCCAGGGAAATCAAGAGACAAGTATTGTTCCTGGCAAGAGGAAACACTTTCCCCGTTTTAAAACAGCCTTTCAGCTAACAACCCTGTGGCTGTCAGAAAGTCACTCCTTTCAGCAAGTACCTTTGAAAAATCCCAGACTCTGACTTTGAAATGCACTTGGAAGCAAATGCTGAGCCAGCAGAGAAACAGAGCACATAGGTGTGCAGGGCTCCCTCTGTTCTGTTCCAGGGAGGAAGCAGGCAACACCATTCAGTTCCTCTGCATCATGATGATAAACATCAGATGGTTGTTTACTGACTTCTAGATTGCATTGAGAGGAACATCTAACAGCTGGATCAGCAATTACAGCTCCTTTCTTAAGGGGTGCAGCAGAAATCTTTGGAGTGTAAACAATCTAGCAAGAAATTAGCAAGAGAGTGGGTTAGGAAGAGGAGGAAGATGACTTCAGATGACACCAGCAAACCCTGCTGAGATCAGTCTTTGGTAGGATTATTTGATACATTACCCTGCAATCTGCAACAGAAAGACACAAGAAAAACGTGGAAAGGAGAGGCTGGGGGATACCAGGCTCTCATGGTGCTCTACCAGTGAATTAGTGATTAATAACAGGAAACTAACCGAGCTTCTTGTGGGGCTGGCCACCTGTCAGACTCTGTGGTATTGATCCAATTGACTAGCATTTAGAACACTGTTTCTGTTTTCAAGTGGAGGATTGTTAAATTTTTTGGAAGCAAAACAAAAATATGAAGCTTCTGTCACAATTTTCATGTACAGCCACACAGAAATGAGGCTAAACCTTTGAGTATTCATTCATTAAATTGTTCCCTCACCATTTTACTTGTTTATAACATGTGGAAGTGCATTTTCATTTCTTAGTTCAATTGCTTTTTGTAATCATTTCATGCAACATGTTCAGGTGTTTTGCAGACCACAGACTGAGTAATCATTCTTTAGAGAACATACCATTTGAGAACATGTGTGGTAAACAGAAGTGGCCAATTATTGAATGACCTCTAGTCAACCCCCTTGCTTTCCAGTAGGGTCAGGAAGATCAATGTTTTTCAAGACAGAAGTTTGTCTATTCTGTTTTTAAAAACCTCCAGTGATGGTGATTTCACATTCTTCCTAGACACAGTAGAAAGAGCTCTGAGAGTTCAGTTACCTTGCAAAATTGAAGCTGAGCAATGCAAAGTTTTCCTTCCAGCCACGAAGACCCTGGAAAAGCAGAAAAGCAGGCAGGAAAAGCCCAAAGAAAGCTTTTAATGACCCCTCAGGAAAGCCTGCTGCTGGCAGTCACCTCAAGCTCTGTATGGTCTGTGTAGATGAATTGCAGGTGCTTCTGTTCCATAGGTCTGTGAAGATTCCTTTTGCTTTAATATTTATAGGAAGCCACTATAACATATCAAACGTGTACTCGTCTTTACTCCATTACTCATGAGAGAGATAACTCAATATGTCAAATATGCCCTGATCAAGGGGCAATTTCTCTTCTCCCCATGCCAAATGCAGACCAGGTGTAAATGGATGCATCTCCACGAAAACTGTATCTTTTTATGCTGGCACTGAGCACAGCCCTCTTGCTCAGTCTACTGAAACATTTCCCGGATACCAATGTCAGTTCCTCAGTTCAATCCAAAGCACGTCATATGGCCCTTTTCTTTAACCAGCCCTACAGAAAGAACAGACTCAAATTGTACTTTCATGCCTTAGTACTTTAAGAGCATGAAATTGTCTCTCAGTGAGAGAGATGGAGTCTTTCAAGCTAGCAAAGGAGAGACATTTTTAAGCACCTTAACCTACAGGAATGTAATAGCTGCTAAGGCTGGGATTCATCTCCCTTCTTTTTAGAAGTCTAACAGTGAGAGGTCTGAGATAATCACCCCAATCTCTCTCTGTAGTCTGGGGCTGTGGGTACCTCCAGAGGCAATTCATCTGACCCAGATTAGACCCTGTTCTTGAGAATGAAATGAGACATCTTCCAGGGGAACCTGTTTCTCCCTGCTGTCTGTAGAGGCAGCCTGGCATGACTAGATCAGACTTAGATGTTGAACACCTAAGATGCTTAAATTAAGGAAATGAGCCTTACTCTGCCTAGCATACAAAATTTCAGCAGTTTAGCTGATGTCAATCCTTGTGCATTAAGAACAGCTTATGAAACTTTACTTCAACCTTGTATCACACTGATTGAGTCCAAGCTTTGAGAAACAAAAGGGGGGAAAAAGAATATTTGTGCAGCCATTTTACTTCAACATTTTAAAAAATTGTGACATTCTGGGGTAATCCCAGCTCCTACAAGTTCCTTTGGAAATCTTAGCAAAATTCCATGCTCAAACTAGACTTGGACAATGCACCCAGAAAAAAAATCTTTCTGAAATACTATTTCATAGGCCACAGAGAATAAACAATGCAGCTTTACAAACTTTTTTTTTTCCCCTTTCAAATCTCAGATCTCTCATTCATGTACAGAATTCCTCTGGTTTTATCATTATCTGTTGTGCTTAGGTAAGCTTAGTATGAGTTTTCATTGATGTTTTTGGTTTGTTTGGGTTTTTTCCCTCCTTTATTACACTCCCCTCTTCCTGTATTCCTGCATCTCCAAGTAAATCCAAGACAGCTTTATTATTTATAGAGAAGCATAAATATCTCTGGTGCTCTATATACCAATACAAATGCATTACCTGACCTCAAAATGTTCTTGTCACAAAAGCATCCAGAAGATACCAAAACCTATAGTACAAGTGTAGGAATCAGGACAAGTCACCATGGTGTTAAGCTGATGAGGTTACCACTATAAACGTGCTGTGTTTTATGGGAGAGGGCTATTGCATTTGTTTATGACATTTTCCATAAAGGGACGACTATATATTTTGTAGCCTTAAAGAAAAGGTATTTACCATAAAGGTGAAAAGCAAGCAAACAAGCAAAACAGAAGCTAAGAACCAACAGTAATTTTATTTATGTTTCATGAAAGGTTACTTCAGACAAGCTCTAGTCTTGTCCTGTGGACTGAGTGGCAGTTGGCACCTGCGTTAATTTAACCCAGAAGAAATGCAGTTCATCCTCCCTTCACAATGTGAACCCAAGTTCAGTGGCAACTTGCACGTTCAGTGGGGACAAGAGGAGACTTGCACACTTCAGCTAGATTGCAGAGCTCATTGGGAGCCACCTTGGGTCTGTGCAATTCTAATCTAGTGTTGCCAGTAGAAATTTTCTCCCTTTTCTATGGAGGGAATATTTCAAGTATTGCCTTTGTGGAAAGGTAAAGAGGTACAGACAATCGATGAGTTCAAGTACGCCTCTTTGAATGGGATGAGTAAATGTAAAGTCATTGAGGAATAAAAAAATATTGTTGGGCACTGATGAAGTACATCCTGTGCTATACAGTCTTGGAGCAGTTGGGATCTATTTTGGCTAAAATTATTATGGGATGTTTTCAAAATGTGAAAAAAAAAAAAGCTGGAATTGCTTTTAAAACATAGACAGTGAAAAAAGGAAAAAGTTGGATGTACACAAGTGAGATTGTGTTTATGCAGACACCATATCAGACAGATATAGATGAACTCCATGTTTGTAGAATAAGCATTAAAACATTTATGGACACAAAACGCATTAGCCTGCGTATGTCCATGACCCTGCACACACCAGCATGTGCGTGCACACACCTCTCTCATCCTATATGAATACTGCTGTATTAACAGTCTTCCAGCTCAAAAACTACTAGCAGTATCTATGACTATGCACAGACAAAAATATACACAGGCACAAACTGTGCATTCTGCTCAGTGATGCAATATTTTGCCATTCTAAATCATCATTATCTTCATTATTAGAATAAGTACTGTGATATGCTCATTTCTGGGATATATTTCATCAAACTCTGAGCAGTTGTGTGTGTGTGTGGGGAACCAAAAATCCTAAACCCAGACCCAATAAGGTCTGCCTGGGTAATTTAGGGTTATTATCAGATGTCTTAGATATGCATCCATAACACTAAAACTCACATGGATACTTATTCTAAATTCATATACTCTCCTTCCCCTATTTGTACACAGGAACATACCTACATCTAAACTTAAAGATATCTTCCCTAAGAAACTCTACCGAGATCTCAGCTGCTATCTATTTACTCCCACACACTTCCTTCCATAGATATAGTTTTTAAAAAAATTCACATCACCGCATTCACTATTTCCCTGAAGTCAGAAATAAGTCCCAGGAAGCTGCCAGAGGTTTAGAAACTAAGCCAGCCATGCACAGCTCCGGTGCTGCTGACATTACCAGACGGCATTAATTTAATTCCACTCAGTTATGCTTTTAAATTTGATTTGAAAAATGTGTCATAAAATACCATTGAGAAGTGCAGTGCAGCATTTTGAAGCAGGCTGTGATATTCCCTGCACTGACAAAGTCATGGGGAAGGGAATGTAATTTTCATATCTAAGTACTGGGGGGCATGTTGGGAGAGAGTCCTTTAGGGACTGGGTTGAGTGAATCAAGAATCTCGAATAAACATTATATCCACTAAATATTTTCATGGTGTAGCAGATCCAGAGAACTCTGATTTAATGCTTTAATGCCAAGGGTTGATGGAGAAAGAAAAGATACACGCAAAGACTTCTAGATCAGTGGGTGTGCTGGTTTTAGCTGGGGCAGAGCTAATTTTCTTCATAGTAGCTAGTATGGGACTATGATTTGGATTTGTGCTGGAAACAGTGTTAACACAGCAATGTTTTCGTTACTGCTGAGCAGTGCTGACACAGAGTCAAGGCCTTTTCTGCTCCTCACCCCACCAGCGAGCAGGCTGGGGGTGGACAAGAAGGTGGAAGGGGGCGCAGCTGGGACAGCTGACCCCAACTGACCAAAGGGATATTCCACACCATATGACGTCATGCTCAGCATATAAAGCTGGGGGAAGAAGGAGGAAGGGGGGGACATTGAGTGATGGCATTTGTCTTCCCAAGTCACC
>NW_008795575.1:2548620-2557580 GCF_000699145.1 Aptenodytes forsteri
GATGTTTTAGTTGTTGCTAGGTAGTGCTTACACTAGCCAAGGACTTTTCAGCTTCCCATGCTCTACCGACTGAGAAGGCTGGAGGTGCACAAGAAGGTAGGAGGGGACACAGCCGGGACAGCTGACCCCAACTGACCAAAGGGATATTCCACACCATATGATGTCATGCTCAGCATATAAAGCTGGGAAAAGAAGGAGGAAAGGGGGGGACGTTTGGAGTGATGGCGTTTGTCTTCTCAAGTCACCGTTACGCGTGATGGAGCCCTGCTGCCCTGGAGATGGCTGAACACCTGCCTGCCAATGGGAAGCAGTGAATGAATTCCTTGTTTTACTTTGCTTGTGTGCAGCTTTTGCTTTACTTATTAAACTGTCTTTATCTCAACCTACGATTCTTCTCACTTTTACCCTTCTGATTCTCTCCGCCATCCACACCGGGGGGGGAGAGAGCGAGCAGCTACGTGGTGCTTAGTTGCCAGCTGGAGTTAAACCACAACAGTGGGCATACCCAGAAAGGAGAAAAGGGAAGGAGGAGACTGTGAAGCACAGGTTTGCAGAAGAGAGGTCTGAAGAACCATTAAGACTTATGTTAATTGTGTAAAAATGCAGAATATTAGCAATGAAGAAATACGGTTTTGTCCCTGACCCACTGTTACTCAATCCAGAAAGTTCAATACCTTTTGAAGACAAGGTGAGCTTTAACTGGTGCCCATTCTAGTTACAGGCTACTTCCACTCTCATTGCAGTATAACATCCGTTAAAGCAGATATTAGTTTCCATTTTCATACTCAGTTTTCCAAAACAGAACTTTTTCTCCCACTTCCATAGCCAGCCCATTTGTTCAGACCTATGCATCCTCAGAAGTACCTGCACACAGTGCTGGCTTGTCATTTGTAGTAGCTGGCATATATAATTATAAACTCATATCTGGTAACAAAGGAGCAGATGGTCTTATGAAAATTACTGCGTTGGAAACTTTCTCCTACCCAAAAACTCAGATTCTTTTTTCTCTGTCCCAAATCTGAATGTTATTCTGAAAAGGCAAAATTGTTAGTGGACAATTTGTAAGAAAAAATGATTTGGGTGAATCGAAGTTTTATGTTAATTGTTATTATCATGTTTCAATATTATTATGAAATTGTCATAATTTCAGAGAAAAAAAAACACCTGGGGAGTTGTGCTTTCCCCAAACACAACATGTCAAAACTTCTACAAATTTGTTTAAGAAATTTTTAGAAACAGATTTTTACAAAGTTTTGTACAATCCTGAAAGACGGCTCTCTGTGTCTAACAATGAGTCCCATGCCCCTGTTGGCAGTGAACTTTCTCAATGTGAAGGGTGGTCTGAAGAGCCTCTCCCAGCAACTTGTCATGATGGGTTTCACCCCCAAGGGATGGGACCGATCGCTGTGATAGCCTTGTGAGGAGTGGGGTCAGGGGGCTGCGTTTCTCTACTTAGGTCATTGGGTTTCCTCTACCTCCTGTTGTGCTCCTTCGTGTTTGTGGGGATAAGCCTTTCATCACATAACCTAACACTGACCAGTACAAAAAAGTATGATAATGAATGTATCTGGACAGCTCTGCCTTGGATTCTTAAGTCAGTCTTACAAAGATGGGATGCATTGCATTCACTCTTTTAGTTTAAACCTAAACTATGGTTCTTGGAAAGTACCCACATGAGGGCCTGAAAGGTCTTATTTTCTAAAGAACTGCCCTTTCATATCTCTCCCTTCTCTTCTTTCCCCACTTCTCTTTTCCTCTCCTTTCCATTATAATTTTCTCGTTGACCATCACTTTCGTTTCTATTCTCAAAACCTGGTAGGGCAGAGAATTGAATGGATGGCTGCGTGCCTCACCCCTTACTAGAGAGACAGATGTGAATACTGAAAGACTCTCATCCTGGCAAGCACCCAAGTGCTCCATGACAGCCTTAAGCACCTGAAGCACACCCTAGGAATACTGAGCAATCCACAGCTGTACAGTCCTGGGTACTGACTGACGCTGAGGGGTGGCACACATCTGGAATAACGAGCAATTCACTCCTCACACTGGAATATTGAATGACCCACAACAACCAACGCTCCCTGAATATCAAGCGGCTCTGCACTTTTGCGACAGCAACTGCATCTGAAAGGAAATGTTGTGACGTGGCTCAAAACCAATCCTCCTGAAGAAAAAAAACAGAGTTTGAAAAGATACAGAGAGTCAGTCTGAAGCCGTGGAGTTGGACCCTGAGCTAGGATTTTCTAAAGAAGGTATAGAATATAAAGTGCCCAAACATTACCAAAGGATGTAGTGGGAGCTAAGCACCTAATTAAGTTTCTTCAGGCACTTTTTAAAAATCCAGTCTAAGATTGAACATGTTCCCTGGTGAACAGAGAAGTGCATTGCTATTTCTAACAGGCCCTGGTGTCAGCAGCACAATGACAAGGGCCATCTCTGCACTGGGAGAGACCAGGTCGGAAAGGCTGGAGACCTTGCTTGTGAACTTTAAATGACCTACTCCTGAAGCCAAAACTCATCCTAATTTTTCCTTTCCTAGGTTACCTTAGACAGGAGATACACAAAAAAGGTTACTTGGAAACTCATTTTTCCCCTCCAGGGTATTAACACAAGCTTTACAAAGGCTTATAATCCCTTTAGACAACAGCAGCAAGAGCAGCAGCAACTACAAAGCCCTAAGCTTGGAACTCAATCCCCTGGTGACGGGCTGAACCCTCTGCTGAGGTTGCAAAGGAAAAGAGAAAGGTGTGAAGATATTTACATAAAACACATGGAACAAGAGGGGATTTTAATCAAACTTTTCTTTTTCATCTGTTCTTTCTTCTCTTGGAATCTGCTTTTTCTTTATCCTGATGAAATTCAGTGCTTGCTTTTTTGCCTTTTTTTTTTTTTCTCTGTAAAAAGGAGGATTTAAAAAAAGAGTATAATCACAATCCCCCCTGAAAACTCTGAGTATTAAAACTCCAGGGCAATGCATCTACAAAATCTATAAGACTGTAAGAAGATAAGAGACAAAAACCCACAGAAATGTTTCTTCTGTGTGTTTTTGGAAGTTGCAGACGCATGTATAATACCCTTAAGCCGGGGTAATCTGCTTGCCTCCTCCTGCCTTTCCTGATGCACGCAGACGTACTTAGCATTAATATTCCTCACACTACAGCAAATGAACACCCAGGAGGCAGCTGACTCAATCAGTGCTTGTTTTACTTACTGGGTATCACTGAGAAAGACCATAAACTAGAGCACGACAGATCTGTAATGCTCATTTCAATATGCTTCTCCTGTTTGTTCCAGCCCTGATGAACTTTCATATTCAGCCAAAATAAAAGGAAAAAGAATTAAGAAATATATTATAACAAACACATTAGCAACGTATGGTAAATTACCATTGGAGATTCCAGTTTCTCATGGTAGGAGCATTTGTGGATAAACACATTTGTTTACTTCATTTTTCCTGCTGCCTTCTCCAGCATATGATTATTCACTCAGCGATGTCACGACTCCCAAGTCTGATGTCATTGCTGTTGCCACAGCAACCAAATTGAATCAAAGACAGATTTGAAACCAGGTAGGCTGGAGTAAAAATAATTTGGAGAAAGCATTTGTCCATTCTCCCCCATAAAATTGATGGGCTCCTACCAGTGCTGTTCGGAGATTGGAATTTGTTTTAATTATGATGGCACAATCACAAAATGCAAAGGAGATAGCTGTTATTTTTGGAACAGATACAGCTGCAGGGTAATTGAGAGAAAAGACTGTACAGGCCATACAGATGAGCTTATTTCATGCGTCCAGAATCACATACCCAATTGGATGGGGTATGAGATATTGCCCCCTTATTTCCCTGATCAATTCCTGCTATCTGATTGAGATCTACTAGTACAGTCAGCAGATTTGAGGATGAGAGTGTATAGGCTGGATCTGTAATGACTGTAGTGGGAGCAGAGACACCTACCTTATAAGTAGCCACCTACACTGTACATACTTAAGTGAGGAGTGATGAATCCTGCCTCTCCAGTTTCTTAATAACAAAGCCTGCCTTCCTATCAGTTCCTCACATATCTACTCACCTTAACCCTCAGTTTAACGCATCCTACCATTGGTCACTGCATTGACTTGATCATGAGGCTCCCAGAGAGGCTTTAATTTAATTTGCAGCAGAAGAAATAGATCTAAAGAGACAGAAAGGGAGATGATGCTGGGGCAGTGGAAAAAGCTTCAGGAGACAAGCTGCCTCTGGGGAATTTGATGTCATGAAAGTTGCTTCGATTCATGGAAAATAGAGATAGGTTGAGGATGGTGAAATAGGCTGTAGACCAGGACATGACTCTAAGGCAATGCAGAAAACTTTGTGTTAATTTAGAGAGGAGTTTCGAACAATGGCTTAAATCAGAGACAGTAGACAATTTTAGTTAGGGGGATGTTTCCAGTGAATTTCTTAACAGGTACACGGAAGCATTTTGGGGGGAAGGTGGTAAGTGAAGGGCAACTCTTAATGAATCAGAAACTGGGGACATGAGCAGATGAATAGGATGGTATGGCTGTCCAATGATGATTTATGTATAAGTTTTGGTTAAAAGGTTAGTCAACACAACTGCAATGACAAGAGTTTTGTTGACAGTGAGGTTCATCTTTGCTTGGGCTCCCGGCACTAAGGGAAGGGATGCAGGTAGCCAGCAGTTTCATGGTCAGTGAGAGTTTAGTCAACTCAGGTGCCATCAAATGAACTTTGCTTGACTCACAGGCAGTAGGAAGAAAGTTAATTCAGCTGCAGTTGGAAGGCGTGTTTTTCATGCTCTAGTGACTATTTATTGCATTCATTAGCTTCAAAGCCAAGATCAGCCTGTGGGATCCCTGCCTCCTGCCTTGTGACCTGAATGCGTCTTTGCCTGTCCACTCTGTGGCATTGTTTTCTAACAGCTTGTTATTAGAGCAGTCTGCTATTATAGCAGGACCTGGGTGGCAGAAGCCCTCGCAGAACCAAGCTATAATCCGAAGACTATACATGTTCTTTACATCTGATAAACAAACAATGAGTTTTCTTCCTGGTTTTACCTGCTTTGTGTTTTAATTGAGTCAGGCTCAAAAACACATTGAAGGGTTGAGCTGTCTCAGCAATATGTAATATGCCTGATTCACAGGAATTTGTGTCTCGGTATGGGGCACGTCATTCAAAAGTTTTCTGCTTCAGACTTGATGATATTTGGTTCACATTGGTCACCTACCCATAAGAAAAGCAATCGCATATTCTGGAGGCCTCAAAACAAGCTCTGTTGTGATAATTGTTTTTCTCCCTTCGGGTTTTGTTTACTCTCCTCAGACTCCTTGCCCAGAGCATGCAAATAAATACAATCCCAATAGGTAACCCAGGTTGCTACCTATCCCATCCTTCCTCCAAGAACATCTCTTATTTTTCTGTCTAGGAATTAGAAGTGGTTCCCAAAGACCTGGAGGGACAAACACTAGATGGTGACACAATGCGTGAGTGCCATGAAGCAAGCAATTTGCCCTCCACCGTGCAACAGAGTTTTAGCACTCCTAACTGGGCACAGGTCTGACTTACCTCCACACTGAAGAGTTGCTTGAGCGCAATGTTTTGAAGATCATCCACCTTCTCATTGCTATGCTTTCTGAATCCTGAATAAAAGAGAGAAAAAAGTGGTGGCTGTGTAGGATTACGTGCTCTGAAGGCTAGGGTAAAGACAGTGTGCATCAACAGGTCACAGGGAGCTTCTCTTCCAGTCTCAGCTCCTGTTTTGATGTAATCTCTGGGCATGTGAAACGGTGGAATCTTTGCACATCTATGGATTATGTTTGTAATGCAAATATCTGTCTTCCCTCCTATGCAAGATAGATGAGTTTTACTCACTTGCTGTTTACTCCAAAATATGGGGTGCACTGCTCCAATTCAGTCACGGCAGGATCATGGATGGGGTAGCCACCATGCTAGCCCAGTCCCAGCTCTCCTTGGCCTGTACAGTGGTGCCTTCTCACAGGTCAAAGACCCAGTGATGTTCCTCACGGGAGAATGCCTGAATTATTAGCGGGAAATGATTGGAGGATGTGCGTTTAGCTGCAAGGAAAGGCCTATGCCAGGAGTGTATCATTCATTCCCTCCTCTGCCCCCTTTCCCCCCCCACCCCTGCTGCAGCACTCGCTGTGATGAGAGCTCTTTGCCAGTTACTGCCACTTCAGTGACATCTTCAAAAGATTCATGAGTTACCCTTGACTTGCCAGATACATCCCATTCGCTGTGCCACATCTCCCGATGACACTGAGAGTCTGCTTGCTGCTCCAACCAGAGCTAGCAAACCGACCCAGCTGCCTTAACCCCCAACGGGGGATTTGTTGCACCCTTTTCAGCACGTTGTTGCAAAGGCTGGGTAAAGAAGTCTAACTCCCACAGCCAGACTGGGATGATTCATGACATGCAGAGCAGGCAGCCCTGCTAATTTGAAGGCCAGGAGTAGGCGTGCACTTGACCTGCTTAAAATAGAATGGTTTTTCTCTGTCAGCATCTCTTGCTCCTTCATCCCCCACAACATTTTCTGATTACATCCTTGAAGTGTCACCTGCACATCAGGTTTTTGGGAATGGCAGCTGAGTCCTGAGCTCAGAGGCAGACTGGGAATACTGGGGAGGAAAAAAGAAGCTTCATCAGCAGAGTCTGAGAGGGGAAAAAAGAAAAAGGTAAAGGAAAATATGTCCCAACCTCATCCCTTCAACAGTGAGGCTCTTGCTTTATTACCTAATGGACCGCATGTGCTAATGTTGTGAGAAGTGCTTGGGAGCCACTGGGTCGGAATGAAAAGCAAGGAGTGTTATCACTACCTGTTCTGGGGCGAAATGAGGTGGAGGAATTGCAACGTAACCCTCAGGACCTGGTAGTATGCTATCAGCAATGCAGTGATTGCTGCTTGGACTAACGCTAGAGGTGGTGCTCACCTGCTACCGTTCCCCTCATCACTCTTGCTCACAGGTCTGGGAAATCTTTAAGGTATGAGATTGGTATCCCTAAATGCAGGGATTCCATCCCACACACAACAGCCTGCCCCATGGACCCAGAGCCCCATTCCAGCCCAGCCCGGGGGGATCAGTCCCTGCCCCAGAGATGCTGTAGGATGCTGGTCTGCCCTTTCTGCCCCCATGGCTGTCCTGCTCCCTTGCTGGGGTGGTGGGATGGGTCCCAGGCTCTGACACTCTGCCCTGCCAGCTCCTGGGGAGATGCTGTGGATGCTGGTCTGCCCTTTCTGCCCCCATGGCTGTCCTGCTCCCTTGCTGGGGTGGTGGGATGGGTCCCAGGCTCTGACACTCTGCCCTGCCAGCTCCTGGGGGGACCCCTCCTGATTCCCCAGCCCCCAGGGAACCCCCAGCTCTCTTTGCACCCTGATAGACTCTTCAAGGGGAGGAGTGCATGTTAGATCAACCAAATCAAATCACAGACCCCTTGGAACACAGACTCTCTCCCTTGTTGTGAATATACAGCACTCATACTTTACATCATCTTGGCTTCCTAAAGTATTACTAAATAATGCTTAAACAAATTTCCTACCTCCCTCTGAATGCCAAAATTTGGCTGCTTTTGGGATCAGATACCAGTTTTTTTCCCTGAATGCAAGTTGTTTACCTCACAATCCATAATGGATCATACAAAAATACACTGTTTTATATTTCTTACAGGCATCTAGCTCATGGATGAAGTAATGTTGTGAGGCTATTGTATTTCATTCAATAGCCTATATGTAGATTTGTTGTGAAGGATAAAATGTTCCCTCTTCACACACTAAAAATAGGAGTGCAGTCTACCACTGACCTTGTACGTTGTTGCTGTGCTGAATGCAGGTAACAATGTGAGCACAGACTATAGGCAATACGAACACAGAAATGTTTAGTTTGAATAGCAGGGACACATCTCCTTCCATAGCGCATGTGTCAGTATTTGCCTGTGTATAAGCTACAACTATTCACAGTTCTTTAAGGTTTGAATGAATACCTCTGATTTCTAACTGTCCTGAAAAAAAAGTTGTTTGTAACTTCCCATGCATGAAGCTTTGGGTTTGAAATATTTAAAAACTGCAAGCTTCTACTACTCTTTGTGTATGGGCATACATGCTTTCAACAACAACTCTATTGTAAAGTACATGGACTGCCTTCTCTTCCCCCGGAAACAGTTGTATTTCTACAGGGTAACTGTTGGCATTCATGCAGGCTTTTAAATCCAATGTTTCCTAATTATGGGTGAAGTGAGTTCTGTTGATAACCTGTAAAACATTTTCATAACTTATGAAGTGCAAAAAGATTAGCTGAACTTATGATGGTATTATTCTACACTGTCAGTGTATTAATAGAGAGTGCTAATGGAGCTGTTCTCCAGTGCCAGTGGGATGGGATCCACCTCATTTCATTAACCACCTGAGAGTTAGATATCTTGTCTAGGCTGGTTGTTCAGGATCTTTCTAAAGTCTGTGCACAGCATTATACATCTCATAGAATGATTACTCTCATACCAACTCTGATATCCAGATAGATGAGACAAATAATCTGTCTCCTACAGATGCCAATCACCCTCTGGATGCACCTTCAGGGGATGGCAAGACTGAACCCTTAACTTTTAGTTGGCTAAATGGAGCTCAGAAGCAACACTCCAATTAATTAACAAATTAATGAATGTGTCAGTGCACGGGGGCTAAATGAGGCATGTCCTTAGTACTCAGTAGAACATGAATGTTTCCTGAACAGACATCAGTTCTTCTTGTCCTTGTACATACCCCTAAAAGCTAGATCCCTGTCCTGGTTTCAGCTGGGATAGAGTTACTTTTCTTTCTAGTAGCTGGTATAATGTTGTGTTTTGGATTTAGGATGAGAATAATGTTGATGCTAACACACTGATGTTTTCATTACTGCTGAGCAGTGCTGACACAGAGTCAAGGCCTTTTCTGCCTCTCACCCCACCCCACCAG
>NW_008795575.1:2557837-2589250 GCF_000699145.1 Aptenodytes forsteri
GAGTTTTCTCACTTTTACTCATCCGATTCTCTCCCCCATCCCACCGGGGTGGGGGAGAGTGAGCGAGCGGCTGTGTGGTGCTCAGTTGCCAGCTGAGGTTAAACCATGACACATTATTATTATTTTCCCTTTCTTTTCTGTCCTATTAAATTGTCTATATCTCAACCCCACGAGTTTTCCTTCTTTTTCAATTCTCTCCCCCATCCCACTGGGGCGGAGTGAGTGAAGGGCTGTGTGGTGTTTAGCTGCTTGCTGGGTTGAACCACAACAATCCCTCAGAAAGGAACTGCCTGACAAGTTCACTCTTTCTGCTTTGGCTTCAATGCAAACCAAGGGAGGTTCCATTATATAAACACTGTTGGAAAGCACCAGGAATGATACTGTGGCCAAATTATTACAGGTTTCCATACAATCAGAACTTTGTTTTCATTCTGATGTTCTTTTACATTCCACTTCCATGAGATTATCTCAGGCCAGTGGAAGGTACCAGCTCAGATGAAAACATACAGGTATAGCGGTAATTCTATGCCCTGTGGCTCTTCTTGGCCCCTAGATAATGTCTAACCACAAGCCATTAATTGCAGCAGTGGAGCCCTGCCACTTTTCACATACTTGGGTTTGCAGAGATGAATAAAATCATAGTCCTATAAAGATATTCACTGTCTAAGTTCAGACATCTGACTTGGATGTCAGAGAGAACTGGCTGGAACCCCTAAAGCTTCTTGTAAAATCAGCAGAGAAAGACTGGAAAAAATGTTAATTCATGCCAGGATCCGAACTTATCTGTTCCAAATCTGGAAGAGCTAATCCTTCTTTGCTGGCTACAGAAGGAGCCTAGGAATATGACCCACTAAACTTGGATGCCCAAGATGTCTCACATGAATCAGTGTGAATGACAGATGATGCATTAAGACTTTATTAGTGTCTGACAGCCTTTTGATCACGGCATAGAGTAGCTATAAGTAAAGATGTGAGGGTGGGATAGGTGCCAGCCTCTCTGACTCTGGGTTTGCTCCAGAACATCTCAGCTCATGGCTGTCCTGCAGCTGCTTCTCCACAGACCTCTTCCTCTGTTAACTGACAGACACAACCCCAGAAGTATTAGAACTATACATCCTTCTCCTGGAATTTAATTTATTGAACATTTCTCAAAATAAACGGTTTCTTTTTTGTCATTGCCAAGATAAAACTCTTTCTTCCACAAACCCCATCCTCCTCCTTATGTCTCCACTTCTCCCTGAGCAGCAAAAGTGGTACCAGGCCTCACAGGAGAGATTTTCCTCCAAATCTGTTAGTATCTGCAATCTCCACACTCAAAATCTTCCTCTCTGGGAACAATGTCTTCTTGGTCCCATGCTGGAAGCCTGCAAGCTTCTGCAAACCATGTTCACCTGAGGCCATCCACCAGACTTCCCCCAGCTCAAATGCAATTTTTGGTGGAGTTCAGGGTACTTCCTTCCTACCCTCAGCAGATAGGGCTTGTGACTTTGACTTCAGACCCCAGAGGTCTAAAACAACCCTCTCTGAAGAGGTTGCCCTCTCCCCAAGTAGGCATCGAGGACTGCTGCTGTCCTATATTGTGTTCACCTGACGCCATCCACCATCCTATCCTCAGCAGATGGGGCTTGTGACTTTGACTTCAGACCCCAGAGGTCTAAAACAACCCTCTCTGAAGAGGTTGCCCTCTCCTCAAGTAGGCATCGAGGATTGCTGCTGTCCTATATCATCCTGATGGGGTAACGCCACTCTCCTTTCTAGCTGATAAGGATCAGGACCTTGCACTGGCTTTTATTAGTTGTCTTATGCAGTTTTTCTTTCGTGCAGAGCAGGAAGGAGCCTGGGGAGGGGCGTAGTAGGGAAAGCATCCAGGAAAACTTCAGTAAGTGTGTTTAGAGGGATGGTATTCCCACAAGGAGCTCTGTTTGACTGGTGGAAAATGTCTTCTTCATTGATAGTAGCTAATGCAAAGCACACTGCCTGCAGCTTTTTATTTTAATGTAGACATCTGAAAGTGACTGTATGATGGAGGGAGAAAGGGAAGGGTTATGTGTCTTCGCAGGCCCAAAATGGCAGTATAATGAATATAAAAGCTATCCTCTCCTCCTCTAATATATTCACTCACTATTCCACCCTCTTTTCTAGTGACTGTAAACAACATTTGTCATCAGCAATGGGCTACTTTTCATTATAAAACTGATCTGGAAACTACATTTTTATTTCACGTACATCAGCGGCGACGGGAGAAGAAACAGGCAAGGGGAAAATATATGTCGTTAGCAGGAGAGGGACCTGGGACAAGTGTTGCCTGTGCAATTCTGGGGATCATTCATAAGTCTGGCCTCCAAGACAGAAGATGGTCTAATGCCTCATTAAATCCTACTGAGCCAACGATGATGTATCATACCCTTTCAATCTTCAACTAAGTAATGCAGTAAAAAAACTCTAATTTGCACATGTTTAATGCATTCATTAAGCTATTAGTCTTTCAACAAGAGATTTAATAGCAAATTAACAGTTTTTATGAAAGAAAAAACAACAACAAAACTCCCCACTTAGTAGAATTACTTTTGTGTCAGAGCACAATACAGGGTAATGGGCAATTAGGGGTTTCAGAGAGGAGGATGGGAAGATGGGTTTAATTTGTGTTTGGTTTATAATTAGCTGATGCTTGGTGCTTAGAATGAAATGAAGTGGATCCCCTCAATGGGTAAGACACTGACTTGGGCAGAAAGCACAGGGGCTAATAAAAATGAAGAAGATGGTAGGAGTTAAAAGAAGTCAGTGGTCCATACCTGAAAAACTATTCTCATGTTATATGTCTTTCTATGCTAAAGTAAGACTTTCTTGTGGTTAGGCACTGGAAGCACTTTTGCTTAAAGTTAAGCAAATAATAAAGATGGATTTTTTATTTAGGTCCAAAGCCTGAATTTCAGTCTGAATTCAATTTGGCAGATATGTGCCAGTGCAGATGGCTGGCACAGGGGTTATTTTATAGCTTTAAGTTTGTGTAAGTCTCTTTAAAAAAAAAGTCTTAATGAGAACACTGAATTCCAGGGAAGACTTTAGTGAGAGAGAGAGAAGAATTGCAAAATCAAGTTGTTGTCTGAAGTTACTGAAAATAAAGACAATACTTTACTTGAAAAGGAAAGAAAGAAGTGGAGCTGTGTTTGTTTGCTTGTTTATTTTTAAATGCCATTTCTAAGTTTTCTATTTCTTTGAAAAGACAGTTGACAGAATATTGAACACCAAATCCACAGGATTCTTGGGCTTTCTTTTTTTTTTTTTCTTCTTTCCACATAAACATTAGGCAAAATCTTTTTTTTTTTCCTCTATCAGAAAAATTCTTTAAGGGATCCTACAATAAGCTTTGATTTTCAGCTGGAGTGAGACAGAGAGAGGGAGAATAGTCTAAAATCAATTTCTTAAAGGTCTGAGGAATCATAAATACAGTTTGAATCAATATCCTGTGTGTGAGAGTTTGTGTGTGTGTGTGTCTTCCCTCACACACATCTATTCAAACAACTGCTTTCCCATAACAGAATATTCAAAACCTTAGGGATAATAAATTGGCATTCCAAAGTGGAATATTAGCATGAGGCAATGGATCCTTTACATCTGCTTTTCCAAAACTTTTCTCCCCGTATAGTATTCTCTTCTTTCAATGATACTGATTTTATGTAGCTGTAAGTGCATTGGCATTCAGGACAGGAAAACACCCCTTAGAAAAGCACTTTTGTACAAACTCTGTGAACTTTAAGAACCAGCCTAAAATTAAGCAGGTGCTTAAGCCTTGTCACAACTAGGCAATGCAGCCACATCTCAATGTCCTTGAATGTAGGTGAGGCCAAGTTAATTCCTTGTATCACCATGGACTCAAAGAGTAGTTTTCCTGCATAAAAATTCAGTAGGATCCTTAGGGCTTGAGGCTGAACATGTTTGTATCCCAGTGCATTGTGTTCTGAATGCTGCTGTTCCAATATTTACCCAAGGTAATAGATAGTAATAATAGGACTTTGCACTTCAGGAAGGTACAGTTAGCATTAACAAACTGCGTGTACGGCTTGGCTGGGGGAGCTCCTGGCAGCTGCTGCCAGAAGATCGCATAGGTTATTCAGAGATGTTTCAAAGTCGGACATTCTGGGCTGCTGTTTGGTAATAAAGCAGAGGTAAGGAGCACATGTCTCAGCAAAGGAGGTTCCTGGATCTTGGAATGCCGCTGGGCTGTTATGAATATGTATTAGTGCCAGAGGGTCTGTTGTTGTAATATGCTACAACTTCTTGGATGTGCTGCTGAAACATCGCAGAGACTTCGGACATATATATCTCCATGCTAGAGGCTCCTAACTCCTTCGTCCCATGGCAACAGAATTAATGGATACTCTCAGCGTTATCCTGAGCACAGACTCGTGCAGCAAATGCTGTCAGCTCCTTCTTTTCACACCCTGGAAGCCAAATGTGGTTTTCCCATTAGTCCCCCTTCCCCATACTCCCCCACAGAACCATTTCAATGCAGCGAAGTGGGGAGGGACTCAGCCGCCTGTGTCCAGTGTTATGGATGCAGGTCTGTAAGCGGTAGAGTCAATGACATGAGACGCAGCGCCTCATTGCTCCCTGGTTCACCCCAGCTCGACGGCTGCCCAGGCTGCAGTTCTCTGTCGGGAAGACGCATCTGAATTTCATCATGTCAAGTTTTTCTCTTCAAGCAGCTTGGTGTGTGGGCTGCTGCCTGCACTCTAAAAGCTTCTGAGATATTTGTAGCTGCTCTGCTTGTTCTGATTTTGCTGGAACAAAAATAATTACTCAAAGGACAGAAAAAAAATGTATGTATGCGTACATATGTACATGTGTACTCGGAAAAGAGAAAAAAAAAATAAGTGCACCACGGCACTGTACTATGTTTTAAAGGAATATCGTAAGGGAGGCATCTTTGTTCTTGCTGCACAGTGAAGGTCCTGAATTAGGAAAGTACCACAAGAGAGACTTTGCAGGTTTTGGAAGCTACATGAGGATCACAGCTCTGCCCTGGAATTTCATTACACTCTCTTACGTATTCTGGCATGCAATGGTAAAGAAGTTAGTGTCCTGCCAGTTTTTAAGGGAGTAGTATATGGTTCAAGGGCTGATCAGATCCAGCTACTGCATATTGCTGATATAATATTGAATAATTCTTCTATCTGGTCTTCAACTTTCTGGGATTAATTTCACATATGCAGAGAAATATGCACAGAAAAGTTGTGACTTTTACTTACCTGGGTGTAATGACTGATAAGGCAGATGTGCAAATTTCCCTACTTGCCCTGTTGCTATGACTGAAGGTATTTTAAACCATTCCAACCTCAAATCAAAGAAGTGTTTCAAATTTAATCTCTGAACAGTTTGAGTTGAGTTTAAAGGTGAAATTTGCCTAATGTAGGTCCTTAAAACCAAGCTCAGGTGGGACTGAAATGGAGTTTCAGCTTTTGCAATGGGTCACATCACAGGAGTTAAATTCTCCCGGTCTTGGGCAAACCTACCCATCACTTTGCCTCTGAGAGATCAGCAGCAAAAATGATTGCACACACGTGTCTAGAAAATCTGTCTACCTGTTATCCCTCCCCCTTTGAAGCACAGCAAAAAGCTGGGGCTAGCACAGCCAGTGTGTTGTAATTGAATTTCCCTGCCTCGTGTGTTATATTTTATCAGGCTGGGCTCTTTCAGCTTGCAGTGATGACTTGGAGGTATTTGCATTGCACAGAGCTGCTGAGGAGAGTGGTTGAAAAATGGTGTGAAAATGCTGATAAATAGTTCTAACTGAAAGCAATTTTAGCAAGAGAGCCTGTAGGCGGCCTTAGTCTCCTTTTTGGTGACTATAACACTCCAAAGAGACAACTTCCAGCAGCAACAGACACACAGAGACAGAGCTGTGTCACAGAGCACCTAAGGCTGCAAGAGCCAAAGATTGCCTTTTCTTTGCCTTGCTATTGTCTGAGTCCAGCTGGATCAACTTATTGGACAGATTAAAGCCCCAAAGCTCAGTTGCATACCCACTCATGGCTTTCTTTTCCCTTGTGAATAGGAAATAGGTGAAGGACGTTTGAGCTGACGGCCCTGGAGGACACAGATTTTGCTCTTTACACTCATCTGCCAGTTGGACTAAGGGTAAGGGCAATGGCAGCTCCTCACAGGTGTACCCGAATGCTGGTTCATGAGGCAAACATCTTAAGGGCCAGATGACCTCTAGGTATGTTCATACCTTGGTCTACTTAATTATGCCTGAAGTCTCACATTGTTCTTTCTGAGACCAGAGCAAGGAACTCATGAGTTGCAGCTAAAGCACCACCATATTAACAGGTCACCGGTGGATGGAAACAAAGCTCCTTTCCAGGTGGTTGGTTTTTGATATTAAGATTCAGATCTGTTTTAAAGCTATTTTGAGATGTATTTAATACAAGAATAAAGGTCTGGGGGGTTTCTAGGCTTGCACTAATGGAAATGAGAGATGGAAACATGAAGCTAAAAGTACTTGGGGTTCCCCCCCCCCCCAAGTATATATGGAAATAACTCACTCCAGCCCCTTGTACTTAAGGATCCATTTGTGCTGCTGCCTCAGCTCCTCCTGTGGAAAGCAGTGAGTTGAAAGAGTGATTTAGACACTGTTAACGCAAATGAGAGGAGACAGGGCAGTACTTAGCACGACAGGCTCCTCAGAAAGTTTAGACAGGGAGAAGCTGTTTCTTTCCTCTCTGTCGTTTCCCCTTTGAGGCCTGCAGATGAGAATTTCATAGTAGAATAACTCAAGGAGAAGGAACCCCTAGGTAATTCAGCTCCAGTCATCTGACAGTCCTTAAACTACCTACTCTTCATGCAACAGCTATGTATATACTAGCAGACGCTATGTATTAGTACATGTAATAGAAAGGGAATTGTGCAGAATGGGTGACAATGTATATTCTAAATATCCAGTACAAGCAGTCAACAGGGGAACCCAGGAAACACAAAAATGAGAGGGGCTGCTCTGTTTCTTTTGTGTTCCCAAATTAGTGGATTTGACGGGAGGTACTGCAGGGTAAAGTAAAATTACTTATCCAGGCACTGATCTGACTGACCACTGAATGGTCTGACTTTAAACCATATTCAAAGTATAAAAGCAAATGGGAATTCAGATCTATAAGTCCTAAATTAAAATCTAATGTAGATCTCAGATTTTTCCCAACTGATAACCACAGTTAAATCTAGTTTTTAGATGTGCATTTCAGTTTAAGACCAAGAGGCAAGAAATGGCTTTATCTACTAAGGTGAAAGTCATCTTTGTGCAGAACACTAGGGAAAAAAGGTATTCTCTGCACTACATGTACAAATGTATTTTGGGTAAACTTACATAATTCATGGACAAAAGTATTTCTGCTTGCTTTCCTTTATAGGAGTGAATCTGACCTCAACATTCAAAAACACGTTTTTCAGATAAACTTGGCCTGTGTTACAGTGTCCATCCTTCGGGTATACTGGAGAAATCACTCCAGACCTATTCAATACCCTGGGCAGCACATGGACTTCTAATTAGGGTGAGTAACTTTTTTTTTTCTCTCTCCCTGGAAGTTCTGAGGAATAAGATCATTCTCCTATCTCTAGAAACAACTCTATTAATTTTTTTGAATGTAACTGGCTACATTAACACAAGGGAAATGGCCGGCGATTCTAGGATAAAAGGGTATCTATTGTGTAATTCTCTAGATTAAAACCATCAGACAACTAGGTGGATTCAGAAAGTCAAAAGGATAAATGTCCTGTGACAATAGAAAAATCAAAGGTTTCCAGATACTCACTTGGGTTATGAGTAGACCTATAAAGAAAGGGATTGATCAGCAATGAGAACAACATCTCAGATGAGCTGTGGGGATAAAGTGAGAATTGCAAAATGTCGAGGTTTTAATTTCCTCGCAAAGGCAATTCTTTGCAGAGGAAATTAAAACAAACAGTAGAAATTCCTTACTCATAGAAATAAGGAGAATATAATGAGAGAAGAAATACTGACACCATACAGAAAGAATAGCACCAAGTTTAAAAGTAATCTGCATTCGTCCTCAAAACAAAATGAATAATTTTCTTTCAATTTCAGTAAGGATGTTGATAATGACCATGGCATAAAAGCAGGACATGAATGGGAAGGAGTGTGTGGACATTTAAATTACTATAGCTGAAGTAGAAGTAAAATTCAAACTGCTTGATACGATGATAATGAGAGGAACAAATTGCTTTCGTTTCTGATATCCGAAAGAGCTGTTTTACAGAATGTTGGTTCAGTAGCAGGTTGATATTATATGGCAGAAGAATAGTAAGCACATGTATTGTAGAAAAATTTGAACAAGGCTTTTGTAAGTCTATTAGTGTGACCTCTGTAGTATGCAAAACCAACTTTGAATGGCAGAATAATTAAAATAGTGTAAGATGGATCACAACTTTTTTTTCTGGGGAAAGACCATGAAAGAATAACGTGGTATCTTGCTTTGAGCAGTTAACTAATTTCTATCTATTTGACATATTTTAGATCTGTACCCAAATAAGCCAGAAACATTTGATACATGCAATATGAGAAATACTCATTAAGGCAGAGGTAGGTAAAATGAAGTTAAATCCGATCAGAAGAGTGTTACAAAAAGAGATAACTTCTCCAAGAAGGGAAACATTTCAGTGGGGTGATTAGTAGTAAAATTCTTCAAGGACCAGTCCTGTCTGATCCAACTTCACATATTCATTAATAATGGAAATTAGCACAAAATACCAGTGACGAATGATGTTAGAAAAAGCTGGTATAAACTGAGTAGAATTTGCTTGTGCCACAGTGCTGATGAGCATTGGACAAGTGAACTGAGAAATCTGTGTAGGAAAAACAATGTTTATGAGCCTGAGAAATACCTGGATATGTTAGACAAGCTTAGAAGAGTCCGCTGAGGTATCAGTATGTGATGGAACTGTGGAAAAGGCAAATTCTGAGACGCCTCAGGCAATGTGTGTCTAATAAAACAAGAGAAATGGAAATATTTTTGTATAAGAGCCTGGTACACATTCATCTATAATGCTATGTACAGTTCTAGACATCCGTGTCCCATGTAGACTAGTTCAGATAAGAGCAGGTTCAAAGAAGGACTGATGGGATAATCAAGTGGATGGAGAGTCAAAGACTTGAATTTTTAAGACAAGTAAACAATTGCTGTTGTTAAACACAGTGTGTTGAGGGGTCTGTGGAGAAGATGAACAATAGGATTCAAAATGCCAGAGAATGAGATGATTTGTTAAGCTCAAAGGTAACACTGACACAAGAAGAAATGAATGTCAACTAGCCATGATGAAATTCAAGCTGAAAAATATAAGCAGGCTTCTCAAAGTCAGAAGAGAGAGCTCTTCCACAAAGTCTTTCAAGGGGAGAGAAAACCTGAAGTTCATCCCACCTAACTATAGACACTAAATGAAGGTACTTACCCTAGGGATTTAGTCATACTAGACTCCCCTATAATTAGTGTAAAGAGCCTCCTCCAGAGTGTGACTCAGTTCTTAGGTGCACTGAATTAGCTCTCTCCTTACACTGACCTGAGGTCTAAGGTAACTAGTATCTACTGCTGATTCCTCAGTTAGATCCTTATAGAATGATGGGTGAATCTACAAATGGAAAGGCCCAATTAATTGTTAGATGAAGAATGATTATTTTAAGGATATTATACGGAGTGGCTACCTGCAAGAGCAAATGCATAGATTTGAAGACTCAGTTCTGTTTTAGATCAATCTGATACTTCAAAGTTCCTACATACCAATATCATTTTAGATACCCTTACAGCCAGCTTTTTCTTGCATTTAAGGCCCAAAAATTTCAAAAGGAGGGTTAGGCTGCCAAGGGTACATTGTTTTATCTTCTTAACTGCGTGCAGCCTCTGGATTCTGCATCAAATTATAACATGGTCTCAGGTGTCACTGGAAATAATGGGAAGTTTAATTTTGGGAAGAAAGATGAGTTGTTCATAGTGCCTGTGGGCAGTAGGTTTTGTCTCTGTTGGAGAAGGGGCAGAATTATTGACTTCCAGTCCCTTGAAATTGAGTCTAGATTTATTACAACAAATTTTCTTAATTTTGTGTGGATTGCTTAGTTGTTTATAGCATGGATGAAGCTGTACCAATCTTTTGGCAATACGTGATCCTATCGCCTCTCTATTTTACAGGGTATAGTGGCCTCTTTTATGAGATATAATAGTGTGACTACATTAGTATGTCTCCTGATGTACACCAGTTGTTGTATCCTGATTTTAAAAGAATTACTTTTCATTCTTCATAAGCAGATCAAACCTCTGTGACTATGTTTTTCAAAGTGCAATATTTAATGCCTCTTTCCAGGCCTTTCACTGATCTCTTTCTCCATTTTATAAAGTGGTACTAATTTGAAGACATTTTAAAGTAAGCAAGAAAGAAAGCTGGAAGTGGAGATTTGAAGGTGATGAGGCCTCCAGTGAGGGTGAGGAGGAGGAAAGGGGAACTCGATAATGCTGCCCTTCCAGGGATTCTGCCATTAACTGATGCATTATTTTTCTAAGCTCATTAAATAACCCTTAGAACTGTGAAAAGGTCAAGAGAGAGGGGAAGGAGCTGAAGCTGCCTGTGGATTTTGGTTGTACAGCAATTTCCCAAGCAAGCGGAGGAAGGAAGGAGGGGGTTGAAGAAGCAAGGAAGGAGGGAAGTGGAAAAGAAATGTTGTTTTTTCTGTTGATCCTTTTACTTACTTACAACATTTCCACCCCCTCGCTCTGAAGTCAGTAAAAGGATCTGCCTGAGATGCTGAAAGCTATAGATGAGGCTTTCAGCAAATTTTGTCCTTTCACTGTTGCTTTCTCTCTTTCTCTCCCCGATTTGCTGCCTCTTTCTCCCCACAGGTGCATTTCACAGGCTCACCTCTGTGTTAGGGAGAAAGCAGGTCATGTGGAAAGAAGGCAGCCAAGTGCAGAGACCCAAAGAGAGAAATGATCACAGGGAAAATTACTGGTTGTTTCCTCACTGTTCACCTGCCTTGAGTGGTTCACTTAATTAACAATGCAAGTGTGAGCTGACAGATTTGGCAGGGAACAATAATGCAGTGGGAGGTGATGGAAAGTAGTCTTGCTGAGAAAGTTGTTCCTGATTTATAAATACACCTGATTATTACAGAGTTGCCCATTAATGACACTGTAGTTTATAGCAACATTTCCTGTTCCCAACCCTTGTTTTCATGGGGTTATGCAAAGGAGGCAGAGTTTGTCTCAGAACTGAAATTCATCTCCCAGAACAGCTTTGTTTTCATCCATTGAATATTTGAAAACAAAACCACAAAAAAACCTGCCTGGTTTCCTGTGTGCAAGGGAGTCAGTTAAAGGTAGATTTTTGCCTTCAAATATAGGAACTGTCTCAGTTTTATTCTTGGACCAGAGGATGGGTCCCAGGAGCCACTAGGCTCAGGTCCTTTGTGCCCCTGAATCTGACAGAGTCTGTGCATGCTGTCCAGCTGAAAAGAGGTCTGATTCTGGTCTCCTTGACTCTGACAGAGATCAGGTGCTACTCCATCGAGTCAGGAAATTACACTGGTAGAATAGAACCAGCAGGAAATCAGATGAGAAACCAGCCAAGCAGTTGAAAACCAAGACATTTAAACTAGAATGTATGTTATTTTCCCATAAAATTAAAGGCATTATAGATGGAAACATAACCCACCATCTAAATATTAATGCTTTGTAAAGTTTGGATGTAAACGCTGTAATTTGGGCCAATGTCTAACAGGGAAAGGAATCGAGCTAGCTTTGCTGAGCCAAGGGAGAAACCATATGCAATCAGGCAAAGCAGACTAATGATCTGCAGCTTTCTCCAGCACTTACTACCCAATCTGTTTTTCTGGTTTCATGACTGATAGGGATTTCTGGCAGTCCTTGTCATAGACTGCATGAAATTTTGCCCCAGGAAAGTCCTCTTATTTGGATCAGACTCTGTGCTGAGTCCCACATTCGTATCTGCTCCCAGATTTGCTGTGTCTGGAGTTATCAGGAGGCCCTGCAGAAGTAAATGTTTATCCTCTGAGTTTTCCCTACGCCAACCATCTATCCAAATCCCATTGTAACTTCTTATCTGTAGTAGCTGCTCTCTGGTGAAGCCACCTGCTGCTGTTTACAGCAAACAACAAATTGTAGTCATCTACAGATCAGCTCAGATATGGGGTTGATGTCTTGGCAGAGGTAGAGTCATGTCTTTGCCTATCACTAAATGTCCTCCATGGGCTGAGGCAGGAATTAGAAGTCTCTTGTTCCGGTTGCTCTAGAAATCTCAGACCCTCATTAGAAACACCACATGCAGGAAGGTCTGAGGTATGAAGACCATTTGTTACTTTTTAATGGGTTTGTATTTTAAGGCACATTGCAGGACACAGAGATTTGTCTTTGCAAGTAATAAACCTTCCAAAGAGAGAGTGAGGAGGATGCACAGAGGCACAAGGTCTTCAAACCCACTGATGCTATGGGAACCTGGGATGTGAGAAACTTGTTTACCTGTTCACAGATCTCTCCCTTAGCCACTGCAGTCAAATTCCCTTGAACAAAGAAAATGTTTCCTTTTAATTGGTTGTTGCTTCTTAACTTGTGAAAGATAAGATGCAAAGCAAAACAGAAACAAAAAAGAAAGAAAACAAACAAATAAGCAAGACAATTTTTCAAACTGAACTAATAGAAAAATCAAGGGTAATGCTGCCTGACCAAATAAGAACAATGAAATTCACCCCTTTACAGAGAAATGGATGATATCTTAGATACTCTTTATGATGTTAATATCAGACTAAGGTGAAATGTAAACCTGGTATGTGGGGTAGTTAAGTGTAGGTCTATGATGAATCAGTGAGCAAAGAACATTACTTGGGTCCACTACTCAAAGAAACTCCCCAACAAAGCCCATATCCCTTCACTTTTTTGTGCAATCTAGTGAAGCTATCTCTCATCAAGTAAACCACTGCCCCAAACACAGAATGTGCCACAGGATTTGATGCAATGTTGCCCCTCTTCTTCGAAAAGAAGTTACTCAAAAATTCTGCACAAATAAGAATCCAAGAAATTGGATTCTATATGAATAAATACATAGTGTTGTGACATTTAAAAATGTTTAGTTTTTTCCAGAACCAATGAATATAAAGCACAAGTTTCTGCCCTTTGCCTTTAGAAAGCTGGGAGAGTATGTGTTTACTTATCTCAATGCAGAAATTGTGTGAAAGCTTCATTTGTATGGGTCAGAAACAGAACAAGATTGTTTTCTAAGTTCAAGGCTACTCTCATCTAGGACTGGGTGTTAGTACCTGTTGTTTTAGTGCATTAAGGTGAATTCACAATACTGCTGATGGGGTCTCAATGGTCTGAGAGCTATCAGTTCTCATATCTGGATGTCACAGTATTCTATTTTGGCTTTCTTTAGGCTTGTTAATCTTGTTACTTTGCTGAGTGTACATCAGTGTAGTATTTGGACTCCGAAAATGCAAATCTCACCAGTAATTTCATTCAGCTCCACAAAACACTTTTGCATTTGGTATCCCATGGGTAAGAGTTGTTCTGATGCTGTCTGTCCAGTGAAGACTTGGTCTTTTCTGTGTCTTAGTCCTGACCTGGGGAAACACAGGCAAACAAGCCACGTCTCTCGTGCTCTGTAGCCAGGTCCTGGCCCAGATGGCTGTAGAGCCAAGACCCTAAAGTGTTAGCCTTTTGAGCCACATGCACAGCAAGGGTAGATGGAGGTAACACAGGGAAGACGTATCACTTGACCCTAATAGAGGTTGTAGTTCTGTCCATAGGAATCCCAGGAAATGGCTAACCTGAATTTACACATTACAAGTTTACACAGCAACTCATCAGTGCCGCAGATAATGTCCAGGATTATAAGAACACAGAGCAGAGAAAGGATGCTCAATTCTTACAAATAGATTGAGATTCAGGTCAATGGGATTAGGGTGTTCATCTTTACTAGGCACAGTTGAAAATCCCAGTTAGCGCTGCTTGCTTCTGAGTTCACAAAGAGCAGAAGAGTGATGTCTCAATGTTAGGATGTGTATTCCTCCACCTACAAGTGTGTGAGGACACACATAGCCAAGCAGCACATCTGTAAAGCGGGGGAAGTATTTGGCATGCATTTCCCTTGGGATTAGCACTTCAGCAAAGTAGTGTGTTGAGCCAGAGTAACACATTTTTATTTACTGAGCAGATTTTGCATGTTCGGTTGTATGAGCGAGTAAGTACAAGACAGAGATGAGCTTTTCTGGAATTGGAACAGTTTCTTTGTCAGCACTATGGCTCCTCCATTTAATTCCACAAATCTGCTGTAATCAGAGTGGTTTCACCCATCAGCTCAGCTGAGAGAGCGAGCACGGGAGGGAGGAAGTATCTCTTACTTTCCAGCTCTCTGCGTTCTCAGGCATTGCATCAAAGTGGCATGGAGCCTCCTGGGAAAGGGATTTGCTATAACTCATGTCAGTCCCAGCCACATTATGTTTATGGATATGATAGACTGAACACTGAAATTACCATTTGCACAAATGATCACACAATTCCTTCAGGCCTAGTGTGTCCCTTTAATAGTCCAATCTTTCAATAATGAAGTGGAGATCAGTCAAGACTCTCTGGAAATCCCATCTTTTTCTTTCATTTCTCTTTTTTTTTTTTTTTCCCCTCCTCCTTTTTTGGGGGCCTTTTTATTGCACACATTATTTTCATCCTTTCTCTGAGCCAGATCCATTTACCAAGCGGTTTTAAAGGAGATCAGAAATGAGATTCTCAATATTGTTAATACCCCAGAAGTAACAACCTGGCAGACAATTCATTGCTGCTTGGGGCAATGAGTCATGCAGAACTCAGGAGTTAGGGAACTACACACAGGGAAGAGGGCTGCTATTCATGAGGCCTCAGAAACAAATACAGTGCAGGAAAGATACCTTAGAGAGCAGGCTTTCCTTCCTTCACTTAATACTAGTCTTGCATGCCCTGCTCCATCTCCTTTCAGTTTCTACTCAGTTCCATGATACTTCTGAGATTAATATACTGGGCCAAACAGTTGCCCGATAGTGTTAAAACCAAGAAATGTATTAATTGCATTGATCAAATGAAGACCTGGACCAAAGTCTGAGCAAAATCAAGGAGGGCTTGACCCTCCTAATTTTGTCTTCATAAATGGTTCTACTACAGTTTTAATCACCTGTTTCTCAGGAAAAAAATCTTTCTGTGAGAAACAATAGGACTTTTTGTGAAGTGAGGTTTTAAAGACTCAGCCATAGCCATAAGGTGTAAGGGAGAGTTAATAGAAGTAAAATGTGCAGAACAGGTTAGAATATAACTTTAGATTGGTCTGAAAAAGAATCAGTAGAGGTGAGTAAATCTGATCTTTCAGGACAGACATTGAAATACTGGCTATGGTGCTTGACATAGAGCATGGTCTGGAGAGGTGATGGGAATGGGAAACCTGCTGACAATAACAGAAGTTCCTGCCAGTTATATTTAGCTAATAGTCTGGGGAATTGGGAGCAATAAAGAGATTGTGCCCTAGAAAGGAATCATGCTATGTATCATGTATCCTTTTTTGGACTGCAGCCCACAGTGCCTGAGCCAGATACTGAGGTGGTGTCAATCCATAAAGCTCCATGAAAGCCAGTGGATTGGACTCTCAGGTGACATAAATCAGTAGGGTTTGATGGAGCTGTACCAATGTATGCCAATGAGAAATCTGGGTCTTGCTTTTTTACCTTGTATTCATGCATTTGTTGATTTCTGCATTTCTCACCTTAGCATCTCATTCTGTCCCCACACTTCTCAAGTTTTCTCCTTCATTCTCCTTCTGTTGCTTGCAGTGCTTTTCTCTGTCTCTCTCTCTCCTCCTAAAATCTTCCTTTCTATTCTCTTTAGCATGTATTTTTCTTTTCTCTCTTTTCTGTTTGGCTCCCTTCACATTAGTGTGCATTTAATAGTATTTTCAACAAAAACATGTATATGATCATGCTGAGGGGAGATTATGCCCTGGACATAAAACCTACTGAAGACAATGGTCAAAGCTAGTAGATTCCAGTGTGAACACAGTCCTGCCCAACCCCCTAGCTGAGAGCACCAAAGTTTCTGTAATAGTGTTTTGTTCAGGAACAAATTCTGCCTGGAAATCAGTTTGCTGAGTCTTTCTCTGCAAGGCTCTGCAAAGTGCGAGAAGCAGCTGCAGAAATTGCTAAGGCGTACTCAGAATTTCAGCAGTCTCTCGGTGGGAGATTCCACTCTTGAGTTGTAAGCCCCCATCTCCCGTCTGCCTTTCCAGTGGTGGGAAGCTGCCAATGTATTTGTTTTTAATTATTTCCCTTGTTGTATTCACTCTGTTTTCTTGCTTACGTTAACACGGTTCTTCTTACTGCCTGCGCTCAGCTGCCTATTTGTCATTTCTGCTGTTTGATGTGTCGTGGTAATCTATGTGCACCCAGCCTGCTGTGCATTGATATTTACTAATGGAGCTTCTTGTATGCAGAGGCTGTTTGCAATAAAAAGATAATGAAAAAAAACTCCTTGACCCTGGCCAAGCAGTTAGCAGAAATCACAGCTATCGACAGTCGTATATACACCATCCCTCCATAGCATGGGGAGGAAAGAGCCTATAGAGGAAGGGGAGGAGGGAAGTTGAAAGAGGGGGAATAGAGACCTGGGGAAAATGTAGAGAAAAGGAGGAGAAGGAAAAATACAGGAGAAACAGTAAGCAAACTGGGTGGTACGTGAGAGAGAGAAGTCATTACAAGGAAGAGGAGATGGGCAAATGGAGAACAAAGTATTGTGGGGGAAAAGGGTGGAAAGCCAGGAAAGAGAGAGAGAGACTGGAAAACAGTGCAAATAGAAAGATGAATGTGGGGAGAGGCAGGAGAAAAGGCAGAGACAAAGGAAGAAACACAAATGCAGTGAATTATGGAGAGCGAGAGCCCAGTTGGCTGTAGAGTAAATGGGTATTGCTCTGTCCAGAATCAATAGATGATTAGCACTGAGGACACAGTTGGTGGCCATGAGTGGAGCCAGGCTGCTTTACACCACCCGTGCATGCAATCCATTAACTTCCAAAGAGAGCTTTTGATTTACAGCAGTTGAGGATTTGTCTCCATAACCAAATTTCTGTCCCATAAAGAATACACAGCATCACCTCTACTTAGAACACAGCTCCTTGTTACATCCAGGTCCTGAAGCTGCAGCTTCTCTACAGGTGGATGTTCACGTTAATCTCTGCCTCTTCATTGTCACACTGCCTCTCTAGGCTATGACATGAACATGTCTGAGCCATCTGAGGCTTTCCAGCCAAGAGCTTGTGAAATTACCTCTGGAGACAAAAGCAAGTGTGTGTGTGAGAGCAGACCTCAGTGCAAATTGGACCTCCCTAGTTGTCCCATTAAGCTTTTAAAATGTTGGAAAGTGATTTTGTTTTTGGTTTTTTCCCCCAGCCCTGTCACCTCAGCGGCTCCTGCCCCTGTTCTTAGTGAATCCATTTTATCAGGGGGAAATCAGTTGCGTACAAAGATGTTTATTGTTTCAAGAAACTTAATGCCTGACAAGCTTGTCCTGTCAAGAGGGTCCGCTTTTCTGTCTTGAAGACCAGAAACACTTTACAGGCTGTATCTTGCAGTAAGCTCCTTATTGATTTTCAAGGCTTTTGCAGTATCAAGCAACAGTGGGATTAGTAGATGTCTTCATACTTGCAAATTGACCAAAAGAAGACATTGAGATATTTTTTTAAATCCTGGACTAGTCCAGGTTTTGGGAAAGAAATGGGCTTCTCTGAAAGCTGAATGCAAGACGCAGGTGTGAATGCCAAACATGATGGCATCTGAGGGTTCAGTGCTGTGTCCAGGGAGTTTTGGCTCACTAGACTCTGGCAAACAGGCCAGGCTAACCTCATTAATTGCAACCAAAAGCTTATCACAAAGCTGTGTTGTGATTCCTTGAGGCAGAGGGAAACAAAGCCCCTGTATGGAGAACTGCCACCCAGAGTAGGGTGAACATGGGGAGCAAAGGCAACCAATTCAACAGCAGCAATCAAGAAACGCTGACTCCAGCAGGGAGGTATTTTTCCAGTGGTGCAGGATCACCGGTGCTGAGCACACAGGTCCTGCCCTGCCCAGCTGCTCCTTGCAGCCCACCATGAGGGAAAAAACAAATTATCACAGGGACAAACAAATGCCCAGGGGCATCTGCAAGACAGCAACCTGCCTCTTAGGTCTGCCAAGTAAACTTTGGAGGAGAGCACATCTCCCCTCTCAGTTGTCCCTCCCATGACAGTCAGCTGAGATCTGCAGGGTTTGCCCACTCCTGCCTGCAATGAATTAAAATGTGAGCTGTTCAACACAGCAAATGAAGTGAAACAGGTTAAGTTCAGTGCATAAAATCTTTATTATAGCTCAGAAGTAGTAAGGATGCCTGCCCCTCCTCAACTGGTGGTGGCACTGGCTGCCCAGTCCTCACCATGCCGCCTTGCCTTTCTGTGGTGACGGAGGGCTGGGAGTTTCTGGGGTGCAGACAACAGCCAAAGGCACTGCTTGTATCAGATGATGTCTTTTTATCCAGAGCTCTAGTGACGGCAAAAACGAGAGCAGAGCTTTTGCACAGGGTCTGGCTGAGAGCTGTGAGTGCAGCCACGTGGGACTGAGACACATCGCCTTCTCCTGGGCAGCAGCGTAAATGCGTAAGAAGTGCCATGGTAAATTGTACAACAAAAACAAATTAAATCTGAGTGCCTAAAGCAAAGCACTTAAATCCATACTTAATGGCCTGATTCCCAGAAGAGCACAGTCCTTGGACCCAAAAGACTTACTCCGGCACATGACTGTGGCCTTTAGTGTATTTTTGTGCGTTTTAAGATGAAGTATTTTAGGATAAGTTTCCCAGTGGCTTTGCTAATTTAATTTAGACAGGAGGCAGACATGTGGATCTGTGAACTCATTGGAAGTCAACTGCACTTTATAGTTGGTGAACCTGGCTGTTAATTACTATGAAGTGAAACAGCAGCCAACTCATACCATGTCCTCCTGGCAATGAGTGGCAGCACAGATTGCTCACCAGGTCCCTGCACAAAGACATCCCAAGTGAAAGGAAAGGTGCTTTTCTGTTAACGTGTAACTTAGCAGTACGAGGTAGAAATTGATGCCATCTGAGGACTGCATTTTGTTGGCATTTGGTAATCGTTCTGCAGGATTTCACAGAAGCAAGAGGAACAGAGCTGAGCTGAAGAGGATTAGCAGGAGTAATTTACAGGCTGGGATGTTATTCAAAGATATTCCTGACACGGGCTAGGACACACTGATCTGTGGGTTTCAGAGAGTCTCCAATACAAAAGCAATTATTAAGGATCCAGTCCAGACCAAGGGAACTGCGGTGTCTATTCCCTTTTTACTCATGTTTGAATAGCCAAGGTTTTTTTTAAAACTATTTTTTCCCCATTGTTTAACTGTTATTATCTGAGCAGTTTGCTGTTGGAAGCTAAAGGGTTTTTTACGAGGTTTCACAGGAGCAAGTCAATTGCAATGAAAGGTTTGACGGAGAATAGTTAAAATGAATTGTTTTGACTTCCTATTTCATTTTGGTAATGAGAAAATGTTTTGTTTTGAGAACAGAAAAACACTTGGTTTCCACATTTTTTTCCAATTTAATTTGTATGGATTTATATTACATTAAGGCATTAATTTTAAATAGCTTGTAGTAGCATAGAGTGCTTTACATTATGGCATTTTGATGTCTCCACATTTTTTTTTTTTATTTTTTTTTACTTACCCAACTCTCTTCTGTGGGAAGGTTTGAGAACCTAGGCTGCTGCTTCCAATTCAGAAAGGAATTTCCTATAAAAATGGAAGTTCACTTTTCTAACTACAGCTACTACCCCAGCAAGTTATCCTTTCCCTTCTCACTTCTGTGGGAAGGTTTGAGAACCTAGGCTGCTGCTTCCAATTCAGAAGAGGAATTTCCTATAAAAATGGAAGTTCACTTTTCTAACTACAGCTACTACCCCAGCAAGTCATCCTTTCCCTTCTCAAAATATTCACCATCCTTCTTCCTCTGTCTGCCTTTAGCACCCCTTCCTCACTCTTCTTTTCTCCTTCCTAGCCTTAATATACTCAGTAAAAATCTCCTGTACTTCAGAGGAAAAGTGAAGGTGTAGATATAAACTACAGTGTAGGAGGAAAGGACAAAACAGGGCTGTGGTCACATCAGGGCTAGATTTTGTTCCAGTGCAATGAATTTTCATCCCCATAGTCCATACATATACACACACACACACACGTTATGTATATTTATATAACAACATCCACTCATGCCTGCAATATCCTTGTTCTGTTCCGTTGCCACTCTAGCTCTGTGACCATGTCACCCACAATAGAAAATGGGTGGAAGTGGAATATATGAGTAACAAGAGGAAAAGAGAGCAGACAAAGTGAAATAGGAAGCTGAAAGGACAAAAGACAGAATCTCATCTGAAGAGTTGAGACAAGTGGAGTAGATGTGTACATAGTAGGGGAGCAGGGATGCACACTCTGGAAGAGACGCTGCTGGTGATGACAAAGGAATTACGGTGGCAGGTTTGTTTTTTCCCTTTCTAACTCCCCCTCTGGCAGACTCGATGACAATCTCATTTCAGCTAAATTCCTCTGTGTCATATATCTCAGTTTTTCCATCTCATTTTCTCTCACCTCTCCTATTTCCATTCCATTACACACTGCCTCTCCGTCTCTGCAAGACCCCTCTCCAGCCTCCTGACAGCTCCATTTTCTCCCCGGCCACCAACCAGGCTCAGGCGGTGCAGGCACCCTTGCATACCTTATTCTCTCTCTACTGGAGAGCTGATAGCTCCAGCAGCCTCTCCCCCACTGCTCTTGCAACGTGGTGTCTCACGTTGGCCAACAGTGAGAGAGATCAGATGGGTCCAGGGAAATAAGAAATGGGGTAAGGAGGAAAAGTGTGTGTTGGGAGAGAAAATGCATAGAAGACACTTTAGACACGTTGTTTAAGTATGTTGAAAGAAGTTTAAATATAAAGTCAATGAAAATCTATGAAGACTAGGCTAGATTAGATTAGCCTAGAAGTGAAGCAATACGGGACAAAGACAAAGAAAAGGAGGGAGAGGGACTAGCAGAGGAAGAGAACGGTCCTCCATTTCATACAAGGAACATCTTTGCAGTCACTTGGCCCTTTGTACCTTGATATGCTGTTTCTGGGGGCAGCAGAAGCTTTGTGAGGGGGACGTTGTTTTAAACAAAACCTTTTCTCTTGATGAAATATAGATTTCACAGGGCCATTGCATTTTGCGAGGTTGCCTTACTTTTGCAAGTCAAAAGGGGGAAAAAAAATCTTAATGCTTCAATCTCTCCATTACTTGGGAGTACTAAATGTCAGTGGAAAGAACACCTGGAAAACTCTGGCTGTGTAGCTAAAAAGGACTACAACAAACTTGTTGTCCCCCAAATGGATTCTTTACACTTTGTCTTCACAAATACATTAGATAGCTATTTGAGAACAGTAAAATTCAAATATAAACAAACACACGCATAAATATATACACACAAACACACACTGTGTATATTTATTCAAACTGTAAATTCTGTGTGTGTTAGCTTCCAGTGAATTCATTACTTGTACAGATGCAGCTGGGAGCCCTATAACCTGGCACAGTTCATAATATTTCCTCTAGGAGAACCTACCCTTGCCAGTAACCTGGGAGCTGATAATACTTTATAAAATTCGTACTACTCAAACCCATTCCATTCCCCAACTCTAGACTCTTCAATCCTGGTGAACGGGCCAAATACGTTTGCTCGTGTGATACCCATGCCAAAGACCTTGTGTCTCCTATCCTTCACTAGCAACCGTGGCGGTCGGGCAGCCGTGCTTCATTTCCTGCAGAATTTCAGCTGCTTTGGTATTTATCAAGAGCATCTGTTAAACAATCTGGAGGGGAGCAGTAATGGTGCCATTAATGCATATGTGAGGAGGGAGGTTCTCAGCAGCACGGAGACCAGAAGAGATGAGTCTGTGCATTGCGCGTTTGGGGGTGTCGTGACCTTGATTTCTTGTTGATGAGTGATGCTGTGTGTCTTGGAGCAGAAATGACAGTGATGATGTTTCTCTGAATAGATGTGTTCTGGTGATCAGGGCTGGAGAAGGATGAAGAGGATGAATCATTAGAGAGACAGAAACAATCAGCATCTCAGCGTTGAGTTCTTACAGAGGTACTGTCCCTAGGTGTAGTGAAGAAACACAAGAAAAAACGTGCAGGAGTGTATATCCTCTTTCCCCTAAAGGTCATCTTTCATATGGAGCCTTTTTTTCCCTCACTGACCCACTGTTGGTACTTTTGGGCTCCATAGAGGGTGAGCAATAGTGTGCACAAGAAACTGAAATCTATTGAGATGATTAGTAACACGCACAGAATGTAAATCCCTTTGCAAATAAAACAGCTCAGCTGGACCTGCAATGTCCCTGACATTCACCTGCTGGGCACTAACCCCACTTTTAAGTTTACAGTCACAGCCTTCCTGACCCTCCCAAATTTTCAGTAGCTTCCTGCAAAATCAGTATCAAAAATCCAATGCCTTTAGTTCTGTATTTGGCTTGATGCACTCTGCAAGGTATTGTGGCACAGTGGTTGCTGTGTAAGAATCCTCTTTGCCCAGCCATCACTGCACAAAAATACTAAGCAGACCAGATCCCCTTTCTTTACCTAGAAAGGCAGCCCTGATGTGAACATACGGTGCATATTGATTGTTGAATGGTGTCCAGAATCCACCAGCAGTAGTTCCACTCCCTTTCTGAAATGGAACTTGGTTCTAACAACAGTCAAAGTTTTGCCTATAGCAGATTTTTTTCTTTCCTTTTGATTTATGTATCTGCACACTTATATAGTCCTAATGCATTTCTTCAGTGGTCCTTCAGCTGTTATATTTTTGCTTGTCAGGGTGCTTTTTAATTTTTTTTCCCCTTATAAATATATGAAACATTTAATGAAGAAATAATGATATTTTCTCATGTCACTGACTATTTTTCCTGTCATCTTTGATGTGCTTGTAATGTGGGCGGACATATTATTTATGACCAGGGAAATTAAATATTATTTCACTTTTTTATTCTAATGCAGTCTGTGTCATCTTCCAGTACCCAATTTCTTTCCATTAAAGTTATTGTCTTTGCTGTTCCACTCAACCGTTTGCTGTTGGTTTTGTAACAGCACTGCCAGAAGATGCAGAAAAACATAATGGAGGAAAGAAATGGCATAATTTGCAGGAGATACTTTTCTCATCTCATTTAAATGAAGACAGTTTGTTCCTGAGTGTCAAAAACATCAAGAGCAACAAAAATATGGAAATCGGTAATTTCTTGCACTAGGAATACTTCCAAAGGTTTGGAGATTCTGATTCTAGCAGCTACTAAAGATGTGTCCAAGCCAAACTTCCAGCATAAAATAACTTAAAACCTCAAATGCTTGAAATCTGGGCCTGAATTTTTTAAGTCTTTGGCCCCAAATCCTTCTCTCATCTACTGCCAGAATGTCCTCAAAACTGGAACAGGAATCACAACCCCTAACATGTTCCTTAATCATTCGGGTGTTATAGAGACAAAATAGAGCTGAATAAGGTGATTGTGTGGTGTGTATGACACAGCTTTTCACTTTTGATCTCTGCTTTCGCATTTTCTGGTCCTTCCATAACAGATGGCATGAGATGAAACCATGGGACAGGACCCTTTGTGCTTCCAGCATCTGCTCCAGCCAGAAGGGACTCATCAGAGGCTCTTGGGTGGGATTTTTCTCACTCAGGAGAGGTGGGATTAACCGTCTATCCTGAATTCATCCCCTGTTTTTTTTTTTTTTCTTTAATGAGGGAAGACAGATGAGCACCTCTAGAGTTGATTCATCTCTTCCCTCTGCATTAGTCACTTCTTTTATGATGGGTGGAATTGTCTTTCACGGGTCATGCTTCCTCCATGGACTACAGAGGAAGCCCAGACAACTAGCTGAGTCTTGTCAATCAACTTTAAGTTGTATAGACTAATGGGGGAGAAATCCCATCCATTCTTTCCATCTGTCCTATTCCTATTTTCAGCCACAACAGCTACAATACTAGTCTCCCGTATGAATCGGAGGTGAAGGCTAGCAACCTTGAATATTGGAGAAATAAAGAGCACCCTGACTAGTTTTATCCCAGAATATTCTTTCCCCATAGCTCGTGTTTTTTCATATTTCTTCCCAGTTGTTCCTCATGCTGCCTGTGTATTCAGTAGTGTATTCTGCAGAGGAATTTTTCTCCTGCTTTCTTTTCAGTGTCATGGCTTTGTTTCACGGTTCCTAGCTCCTTGTACCGAAGTCAAACCCAAATAGCCTTGTATCACCTTTCTTCTCTTTCCCGGTTTCTTTTTTTTTTTCCCCTCACCATCCCAGCAAGGCTGCCTGCTAATCTCTTCTTTTGCAAAGATGAGAAACCTAGTTTTCCTTTGACCTTTCTGAACAATCAAGATCTTGGAGTCCCCAAGATGGGTCACCATTATCTCATCTTTTGGGCTGCTGACAATGATTAAGCAGGACAAAGGATGTGCTCAGAGCTACGGAGTTTCAATCTGTCCTTAGGGAGTACCTGGAAATAAAAGCAAGCAGAGGGGGAAAACTCCAGCAAAAAAGAAAGGTTCAACCTTTAGAAAACATACTTGGCTGGTGCTTTCTCACCTTTCCAAATATACATAACTAAGATTTGCAAAAATAGGTCTCTAAGTGCAGACACCTGCCTCTAGACTAATTCCCCAGAGGACTGCTCCCACAGCATGTTCCACTGAAATGAACACTCAGGACTTTTGAAAATGAGGTTGCAAACAGAAATGTGATTTTTAAACTGTTATTTTTGCTTATGATATATCTAGCCATCTATCCATCCATCTGTGTGCTATGATCTTTACATGTATTTCTTCAGGTTTAGATTACCCCTGTACAACAGCTCAGGGCAAGGGATGACTAATACTTCCACCACTCACAATCAATCTAACAACAGAGCTGTGGCTCTTCAAGGTGCAATTTCTTTACCAACTCCTGTTTCCAGCAGTTGCTCATGTGCTGCTTGCCTTTCCCAAGGACAAAAAACAACTGTTGCCCATGCAGGGCCAGGTGAATTAGCAGCAGCTGAAAAGCTTTCCCATCCAGCCCGAGGATTCATAGTGCAGTGGTTTGTTTCTGCAGACTCAAGAGAGTAGTGTATGTGCAAGAACCTCATGTTTCTCACGTGCTCCTGTCATCTCACACAGGCCAAACAACTGACCAAACAAACCAAGAACTGATTTATATTATACTATTTTACTTCCTTACTCCTACTCATCTTGTCCACTGAACAGAGGAGGAAACTGAAGTGCAGGTAAATCACATGACAAAACCATGACCATAGGTTATCTTAAACAGATCAGGTGGTAGAGGGATATGTATAAAGAGAGTTGGTTGCCTACATACTTACATTCACACATACATACATGCTGGGATGTCCATGAGGACAGATAGAGAGAGTGAGATTTAAGTTTCTCACACAACTGTTTTCTGCTTCTTTAGAGCATCTCTGCCAAGTGGCTGCAAGGGAAGCGAAGGCAAGGAGGAGAGTCATTAAGAGAAAGTTAAGGAAAAAAAAAAAAGACTTTTTAAAAATGGGCTAAAGTATGAAGAATGGTCTTTGTGAACAATTCAGTCATTTATCATTATTTCATTGGCATTGTATGAATTATAAATTCCAGACTATAATGGAGTAATAGCTCATCTCCTTTCCCCCTCAGTGGGCACTGGATGAATGGCCAGGTGAGCTGCACTTGGACCAGCAACATTCTCCAGAAGAGCCACTGTTCACCTCGAACTGCTCTCCTGAATTTCTTTTCAGTAAGTGTATGTTGATCTTTTATCAATCTTTTCTGGATGTTAAAATTAATGAAAACTTAGAAAATAGCTTTTATCTTTTTGAAGAAATCTTCAATTTTTTTTTATTTTTCCTTATTTTTCTTTTCCTATTGAAAAATAGAAAAGGTGAGGGGCAGAGAAACATAGAAAAGGAGAGCTGAAACCAAGCAATATGGTTTTGCAATTTATCCAAGGGCTAAGGGATAAGTGTGGACAGAAACTCTGTTATAGTAGCTCAGCTAATGGGTGGTAGCGTACTAAACCGACATAACTCACCAATGTTCTCTTGGGTGTTTTTGTATTTGCATAGACACACAAAGTTGCCTATAAAATGGTTTGCAGCCATGATGTAAATGGGATTTGCCCTCTTCAAAACTGGTATTTCAGTTCAGAGAGCTCTGACTTTTGGAGTATTCCTTTTGCACCTACAGAAAGAGAAGCGTTGACTCAAAGACGCTAACAGCATTAAAAAAAGAAAAATATTCCTGCTGCAAGAGATTCAAGGAGCTGTGATATCTGGTTTAAGAGGTAGATAATGTGTTGTTTACTTAGTAGACTATCAGGATCTATCAGAAACTAACAGTAGCCATAAACATCAATGGATCGGCTTCCATCCATTTTGATTTCCAGTTATATTACACTTCGGTTGTGTCACAGCCAAAATAAGAGGTCCTAAATAGAATAGCTATTATCTAGATATTAATTTGGTGGAAACTTTTTTCAATTTTCTTTGTTACATGTTTATTTCCATACCTCTTCACTACTCACACACAGGTTTCCCTCCCTCTTCCCTAGCAGCTTATTGCCTGCTCCCAACTGACCTGCTAGGGAGATGGAGCCCTGAAACATTTAAGGTTTTTGGAACAGAGGCTTCTGATGCAGTGTATGTGAAAAGGAACATCCTGTCTTAAGAAGAAAATTCCACAGTGTGACATTAGGAATTGATGTAGAATTATATTTTCCTCTGAGAAATACACTGAGCCTGATTCTCAGTTATATCATCCTCTTGCTTGGAGCAAGAAAATGGTGGATAGAGGAGGAAAGCAGGCTAGGAGCCTTAACCCAGCTTTGTGATCCTTGAACCCCAGAGCTTTAAAGAAGCCTAACATCTACATTTGAAGAGGTCATTCTACTCAACCTTTGTTTCTTAAGAACGTTGTATTTACACAGAACCCCTGAGCACATTCACACAGATGCTGAAAAAAGGCTAGCAGCAACAGACAGAGATATTATTTTGTTTGAATTTAAGGTTTTCCAATAAATACACCTGAATCTAAATCCTGTCCTTTCAAAAGTCAAAGGGTTAAAACTTTTCATCGAGGTAAGGTATTCCCCAAGCAATCTGCATTGAGGGCTCTCTGAAGCAAGAGAACATTGTTGACCCAGACATCACTAACTTCTTTGCTTCCGAAAAGTTCTGGCTGCTGATAAACCTTTGTCCTTTTTCTTTGATTAGCTTTACTCTGGCTATAAATCCTATTTTGTTTTGTGCTGGGTTCTGGCCAAGGAAGTATTTCTATTAACCTGGAGCAGCTGGGGAGTAGCTGGCTCTTACTGTCAGGCGATTGCAGGCCGGAGTATCCTGTAACACTAACGTTTTTTTTCTCTTGAAGCCACAGTCTAAAAAGAAGGAGATCCATGTTCCTTCTGCAGTTATTTTGCTAGCCTCGAAGCTGGCAGAGTCATATGGGCAGGATGTCATTAGCTTAAAGATGGCAGTCATTAGAATTTCCATCTAAAATCTGGAATCTCCTCACAGTCTCCATGTCCATTGTCTTTTCTGTGAGCTTTAATTTATCCATTCGTAGAGTGGGAACATACTCCTGCTACTTTCATTACCCAACTGACTTTAATTAAAAACTCTGTAACACCTCCTGTCTTGGAGGGCTGTGAGTTTGGGGGGCCCCTGTGATGTCAGGGGCCCTTGTAACTGAAGGGAACGGCAGTTGGCCCTAAGAGCAGTAATTTCCATGTAGTGAGACTCGACGGGCTCTGCTACGTCAGTGTGCAATGCTCTCATTCGCATTCATTTGGAGCCACCTGTGAGTCCCTGGATCTTCTGCATGTCTTCAGCCTAAAGGAGGAAAGGGAGCCTACTTTTACTCTCTGATGCTTTCTGCTCAGTTATGGCATTTATTCTAAGCCTTCCTGCCCTGAGGCTGTGGAGACTTGCTAAGTGCACTAGCCTCATTACCAGAGCACCGCAGCAAAAAAATCTCTCTCTACCTATGCCTTTTGGCCAGGGTCTGTGACATTCCTCCATATCTCACAGGTGTAAAATGAGTATCAAATATGCACAGTGAATGTTAAAACCCCTTGTCCCCAAAGGCAAACTCTGTAGTGACTAATCCCTGGGAGACTCCGGGATTTTAAAATTGGTATATTTTCTACTTTCTGTTATCTCTACTCCCTCTGAGCCTTTTGTTGTGTATTTACTGTCCCTTTACCCCTTTCCCTATGCTAGCTTCCCACTCTGCATAGCCAGTGCCCTTAGCCAGCAGCACTTTATCTGCTTCCAATGTAGCGTGTCCTAGAAAGAATTATAGCATTGCCTTTCTCTCGACAGCTAGGTCATCTCACAGTAACATACAATAAGCTGTACTTGGGCCAAAGGAAATGGGCTTAGCCTGGCGGGTAATTAATTTTCTCAGGGTTCAGTTTCCCACACTGAAATTGGTCTCCGTCTGATCAATTAGAAGAACATTTCGCAAACGAAACTGATTATGAATCATGGGTTTCAGTTCAGCTGTGGAAAACCTGATACATGACTGTTGGAGCAAAAAGTAGAGGGAAGCTTCAGCCCATTTATCCCAGCTGCTGCTGAGAAGTGAAAACAACACCCACACCCACACTCTCACTCCTTCAAGGAGAAAAAGGTGCTGAGACTCCACCAGGTCACAGCATAGTTCTGAAAATGGTCCTCAGATCTCCTGATCAGTTGTCTCCCTGGACATTGAAACTTATCCATTGGCCTAATGCTGTCCTGGGGCCACCCCCCTGAGCACTGGCATAGCTAAAATCTGGCAGATCCTGTTTCCTTTTGGTTTCAGATATGCAAATAAAAAAAGAAAAAGAGTTTTAGGGTGAGGAGCATCCTCAAGACATCTTTAATTCAGATGTAATGGTTTTGAACAAGCAAAGGAATGATCTCAGGCAGCTGAGGACTCTGTATTGCAGTCAACTTCTTCCCATTTTCCTCTGCAGGTAATAGTCACAGAAATGATGACAGTCTTTTCAGTTGAAATTTAGCTTTTAAGAGAATGACAACATTTCCGTTTCAGCCACGAGCAAGCATACAGGATCCATCTCACACATTGGGAACAGATACCCACTGCCCCACTTAAGTAAGGAGAACACTCTCCATCCCTCCTGCTCTTCTTTCTGCCCCATGAACCCCCCAACACTGAGCATGACTGTTAGTTTGGTTGCTACTGTGTCTTTAAAACATGCCCAACACTTTACTTTAAAGGAAATAAATAACTTCAAATCTTCAAATGAAATTTTGCTGAGAACCTTTTTTTTCTACTGAAAAAGTCATGACACTAAACTTTACAGTCATCTCAAGCCTTGAATAGTTTTTCATTTGTGTCAGATTAACCAGGTTAAAATTCCCTCTCACGGACTCGGCATTTAGAGGTATTATACTAGAAGTAGCTTAATAACTTTCACTTGAAAAAAAAAGAAAAAAAAAGAAAAAAGGCATTTACTGGCACCATGCAGAGTAAACAAAGAAATGCAATTTCACAAAGCAGGACCTGCTAAAGGGGACATGCTGCAGCCAGAGATGGGGACCAAGGCTGGGCCTTCCAGTGAAACAAGCCTGCATATGAAAAATTCATCACTTAAGATCGCAGGCAGTAATCTCATCTGTTTTTAGACAGCAAACTGGGTCAAGCCCAGCTAGTGTCTGGGCAGGACACTCGCTAGAAAAAGTACATTAATAAAAAGAGGTGCTGCAGAAAGTGGTTCTCAGAGGGCAGGTGTGTAGGATTTTATATAGTACCTATAGTTATATAAATATATATTAAAAAAAATTACTATTTTATATAGCTCCTTTTACCTCTGTCTCCCTAACATAGACCCCTCATAGATGGAGAACTGCATTTGCACTGAAATGTCTTAATTTGTAGTTGAAATATGTAATGTATTTGCTATCTCATATCCTGACCTTTATTCATGCTGGAGAAGTGCATTTGGAAGGCAGAAAAGGGAGGCTTGTGATGGTTAACAGTTTCTGTAGGAGGAAACTCTACAATGTTGGGTCAGACCTGAGACAGCTTTGTCACCAGCATGGTTTATTCTTAATGAATGGAGTCTCATTGTGCCAGGGAAGTGGAAGTGTTGATTGTGGCTTTTAGTAAAAAATATAATACTGTTGTATACCTTCAAACTGAGGAGCAAGACCTAGAACATGAAGAAAGACAAACCTGACTATTATACTGCTAGAAGCAAATGCAGAGAAAGGCGGACTGTTGCTCCTGCAGTAACCCCTGCTGCTGAAGAAACATATTCAGATGCTGTTGAGGAATGTTTAAAGATGAAATTCCCTAACTGAACAATCATACCTAAAATAGTATTCTGGCTCCAGGCTCTTAGAGATGTTGCTTTTAAGATGCAATGGAAAACTGATGTCCTGACCTCTTGTGGTCACTAAATATACAGTGCCAGATTTTCCAAGCATATGATTGTTTTCAACACACTGTCTCCTTCCTAAATTTTTATTTGCTTTACTGAATAATGTTATCTCCAGTGCTCCCTTCACAGTTTCACCAGGGCAGAAACTTACTCAGCGTTCCTAATTCTTTTGTAGAAGGTGCAATATGACATAGTCGGAGACCTCCACTCCCGACAAATTCCAGAACACACTGCAATATGGCCACAGACAATGAAATAATATTAGCACGTGATCTGTTGTTCTGCATAGCTGTTTTCAAGCATTCCTTGGGAGCGGTACTGCCTTTTAGGACATGTGAAATGATCCTTGAATGTAATTTGACAATCAAAGTTCAGAAGTAACAACAAGATCTTTTAGAATAAGAAGATGCAGGCTAACTGTAAGAATTTATTTTTATCATTGCCTTGAAATGTTTCAGGACATATTCAGCAAAGAAACCATCCTTGAAGAGCTGACATAAGTAGTAGGGTAAAGTATCTTTTGCATGGGTGTTGGCAGTCTAAATTATACAAGATTCAAGTTTCCAATATATCTTATGGTTACTGTCTGTGTCTAGTGAGTTTTGCTGTAAAGAAATGATGGGTTTTGAGCCAACCATCTGGCATGACCACATGGGAAACCAGACTTTGATTCACACCTCTGCAGGCTAGAGTCAGATACTGAAAACATTGAGGACCTGACCGCAGGGCTTAAAAACCGTCATTCTTTTCACTCCATCTTTGCCTGGTGCTATTGGGGAACTACAGGTACAAATACAGTCAAGTACGATGACCACTGAAATTTAAGAAGAGGCTGAAAACTTTGAGGAGGAATAGCTT
>NW_008795575.1:2589491-2603842 GCF_000699145.1 Aptenodytes forsteri
GGGCGGGGGGTGGGGGTGAGGGGGGTGTTACAGACAGGCAGCGAGAAAAGAATAAAAAGAGAGTTAGATGTTAATGTGATTTACCTACTGCCTTTTGGATTGGCTTCTGGTTCTTTTGTAAAGAAGTAGTCCCCAGTGTTAGGTATGGTTTTCTTGTTTCCGTAAAGTTGTAGGATTAACTTTTTTGTATGAAGACATGAGCTAGGGGAAACTGAATGCTACTCATGTGGGTGATTATTTGGTAATGCTTTTTCTTGTAGAACGAAAAGTGTGGTGTTTACTATGACCATGATGAAGTGTAGACACAACCTGAGCTTCCTTCTTCCTCCTCTGATAATGCCTCCTCTCTCATAACCATCAACATAATCTGTGATTCCTGTCTCATACTCCCTGTGCCCTCAAATTCAGAGAGTGGATGAGTTAATTCACAAGATGTCTGGTATTTGAGTAAGATACTTGTCTGGATGAGACTGCTGAGTGACTTAGCTAATGCTGCTTGGGTTAAGAGGATGTTGATAACTGAAAATCCAGTCCAGCAGTTTATAGGCTTCAAATAGGGGAAATGTGAGGCAGAGTGAAACTATCACACTGGTTCCAACTAGTGAACGCATTTCCAGCTGTGTACCGAACAAACCAAAGCCAATGGCATTTCACTTCTGGAACGGCAGCTAAGGGAGAGAATGATAGTACTGGAGCTTTGTGGTGATAAAGGTCCGTGTTGCTGCTGTGAGGTCATCACAGGATGAGGTGCAAATGTTGTAAATAAGGGAAGAAAAGTCAATTTCATACCATAATGCATTATGCACAAACAGTAAACAGTTACTTACCGTCTGAATGTTTTTGTCTGAGATGGGGAATAAAGCAAAAATAGACTGCAAAACAGAAGCAGAAGCCTGTCTCTCCTTTAACAATCTGCACTCAACCATGTTTAAAATAGCCACTTGGCAACAATTTTCTCAGAGGGAAAACGGTGTGGAGTGCAGAAAATAAGGGCATAGCTGTAACAGAGGAAGCAGAGTTGAGCCAGTATGTTGTTTTCGTTCAGTTCTGCTCCTGAAGTCAATCCAGGTTGGTTTTGCCACAAGCCAGTCATGCTTTGGTAGTTGCTTTGAGAACTGAACATTATAAAAATGGCAGAGTTGCAAGGTGGTGACTTGCCTGCAGTGCACAACAGCAGTCAGAGACGGACTTTAACTGCCATCTCCTCCTTCCCTGCTAGAGTCTGGATGCTGGCTTTGTTCCTAGGGAAGAACTGCAGCTCCTCTCCAGGAGTCAAAGTCTGCTCTGTGGCCTGATGGGTTAGAGGCCCGCTGCAATGTCCATGCTCTGCTGAGGAAGTGAGGAAGACTCCAAATCTTTTTTGTCCTTCTCCAAACAAAAATTCAAAGGAAAACAAAATGCCCACAGGGACAAGGAATTTTCCTACAAATTCTGTTTCCATGAGATATTGCAAGATATCCCTGGCACATTTGGCTTCTAATATCAGTGGAGTATTTCTTCTGGTTAGAAGCTGAAACAAGATATACGGACTGCTTGGTACTGATTAGAAACTCTCAGGAAGCAACTGAGGTAGAGACTGTCTCATGGTATGAATTTATTAACTGCAGATTCAGTGGTGAAGGTGACAAAGGGTAGAGAGAGGAAACATGAAAGAAACCCCTTTTGGTTGCCAGGACATTATAGTGATTTGGCATCTTCATCAACATGTGACATGATGCAGGAACAGACAAGATGAGGTTGGGGTTACAGTTCATTAATGCCCTTCATGTGCCTGGTAAATCCCCACCAGTTTCTGTAGTCCCTCACACAGTGGGGAGTGACTCCTGACCAGGTCGTCTGGGTGATATTCAAGCAAGAATGGAATAATTTCGAGAATGGTTATCTCCTTTCCAATCTGTGGTCAGATAACATCCCTGTGGCAACCATTGCAATTGCCTATGTGGAAAAGTAATGTTCAGAAAGTAATTTAATGTAATGGATTGTTTAGCTTTCTTTTAATTAAATGTAGCAGCTGGAAACAAGGAGAAGACAGCTTTGTATCACCAACCAGTTCTCTAGTTGCAGGCGTCCTCCATAGACCCTACTTAGTGTACTGCACTTTCAGCCCAAGTTGAAAACCTGTTACTATTGCTTAAACACCCCAAAACTGTAATTTTTTTCCACCTTTCATGAAATATGTGGTGGGTTGTTTTGTTTTGTTTTGTTTTGCTATTTATGTCTCTCCCCAAAAGTCAAACTGCTCATGCGAAATCTGTGTCAAAGTAGCCCGACCAGCTCCAGAAATCATCTCTCAGAGGAGTCCAGCAGGCACACTAGGGAGGATAGTGCTAAAGTTCCTTGGGAAACTCTCCTTTTCAAATAACTAAATGAAGAGCTCCAACTGTTTATTCCCACCAGATGATTCTGGCTTTTTGAAGATGACTGAACACATTGATGGGCCTTTCAGCTGAGCCCCTTTCAACTGAGAACAAAAGACTGCTTGTAGATTGTATCAATACAATTGTGACTCAGACGGTCATTGCAGTTGTAATGTTGTCAGGCACATTTCTGGGAGTAATAGTGACTTCAAAGCAAGACGGTTTAATGGCATCGTTTGCTCCATAATTTTGAAATGGAAGGCTTTGGCAACTGTATCAGCTGGAAGAACTGGGGTTTTCAGTGTAAAAGGGTCAAAATTCCGCTGGGTTACAAGGGCAGGATAACCAGGAGGTTAAAAGTGCTTATTTTCCCTATTGCGTTTACAGTGAGTAGCCAAGTGACTAGCTCAGATGTAAGCATCCACATGGCAGATGTCTAAAGGCAGGTGACATAAATCCACCCTGTGCAAGCTAGCTTCCTCCACATTTGCCTAGCTTTACTGATTTCCTTTTTACCATTCACGCTCCCTTCCTCCCTCTCCATTTCAGAAGGGTTTTGTGTGTACATGTAGAGGGAATAGCTTTTGTGAGATTTCCCTCAAAAAGCTTGGTACAAGGAGATCACTGGAGGAAAGATGTATCCTCCTGGCTTGCCCCTAAAACTGGCTAATTGCCCAGTGCCCAAGGCCATGGGCAAGAAGCCCAGTAGGTCAGATTAGACCCTAGCATAAGTGTGCATATGGCCATGGAGAACAGCTTGCACTCCTTTTCTTGTTTGGATCCCCATTAATTTACTGCTGGCTGTGCATAAGGCTAAAGACAGGCTTGGAAGCAACATCTGTACTTAATGGGAAGCAGGGCCAAGACACCAAGAGTCTGCCAAACAACCCTTTGTCTCGTGCGTAAATCTATACCTATTGCAAAGAGAAAAAAGCAATGAGGAAAAGACAACGCTGACTTGCAGATTCGTAGAAAAGGCTTTTAAGATCTCTAGTGGGATAACTTGCGACTGCTAAATATACTCAAGGAGAAATACAGCCAGATCATTTCTTTCCTCAGTCTCACTACAATGCTTTATATTTTTCCTTTTGAGCAGGGATGGGAATGCTGGCATCGGCAGGGGGAAGACCGGGAGAAACAGTGGGTTTAGTCTATTTGCTGTTAACTTCACCACATGCTTCATCAAGGCTTTTTCCAGTTCTCTTGTCTTGATCCTCAGGGAAAAAGAATTGAGAGGGGGCAGGAGAAGATGTGGAAAAGGAAAAGTGAGGGATTTCTGTGTGTGCAGAGGAGGATATTTTGACAGAATGGGTGATGGTGACTATGGAAAGGGGGAGAACAGGCAAGTAGTAAATGAGTTTGTGTTCCTGGCTGCTGAATAGCCCCAGGAGGTTCCCAGCAAGTCTGCCGCTTTTTTATTGGAGTTTTGTGCCGGAGTTATAAACCCTTTAAATGAGTCTAGATCATTAGGGAAGCTTGGCTGATCACTGATGAAAAAATATAACAATTAAAACAAAGGGCTGGAAGAGGGAAGCAGGGGGAGAGGGAGCTGGGGGTGAGAAATTTTAATACTTAATAACAAATACTAATAATGGTGCTGAGTTGGGGACTAATTAAAAGTTTCTAAAAAGAGAGAGGAAGAGAGTGGAATTAATCTGGAGTGTTTTGTCTGGCAGCTTCTGTGAGTGCCTGAATAAACCACCCTGGCTAGGAGGACGGGACAAAACGCTGGGAGTCGAGCAAAGCTCTGGGGATAGGTGGATCTAAGCTGTGGTGAAGCATGGCTCAGCTGACCGGTCTGGCTCCTCTCCACGGCTGTGTGTTTTGATGTCTGCCCCATACTCTGGGACTACGTTCATTCTCCCATGTGGAGCGAAGGGGCTGGGGAAGAGGAACAAAGGAAGGAGTTTGAAGGGTGGAGAGAGCAAAATTCTTCTCTGAAAATGGGACTGCTTTGGGGCTAAGAGATCTAGATGCCAGTAGCATGGATCTGAAAACTGCTCTTGCAGTGATTTCTGCACCAATAGCTGGGGTAGGAGTCAAGGAAAAAAGATCCATGAAGGACTGACAAGTGCAAGCAACTCAGGGAGCTGCTGCCACATAGTTTTCCAGAGGCTGAAAGAGCATTCAGAGGAAAAATCGCTATATACTTGCCTTCTTCCTATGCTGCCCTTAGCTATTGGCTGATGTCAGGACAGGATAGTAGGTTAAATGGATTTCCATGGCTGTTCTTGTTACAATCCATCCTTCTATCAATACTGTCTTCAAGTACACCTCTACCCCTACTGAGATAAATATTCCTAAAAGCAACAGTCTCACAGCTCTGCCTCCAGCTGCGTCCTGAGGGCTGGGGGTGGTGAAAGCTGAAATAACCAAAGCAGCAACTACTGCATTTCACTAACCAGTTCAGCAGCTGCATAAGGGACTGTTCAGGCTGGAACAAGCATCGGATAAGGTCATTTGTGTGCAATTTCAGCTAAAATGTTGTCGGGCACCACCACTGCCATCTTCCATGTCACATCCTTCTGGATAAAAAACCTGGCTGTGGGTGAATGCCAACTTCAGACACAATGCTTCTTCCAGCACCTAGCTCCTTTTACTTTCTCATCTGTGCAGGCAACTCTTAAGTTTTAATTATGGTTGCTTTTTGCTGTTCTTTATCTTAATTAAGCCTGTCTTGCTGACTATTTCAAGGGAGATTATGTCTGGGAAATGCCTTCCTGACTTGAGTTCTGAATTGCGGAAGGAGAGATATGAGAGCCATCATCACTGGGTGTGCCAGGCAGATCCATCTTTCAGGCAGCAGAAATGCAATGCAATAGGGACTGGATGTGCAGCGGGACTGGGGAAAATCTCAGCTGAAATAGGACTATCCACCTGGAATGAGCACAGAGCAAGAAAACCAAGGGGCTGGGTACCTGGCAGGTAGAACAGATTTCCCAGAAAATTCCTCTGTATTATCCTATCTGGGATCTGACTTTTTTCCCCTTTCTTCTGTAATGCAGCACCAGGTAAATTCAGACTTACGATGCAAACACCAGTGGAGTCCCCCGAGTCCTTGGACATGCACTCTGAAAAGCCTGCAGTAGTCACAGACAGCTTTGCCACAGCTCTCTGCTTTGCATTATTTTAGCCCCACACAAGAAGAGCTAAGGTGCTTATGGTGGGCCTGTGTGCGGTTTGGCTTGAGAACTCTATCTTGGCTCCTGATATAGCCCTGAAGCGTCCAGCAGCAAGCTTTGCTATTCTGCGCCAGGGCTCTATCTGTCTGTAAATACTTCTATTTCAGCAGCCTCTCTCCAACGTGACAGATTTGCTATGAGGAACCTGGCAGCAAAGATTTTTTCCCCTCTCTCTCTCTGACAAATGTATAAAATATATTAGCTTTTCATGTTCTAATTTATGATATAATAAACTCCTCTGTACCCTGGCCTCTTTCAAGGATTGGAAGTGAACTGTTCCACCTGTCCGCTTTGGTGAAACCATACAAAACTCTTGGTGAGAAGGAGGGGTTGGAGACAGGGATGGGGCAAGGGGGGGGAACTGGAAGGAGGAAAGGGGACATAGGAGAAGCAAGGCTGCTGGGGCAGAAAGGGAAAGGGGAAGGCAGAGAAAATTTCTGTCATTTGGTTTCTCATTTCACCGGGCATCATGTGTTTGTTTCCCTGTGGGATTTACATGGCTCTGCTCCTGGTGCTGGCGGAGCTTCTCCAAGTGACTAAGCGGTGTCCACGTTTAGATCTTTGAGGGAAAAATAACATGAACTGCAAGAAGGGAGTGGGTCTGGACATCCTCATTCAGGATGAAAGGATGGGAACGCAGGAGTAAGATGTGGAAAGAAAGAAGGATTAAGTTTCACTTGTAGTGAAGGATTTATTTGACAAGATCACTTTAAAAAAAGAAAAGAAAAACTTGGTAGAGTCCAGAGGACCAGTGTTGATCCTGTATCAGGGTTTGGGTACACACTTGGCAACGTTGCATTCTCTGTGTATAACTGCAATGCAGAAACCAAAGCTCCCATTCAGACCCACTCATTCTGTAAACACAAGTCTGCTTTTCTTCCCAACCTTTTCCTTCCGTTTTGTTTGTAACTCCATCTGAAGGGACCTTCTGACAGGGTAGGGACCTTACCTTTATTCATCAGACTGCCAAGAACTTAAGAAACCCCATTTGTCCAGTTAATGAAATGGGCACTGCTGGGTTGGTTTGTTTGGTTTTCTTCACTCTGAATAAATGATTGTTCCATATGTAATTTTTTTCCAAGTAAACAGATTTGGGTCTGGTATTTTATTATTACTGCTGGGGATAAAGGGTTATGTTTTCATAGATGACGTATATACATCCATGACGTGCAGGTAGCTTTACACCATAGAAGGCTGCTGTATGGTGGACATCCAATGTCTTCATAAGGCTTCATAAAAAATTGAAAGAAAATGAAGGCTTTCCAGGAAAAAAAAAAAAACAGCAAACCAAAATGGGAGAAAAAAACTACTGAAGTGGGCTGACAATCAAAGTGAAGAACGATGGTCTACAAGGGCCCAGTCCTCAGCTTGATCCATTTCCAGATCTGTTCAAATTAAAGGATTAGAATAACCCAAATTCCCAGATCAACTATTTTGAGTCTTAAAGCTAAGTCTCAGACCTTTCTGAGTTCTTGAAACATATTATTGATCTTTGCTTATGTCAGTTCCCTATTCATTGTTTGTGGATCCTCAGCGCCAAGTTGAGGGTTCAAAGCTGAGTGCATCTTTCCACCTACTGGCTTTTCTCCTCCAGGCAAACCATGAGGTGTATAAGCCAGTGCCTGGAATTACAGGAGCAGTCTGTGTTAACATCTCTATTAGCAATTAAATTCTTAAGGTTTTTGAAATCCCAGCTTGTGTTAGCCTGTCCCATGCAAAACCCAAGCATGTTACCATGGTGCAGACACAGAGCACAAATATCAGGACAGTCAAAGCTGCAATCCTCATCTGCAAGGATTACCATAACCCTGCTCACCCCCCTTCCCCAGAGGACATAACATTTTCTAGTGCTGCACAGGTACTTAAAATAATGCGCTGTTCTTTTTTTGTTATACAAATAACGTGGCTGAGTTATCATCACCAAACCTTTTGTGGAAAGGGGCCCATCCGTCAGTCCCCTGGGACAGGTTAGCTGTAGGATTAGCTTAGGTGAAGGACACAGAAAAGGTGTCTGTAATGCTATGGGATGGATTTGCTGCAGGATTTGCTCAGGCAAGCGGTATAGATTCATATGTGTAGGGTCCTATTGACGGATTTGTTATAGGATCTGCCTGAAGATGAAGTGGAGCCAGTCAGAATATTTCTTACAAGAAGCTACACTGTTTGTACCCACGGCCTCAGGTACAACAATCTTGTAGGATTTTCTTGGGTGGGACAAGGTTGTACTTAAAACTATAAATAAAAACTTAAGGGCAATTAATGCTGCAGGATTTTTCCAGGAGATAAACAAAGTCTCACAGACCAACCCTAGTAAATGTCTTATGCATTACCCCAGCACGCGTTGTCAAACCAAGATGACTTGTTGCTTATGGAGTTTCTTGTGATCATCAAACCAGCTGAAAGTCTGGCTTGAGTAATTAAAATGCTAATTGGAATTTTACCATTCATCAGAGGAAATAGCAATGAGTTTCTTTCTTTCTCTTTTTTTTCTTCCTTTTTTTTTTTCCTCCAGCATTTTCTCTCTAGTGGTGGCAGATGTTGGGGTTGTGAATTCATTGTCTGCCAGAGACACAGCAAAATCCTCTTTCCAAACTAGTTTTCTGTATTTTTGTTGATTGTCTGCTTAAATTAACCTTCTCTAATGAGATGAAGATACGTAATTTACGGGCTGTGAAATTAGTTAGTAGGCTTGAGTAATAAATGCTAATTGGAATTTTACCATTCATCAGAGGAAATAGCAATGAGTTTCTTTCTTTCTCTTTTTTTTCTCCTTTTTTTTTTTCCTCCAGCATTTTCTCTCTAGTGGTGGCAGATGTTGGGGTTGTGAATTCATTGTCTGCCAGAGACACAGCAAAATCCTCTTTCCAAACTAGTTTTCTGTATTTTTGTTGATTGTCTGCTTAAATTAACCTTCTCTAATGAGATGAAGATACGTAATTTACGGGCTGTGAAATTAGTTAGTAGGGATATAATACATCCTGGTGGGTGACAGGGATTAGATAGTGGTGGCAGATGTTGGGGTTGTGAATTCATTGTCTGCCAGAGACACAGCAAAATCCTCTTTCCAAACTAGTTTTCTGTATTTTTGTTGATTGTCTGCTTAAATTAACCTTCTCTAATGAGATGAAGATACGTAATTTACGGGCTGTGAAATTAGTTAGTAGGGATATAATACATCCTGGTGGGTGACAGGGATTAGAGAGCTCTGAGAGTACCCAGGTAGAGGATGAGATGGCATGTATCTTTAATGCCTGGTTCCTAATGTTGTGGAGGATTATCCTATCTGGCTGTATGCATACACACACGCACTTAGAGGTTTTGCTCAGCACCATTAGAGACAACGGGCTGGAGCTTGCCCTCTCCTCTGAGAAGGCATTTACACCAGTAAAAAGTGAGTATAATGTGGGTGTAAAGTGCTACCACATCACCCAATTTACATCCAACCTTCACCGTTGTGAGCGGAGAAGCATCACAGATTTGGCTGGTGCATATGCCTCTGGGTGTGTGTGCGTTAACAACTGCGCAGCGTAAATGCTCTACATCCATGCAGAGGATGAAGCTGACTTGCTACCAAGCCACTTTCCAAGTAAAACCAAAACATCTTTAGGATGAAGGATTCAAGGAGACATATCAGGTCCTCAAACAGCAGCCCTTTTGATGTCACCCGCGCTTGGAGTTATTGGGGGAACAAGTCTGCGTTTCTCTGGCAAGAAGTGGTTTTGCAGGCAGGTTTCTCCTTCGGCATGCTGAATTTGGCTGTGTGCATGCCTGTCGCTGTCCTCTGCTGGAGAAATGGGACTCATTTTCACTGGTTGCCATAAAGCTTTGCAGGCTTCTAAAAGGCGTCTGGTCAAAAAGGTTTGTCTGAAATTTCTCAATTGACTAACAAAAGAGATTGTGGCTGAAATTCACAAGGAAAAGTGGATGACTTCTAATGAAAGGGTTAAAGCTTCAGTTTTGGATATATCCTCCTTTCCATCCCCCACTCCCCCACGTCTCTGAGGCTCGCACTTCAAATATTTGGATCCAAACGTCAGACTTCAATTCTTTCGCTTGATAAGAAGGTGATGTTTGAGTTCTCTCTCACTCAGACACAGATCAATGTGCAAACAAACAAACAAAGCCTCCTTTTGAGACGCCACACTAAGACTTCCCCTAGCACAAAATGACACAGTCCAGTGGAGAGCATGAAGTGTCCGCATCGGTGTGCGTCCTTCCTTGGTTTGTAAACTGGGGAAGGGAGATCAGATAATTGCATGGCTGCCAGCTTCCAATATTTTAGGGCTAATTTATGGTAATAGGTGTTTGAAACACTCTCAGCCCTCAAGACATTAGTGCACACCTCCACTTTCATAAAAAAAGAAAAAAACTTTGTTTTCATGCTGAGCAGATAATCTGGATATTGTGTGTCAGATTCAATTTGAAGGCCATAACAGAAAGACAAATAAAAAAACTCACTCCTTGCTACCCCCGACAATTTTTTCCCTGTGTTTTGGATATTGTGATAATGGATTTGTGCCTTAGGACCCACTGGGGGTTGAGAGCCCCTGAGTTTGTGTATATGCCAAACATGTTGCAGTTATAATGACGCAAGTCTCAAAGAAAATGAGGTGTGCTAAAGTTCTTTCTAACAATATCCGTTGCTTTAATAGAAGATATTATCACTGTTTGTGAATCTTGTCACATATTAGGCCTTGAATCAGATGTATTTACAGCCCTGTACTTTAAAAAGGTAGAAGGGAAGCAGTATTAGTTTGGATTTTTTGTGTATTTTTTTAACATAGTTATTACAAAGAAAAAAATCCATTTACTTGGGTTTGAGTTCAGATGGGTCCTGGATCAAAAGGCTAAAGTTATATCCTGAAATTTGGGAAGATTCGTATCATTCATATCTGCATCTGTATTTATTAGCTCAAATGAAACAAAACACATAAAAAGGTGAACAAACAAATGCACAAACAAAACTGAAGCCAGATCCCTGAGTCCACTGCTGAATTTGGAATGAGTACAGATCTAGGTACAAAGATCTAATCCATTTTCTCATTCCCCCTAATTATCATTTTTGTTGGACGTGTATCTAACGTATGTCAATTATTTGCTTTTTTATAAATGCAGTCCTTGCCCAAAGGTAAACAAGACAGACGAAACACAAGGCAAAGGACGGTTCTGCATTACAGTTTCTCTGGCAGCAAAGGCAGCTTAAAAGGATCCTACCCTTCTCCGGCCAATTGTTCCTTTTTCCCGTGCTGCAAGCTGCTCTCCCGGCAGATACGTCAGTGCAACTCTGTAGGGGCTCAAGTGGATCAGTTTTAAAAGATTTATTCTTAAATGTGGTCCAGTGTCAGCACAGCCCTCAGGCAGTTGCCTCCATATATCTGGAGCAGTAAGTTGAGTTGCAATGTGGGAAAGCGCAGCCAGGGTGGGAAACTATGCTAAATCGGTTTTGCCCCTGAGAAATTATGATATGGTAGTGTGTGCTGAGCTGGTGCTGTGTTTATCTGCACTCAGCCAGCCCTGGCCACATCAGGGAGGTTCTGTGATATGAGGGTTTTCAGCTGTTGAAAAGATGGAGGGGATAATGAGGGCGGGGTGGTGAGAATAAAAACATTGCTAGAAGGGTGGGAGATGATAGAGGAACATTGAGGTAGTGATTTGAGAAGGAAAGAGGTAGCTTTAGGAGGAACCACAGGGATGCTCAGTACAGACAGGTAAGCATGGAGCTGGGTTTGGGGTGCAGTTCCTTTTGGATGCAGCCTGCTATTGGATCTTGGGGCCAGCTTGCATCTTTTCTATCAAGAGCTGGAGATGTGAAAGGAGGGGGGAGATCCCTAAGAGCAGATATGTAGCACAAAAGGGCAGCTGAGGGTTGTGTGGCAGAAGGCAAGTGATGATAGAGGAAGAATGCTTCAATGCTCAGAGCTTCATAGAGGAAGCTCTTTGCAGGCTGAAGGGAGGAAGGAGTTCTTGGTGCTTCTTGTAGCATTTGAAAGTGCCGAAAGAAGGAAGAAGAGCACAGGGGAGCAACTGTGCTGACTTCAGCTGTCCGTGCCCCAGGAGTGGCCTCCTTGTCTGACCCTGTCATTCCTAAGCTGTTTTGCAGACTGGGGACTATGATTAGGGAAGTCAGTTGGGAGCAGTTTTCTTTTATCCTTGTGAGCCAAGAACTGGAGGGAATCTGAGAGAGAAAAGCAGCCCAAGCAAGTGAAATGGGCCGCCAAGCAACTCCTGCCATGTGTGAAAGAAGTCCCTTCTTGCCTCCACGTTGCAGGGCTTGTGTCACTATTTCCTCCTGTTTTGCAAATTGCAGGCAATCCTCTTTCCTTTCTGCTGCCAGCCCCGACACAGTTTGTCTGGGACCAGTCTCCTGCTATCTCCTGTTTCTCTGGAAGAAGCTGGCTCCTTCTCCTTACTCCTCTCACCTGATGAGGATGCTGCTTTTCCTCCACATAGCATTGCTCAAGTGCCACTATTCCCCTTTCAGGAATTGTGAAATGACCTCATATAACCCACATCCATGAAGCACCCTGACAGTGGCACTCTGAGCCTCCCCACCTCTGTTTTGTGGGTGTTTTTCCATCTTGCTCAGCTCTGATCATTGCTAGTCATAAGCAGATTTGAGAGAGGTTGCCACCAATGTAGTCAATTAATTCTGTTTGCCACTGTGACTGTTGGGACCTGGCCTATGAGGAATGGGGTTTGCCGAGTTGTACATCATCCTCTCTGTTCTGCATTTCTAATATAAAGGAGAATGTGGTCTAGAAGGGGTACAGGTTCACTTCTTCAGCATCATGAATAACATAAAGGAAATCCACTTTTTTCAGCTATGATTTAATCTTTTTTTTTTCTCCCCATTTTTTTTTCTTTTTTTCTTTTTAACCAATACAGGAGTTAATGCAGTAGCTTATCCTTTTTTCTGAGAGGGAGGGGGGCAAAGGAGTTAGCTTTCGTTCAAAGCCTTCACCCATGCCAGAAACCTTGAAGGAGGAGGCAGAGGACTGATACTGCTGCTAAATAATCATATTCCTCAGCTGATGTAAACTGGCTTAGTTCTGACAATGTCAGAGTAATTGGCATGAGATGTGAATCAGGTCGCATTCAGCCTGAGAATGATATCAGTGAAAATGTTCTAGTAGGAGGTGAACATCAAAGAGGAAAAAGGAAGTCAGAGGAAGGTGCAAAATACAGTTACTTTACCTGTAACATCAGTGTTCATGTCCTGCAAAATTACTACAAGAAACAGCATGATACCGAGCTGCATGAAACGGGTCTTGTCCCAGGGAAAACATCTAGAGGAAAACTTGAAAGTCTTAAGTTTTTGCAAAGCTACATTCTGATTAGGGCAATAGAAACATTTCTGTGTAGCTTTCTTGTGTCCTGCTCTTTCTGGTCATGTTGGTATTTTACCTTGGTTTTAATTAGTGGAAATGCTGTAAGAAAACACATTTCAATCTGTGGGGGAAAAAAAAAAAACCTAAAAGAAAACTTGAAAATGACTGCAATTTCTCTTAAAAAAAAAAAAAAAAAGAGGATTTATTAAAACTGACCCTTTCTTGCAAACAGTTCTGATTTCAAAGAAATGGACTTTTCCAAAGAATAATAGGCTTATTGAAAAGTACCCAGGCAGCTCTTCTGCTGTCACTGAGCCATGTTGTCAGTGCACCTCTGTTTTCAAGGCAGTACACCTTTTCTGAAGAGCTCTGCTGTCTGTAGAGACAAGTACCCTCTCTGGGCTCAGTCCAACAACAACCTTGAGAGTCAATGCACGCATTGTGTGGATCCCCTTTCACAAAGATCTGCCTCTATTCTTGCCTTGTTCTTTCATTCTCCTAGTGCAATGTAAAGGTCACTCTTCATGAAAGTTAGATATTTGCTCTTTGTGTTCAGGGGGGAAAAAAGTATAACCCTTGCATATTACAAGGGTTTAGGAGGCATTAATGGACTCTCTCTGTAAAGTTTCTTGGGCATGAATTCCTCCTTTTTTACTGTCAAAACATGGTCAGAAATGTTCACACCTCCCTGCAGGTGGGGATGGTACTGAGGGGTTTTTTTTTCTGGCAATGGTGCTGTTGCTCTTACATCGTCCCTGTGCTTGAGACTGGGGTTTCTTCTGTAAAGCTACAACATCTACTAATGTACTTTCTGCTTGCACTGAAGAGTTTATAGTAGGTGCTTTCCTTGGTCTCACACCAAATTCCCTCTTGAGCCCACCGAGTTCAGGTTGTATTACATGCCTATTGTAAATTGGATAACAGCTGATCAATAGACACTTGTCCTGAAGATGAATGACCCTGTATCAGATACAGGGCCTCTTCGGAGAGGAAGTTAAAAAGCTGAATTTGGGGCATAAAGTGAAGTAACATAAATAAGGATAGCCATTTTGGGTTGGCAGTTTATGGTGTTGCCAGTTACTGTTGAGTCCTGCTTTGCGGACAGACTGTAGGGCAGTTCACACTGACCACAAACAGGCAGAGATGATAATGGGTATGGGAGGAAGGGGCAAAGTGCCTGGAAGACATGATTATTTGGATGGATAAAATGGAAAGCCACGTGACTGGAGCTTAGGATTTGGGTCTAGCTTAGCTTGGTGAATACACACTGGTGGGGAGGTCTCTGCACGAGTTGAGCTGGGACCTGCAGTACCAATCATCTTTGGTAGTGGGGGATAAATATTTGCAATCCAATCCCCAAGCACAGAGCTCTACCACTTAGAATCATAGAATAGAATCATAGAATCATTAAGGTTGGAAAGGACCTCTAAGGTCATCGAGTCCAACCGTCAACCCAACACCACCATGCCCACTAAACCATGTCC
>NW_008795575.1:2604382-2614617 GCF_000699145.1 Aptenodytes forsteri
CTCCTGCTGGCCACACTATTTCTGATACAGGCCAGGATGCCATTGGCCTTCTTGGCCGCCTGGGCACACTGCCGGCTCATGTTCAGCCGGCTGTCAACCAGCACCCCCAGGTCCTTGTCCCCCGGGCAGCTTTCCAGCCCCTCTTCCCCAAGCCTGTAGCGTTGCATTTAAATTGTCACTTAAATGACAGGACTTACCCTGTTAGTTAGCAGTTACAGCAGGAACTTAATTTCTATGTGGGTCAGCCACTTCAGAGGAATATTTTCAAGAACTTGCTTGTCAATGCAGGAAATTATGAATACAGTAGACTAAGTTTCCACCCAGTCTGATCAGTCTTGAGTTTAAATAATAACATTTCTTCTTATTTAATGAACTGTCAGCCATCTCCTGAGGAAGACACTTTAATGAGTGGAGAATCATGTCCAATGCTTATTTATCTAAGTCAGGAGCATAGATCTGATAACGATCTCTTTTCATCTATGTGTCTGATTCGTGTATTTGTCAGGCCACTTCCTGATCCATATAAAGATAATTTGCATAAGAAAGGAGGAACACGCTGAATGGTCACTGAGTTTCATTCTTCACAGCTGAGGGAACTTCAGCTTCTTACCAAAGTAGACTGAATATCAACTCAGAGTGTGCTTAAAGGAAGAAGAAAGTGGAGGAGCTGAAAGGGAAAGAAAGGGAGGAGAGACCAGGGATGGTGCTCCAACTCAAATTAGCTGGGAAGCACTCATATGGACTGCACAGCGCAAATGTTTCAGTCTGGAGTAACTATCAAAAATTAGTTCTTCAATTTTCTAGGTCTCCATGCTGGCTAACAAACAAGAACTGAAAGTTCAGAGAGAAAAGAGGATTTTTGTAACTGGCATACCTGAAATCCAGTGACCGAATCACATAACGCAGAGAAAAAGCTATAGGTAAAAGTGAGGGAGGTGGAACTGAAAAGATACAGGCCTCAGTGTAATTGATAACACAGAAACCAGGCTTCTGGCACGCACTTAGATCAAGGGAGAAACATTCAAGCTGCCTAACTTCAAATATTAATAAAAAGTCTAATTAAAACAATTAGTCTCCCCAGGAACCATGCATCGGCAATGGCAAGCCAATGTTTCTCTCCATTACCTACAAAGGGAGCCAGGACAGACTAGCTTTTAACTAAGGGAGCAAAATTGTTGCATACATTTTGGTGGAGGAATATCACTACAGCCTCAGATAGTAACTGAGCCTAGATGAAGCATGGGAGTGATCTTCAGCAAACCTCAGTTATGGTCTGGAGAGCAGAAAGGATTTCTCCAGAACCATTGTTCACATGCAGCCTAAACTGTGTTATTATGTAGGGGGAGAGGCACAAGAGGTATTCCTGTGTGAAGCTTGTCTCCTGAAACCTCTATGAAAACGTTAGAGTAACTTTTAAAAATGCAATTTTCCAACAGCTTCTGTCATGTGTGACACTTCTTATAACTCTTCTGCAAAAGGAAATATTATGTGGAATAAAGATAAATTGCTCACTAGACTGGAAGCTGATAGTTGCTTAAGCAGTGTTCATTGAGTCATAGGAAAAGGAATTTTCAGGGACCTTCAGAGGCTACCTAGTCTGCGTCTATGCCCCAAGGCAGGACTTTCTATGTCATTCCCAAGGCAGTGACATCTTCCCTCTGCCTTCTGCTCTGTGGGTTAACCAGCCCACTTCTCTCAGTCTTAACTGACTTCTACCGACCCCGACACTACTGTTAAACTGTCCTCCATCCATCCATGAATCTCTGTTCTTGGATTTTTACCAGACCAGACTGGGCAAAACAGCAGGTCTGAATTCAGCAGCCTGGTCTGAATTCACTTTGCTCTGAGCAGGAGGATGGATTGAATGAGATCCTGAAGTCCCTTTTGACCTGGATGATTCTGTGACTACAATTTTTGTAAGGTGATACCCTAAACTGACGCGCAGTATTGAAGCCAAAGCACTAACATAAGTTGAGTGGAGGAGCCGTGATAGTTGTCATGGAAGGGAGCTATGCCAGTTTGATGTCTGCCTTTCTTTTCTTGCTTCCAAAGGCATGAAAATATTGCCTCAAATTCAAACTCTCCTCCATTCTAATTCCAAAATCCCTTTACTAAGGAATTGCTTCTTCACCTCTTTTTTTTCTTTTCTTTTTTTTTTTTCCTTTTTTTTCTTTTTGGTTAATGTGTTGTATGAATTTTCTGGACAATTTTCTCCATTCTTTACTTACCAGATGTTTGCATAGTTGAGAAAGATTCAATATGGGCAAACAGAGGATCGTAACTAGTAATAAGTACATTTGCTGTCTCAAAAGCATTAATTTTCAAAAGTTGAGAAAAATTACAAGCAAAATTGATTAGAAGAGAAACTGCAGGCAGAGAAAATGCTGATTGCACATTGGGGATTCTGTAAGAGGAGTTTATTAGATAGCCAAAACCCAAAACACCACAATTTCATCTGAAATAAGAAGACAACTTTGGCTGGAATCCAAGCCTTGATCTATTACAAAGGAAGAGAGCAATGGGAAATCTATAGAAATGCATAAGAATTACATATGAAAATTCAAGACAGGAAATGGAAAACTTGCACCAAGACTCTTTGAAGAATTAGCTGAAGTTCCTTTTGGTCTGCTGACTTTAGTTTCTAATAAACCTCACAGCATGGTAAGTGTTTGTGTGAGCATTATATAACAATATTATTTTTAAAAAAGGCTAGAAGGTTGTTGCTATGTAATAAGTAGCGTGTTATTAGTCTTAGGCAAAATAATGGGACCACATAAGCTGACGTCAATCGATAAAGAATCAAAGGGTAGAAAGAAAAACAAGGTTTGTCAACATGATTTTGTAGAAAAAGGTCTTTTCAAACAGTTAGTTTTATTCTTTGAGACTGCATTTTCGGTTGAGTGTGGACGAACATAGTGGATTGACTTTTTTTTAAGTAATTCCCAGCCCCCTGGCACTTTATGGTGCTAATTTCACTATCGATTAAGAGCACTTACACATCTGAAACTGGATAACTGCTGGTCTTAAAGACATTGGCTGACCTGGAAGAAGAAACAAACAAAAAAATGCCAACAAGTGTATTTCTACAGGTTTACACAGAGATCAGTACCAGAACTGCTCTTTTTCAATATTTTTCATGAATGATTTGTACAGTACTATAAAACTACCAGCTGGGGAAGGAAAGGTGACTTAGAAACTATTGGAGTTCTTGACAGGGACCTGCATGGCAAGGAGGTACTGGACACTGAAAAGCTCTTCAATCTGGAAAAGGCATAAGGAGAATCAATGCCTGGAAGTTGAAGGCAACAAATTCAGTTTAAAAACTAAGCGATTTCCTTTTATTAGTTACTCATTCATTGATTTGCTTATTTAAATAGTGAGGATGATTAGAGCAAACTATTAAGGGCAGATGTAGGATCTTGATCACATTGTGGTGGAAGTTTGCAAAGGCCAGAAGTTAATCACCATAGCCTCCTCTGCTAGTCAATGAAGGGAAACAGACTCCTCCAGCTCACATAAGCCAAATTCCTGCTTTTAATAATCATGTGGAGAGATCTTTTTTCCTCTCCATTGAGTATAAGGGGAGCTTCACTCAGCTGAGTGTTAGCTGGGGACTACTGTCCACCCCCTTTCTCCTGGGCCTCGCAGATTTTTGTAGCGCAGTGTCAGAAGGTGGTGATGCCCTCTCTTGGGGTTTTCTGGGTTAGTGAAGAAAATCACAGGGAATGGGCTTGTCAATAGAGCTACTCACAGGGAACCTGCTGGAAAAGGCAGCGAGAAAGACTTAACAGGATGAAGAGAAAGAAAACATACAACTGCTAAAAATTAAAAAGACCAGAAATAAATCTGACCTCCCTTGAGACCAACCTGAAGCTTGAATTGTGTATTCCACGCTGCCACCAGGACAGGCTTGGGAGAGTCACTTCTTCCTTTGTACCTGAGCCCAAGACAGCACCGTTTGGGTATAGATTAAATTAAAAAAGAAACAGAGAGAAGGAAGCTTCTCTTCCCTCTTGGCCCTAAAAAGTTTGCATCCAGCACAAGACAGAGTTGGAAAAATTGTGTCCATCCTGTGCCGGCTGCCTCTTTGGGGCAAATGTTAATGACTGGCTGATAGGAATGTGCCTGTCTCCTTGTTGTCTGGCTGCACTCTCTGCCTTCCCCACCGAATAACATTAATCATGTCAGGTCCCCTTTCTACAAGAGTGGCTGGTTTAATGGGAAACTTCAGCCAGCATCAATATCCTGAGGGGAGGAGGAAATGAAGAGAAGCGGGAAGAGTGTAGCAGGGAGGTAGCTAATGGTGAAAACAGTCACTGTCTGTTCCAGAGCGGGGATTTGATAGGGACAAGCCAGGGAGTAGAGACTGGATTTACTTTCAAAGCCCAGAGGCAGTAGGGATGTCAGTTGGATCTGCAGTGCTGGAGCTGGGAGAGGTCCCTGGGAAGCAGAGAAGATGGTGTGGCATGACTGAGATCCAGAGGTACTTGCCGGGGAAGGTGGAGGGAAAGCCGGAGCACAGATGAAGCATTTGAGCCTGAAGCATAGGCTGGGAAGAGACTGAGAAAGAGGCAAATAAATAGAGTGAAAGCTGCTACGGGGGTGCAATGCTCCCAGAAGGGGGTCAGGTGAGGGGTGTGAGGGAGAGGGAACCAGCCTGAGCAGATCTGAAGGAACAGCTCTTCTCAGAGGTAGCTGCTGGTGGTCGTCGTGGCATTCCCTTCATGTGTTTTCTAGAACTCCCCAAGCTTCTCCATGCTTTGTGGCAGAGTCATTCCTGCCTAGAGCCACAGGGCTGTGCCATCCGCTGTTCCCATCTTTCCTCCGAGGTGCTTTGGGGTGTCATCTAACTGGGGGATCTCTGTGGTCTGGAATTACCTGCCAGCAAGCAGATGGAGGTGGGATGTGCTTGTGCGTTTCTGTGTCCACGGGTGTGCAGGTTGCTTTGGGAGTGCGAGGGAGGGTGGTTTAGCCCAGGGTTCACCATCGACTTGGTCTGCTTCTTCTCACGCTTCCTTCCCCCTGCCTCCTCCTCTTTCTCCCTCCTGTCTGTTTTCCTGTCTGTTCCCATGCTCCTTTGACAGCTTGTTATTAGAAACATTGCTGCATCTTAGCTGAAATTAAGTTAAACGCTGCCTTGTAAACCACTATGTAACTGACAGGTTTCTCAATGTACCTGAGCAGATGAGATCCATCCTTTCACCCTGGCTTCCACAGTGCCATCATATTCTACCTTGTATTTGAGCTTCTCCACCTCTTTTTTTTTTTTTTTTCCCCCACCCATTTCCCTGCTAAGATGAACAAAACATTTACTACCCAGTATATACAGAGAATGAGCTCACTGGAGTCTTCTCTCCGGGCTATTTGCAGAGCAAACATAAGCCCATAATGATGGGTGGTACTATGAAGAAGGTGATCATCTTAGCCCATAAAAACACTCTCCTTTCGAGAAATCCAGCCCCAAAGACCTGGCAGTCTCTCACACAGCAGAAAGAACAAAACATAAATAGCATAAGCAGTATGGAAAAGCCTTCCATGTATGTGATGAACTGAACTTGTGGAATTTATTGTCACAGGATATTACTGAAATGAATAATTTAGGAGGAATCAAAGAGTTTGCAACCTCATTGAGAGCTATGTCCAGACAAAACATGATACAGGTTGAAATTTATAATGACTAAATCTCTACAACATAATCTAATTATCAGACAGGGTTAGGCAAAAATGACCTCCCATGGGAAGAAATGCACAATTAAATGTGTTAGATCTGAGCTGATGAACAGGTATGTTAAACCTTCTTCTGAATCACCCAGCAGTGAATTTTTTATGAGAATTGCAGTAGCAGATCAGACAACCTTTTTGCTTCTCTTCTTGCCATTATCCTGTGATCTTTTGAGACAAAATATTTTATTCCCTTTCACATGGACATTTTTGCAAACAATATCTCAGAGGTCTCAGAAATCTGATTTCACACTTGCTTGTGAAAACATAGGCTCAAACAGGCTCTCTGTCTAGCAGTTTCTAGGTAGCTGATGAACCTGGTATATCATCGCTTGGTTGAATCTTGGGTTCCAAGAAATTGATTTCCCCAGTATAAATTTCATGGGCACCATTTGTTACGCTTTGGCTTACACGGAGCCCCACTGGAAGTGAAAAAAATTCCTATTGACTTCAGATAGATCTGTCACTTTTTTTTTTCTTTTCTTCTAAAGTTCTTACCCAAACTGTTTTGGAAGCAAGAAGTCTCTCAAACCCATCTGAGACATGGTGATGTTCTATGCATGGTTCAAGGATGGATGGCACACTGGAAGACATAGCTCCTTTATACTGTCCCAATGTAACCAGGTTGCTTGGCACCAGGACCACAGTCAGTTTATGCAACTGTGACACAGGTCTTGCATCTGGCGACCCAACTGGGCCAGCCTGTGGTTGATGAATAGTATTTGTTCCCTATCTGCATGTTTTCTTTGTTTTGAAGATATTATGCTCACCTCTACTGCCATGGAGAGGTTGTTTGCTGTAAAGAAGTCATCTCCCTGATCTTCCTTTCTCTCTCGCTCGTCCCCACAAACACTAAGTCCTTGCTAATGCTGATGTTTTTGCTGAGAGTCATTTTCAACCTCCTTCCTGCCTCTGAGTTGTGACACGTGTCAAACAGAGCATGACAACACAGAAAGTCTTCCTGTCTTGCAGCCTTACAGCAACCGTAAACGTCATGACCCCAGGTTTGGGAGTCACTTGTCTAAGGTATCAATCAAATACATAGCATATGTACCAGTCATCTCCCTCTCCCTGTGGATTAGAGATGTATCCCATCCTGCCTGCATATCAGTGTAGAGTCTGCCATTGTTTTGCTGTTCATATTACATTACTCTCACAGAAGCCACATCCAGAAGACACCAAAAATGCCCTGCCCATTAAGAAAATACCTCATTTTCCCAGGCACGTTTTCCAGGCCGGTGGGCTCAGTGCATTAACGTTACTTTCCTATTCTGTGTCTGTGTATGATTACGATCGAAGCAAAGATCCGCACCGGAATGACAATGTGTCGACGAGAGCAGCAGGGCAACATGCTCCATAGGAGATCTCGTCCATGTTTGCAATCAGCATCAGAACCAGAGGGCCTCAGGCTGACCCTTTGCCGGCTCCCTTGTGCTCAGAGCATTTTCACAAATGCTGCTGATTGCAAACCGTGGCTGTTCTCTCCAGCAGCAGAGGGCCCAGGTGTTGTTTTATTTTTAGGTGTATTCTGGAGTCCACTGCAGGCTGTGAACTGGCATCAGCAGAAGGACTGAAAAGCAATGAAGTGCTGGTCTTCACTTATAGATGTCATTTTCCTCCACATAACCTTCCCTTCAAGGATTCTGGCCTGCGAGATCCTGGTTAGTCGGTATGTGGAGCGCTGCAGCTGTGATGAGTGGGAGGAAGAGGAGAGCATTCAGCCATTCATACAGCATCGCCCATCTGCCCATTTCACCAGAGACCCGCATTGCTTTGATGGGTGGCCACAGGAAAAGGGGGATCACCGCAGTCACTTTTCATACTTTCCTCCCAAATTATTTCTCCCTTAAGACTTGTTCCTCACCTCTGATGCTTGGACCTGCATGGATAGAGTGCCTAGGGGTAGGATGCAAGAAAAGAAACACTGAAGCTGTGAACAAGGGACATAGGGTCCTTAGGTGAGGCTGGCTGCCTTCCAGCAGCCCAGTCCCACTATCTTACTCCCACTCTGACCCCGAAGGTCGTTGTTCAACAGATCTAAGAACAGACTTGTCTGAGACATGGGGTCCTCAAGTGGGGGAGAGGTGAGGGATGCACTACAAAAAAGAGGTGCAGAGCCAGCTGAGTCTCCCCGCTCAAATATACAAGGCTTGACCATCTGCCCCTGAATTAGAGAGGTCCGCAAAGCAAAGCTAAACCTGTCAGGATTGCTAAAAGTCATGCGCGGCTTTGGGAGTCACGGAGTGGATGTGACTCCTTTCAGATTTAATTTCCTGACAGAGCCAGCTCTGGGTGCGAGCAAAGCAGGTAGAGCCTGTGACAGCAGGCTGCTCACAGCAATAAAATGCCTATGGCTCTGCTGAGTACCTCACCTGTGCCAGAGCCAGGGCAGGACAGGCTGGCTGTTGCTGGTGAGGGGGCATTTGGGCATGAGTGACTGCAACAGCCACATAGGGCAAAAGGTCAAGTCCTTACATGCAGTGCTCCTCACTCCCACCTTTCCCTGCTCATCTTCTGTGCAGCAAAAATCCCTGTCTGGCCTTTTCTAATTCTGATCTCAGGTGTGCTTATTGAGTCCCAAAAAACTTTTTGGCACTGGCTTTACTCCTAATGTATTCTGCAAGAGCTGCATCAGTGCTAGTAGGATTTTTAGTCTAATTATCAGAGGTGCATGTAGATAGACTTCATGTCTCCAAAATGGTCTTAATAATAGCTCTGAGTGATGAGAAACAACACAAAATACTGCTGCTAACTCTAAGAAACAGTAGGGGAAAGACCAAATCCCAAATTGTGCATAGCCTCAGAGAGTGCCACGAGACAGTCCTGGAAAACAGGATTCTCAAAGCATTTTACATTGGAGGTCAGTGGTATTCTCCTTATTGCAGGTAGGGAAACTGAGGCACAAAGAGCTAAGAGCAGCCTGCCAAAGCCAGCTCAGCCTCCCATCAGCAAAGTTGAGCGTCAAAGTGCTGTCTCCTGAAGCCTTATGCACTGAGCTTCTGACCAGGCTGCCGCTGCTGTTCTCTCTTGACAGCCATAACTCGTAACTTATTCTTTCTGCTGGCTGGGCAGTGAGTTGAAGGATCACCAGGATAACAAGCTGTTGTAAACACTTAATCTGATGGTTCTGAAGTAGAGAGAAGCATGCTGAGACATAAATAAGTGTGGGGTTTTATTGGATACACCGTCACTGGTTTTTTGAAAGCTGGGATAGATGCGCTTGTCTGTGGTCCATCATACAGAGTATCTGAATGAATGGTCCTTAACACCTCCTTTCAGTCATTTTTGGTTGCTTGCCACAGAGAGAACTTTTCCCACATCTGCTACGTGAAAGATAGCCTTCCAGTTCTACAACTGTTATGTTTGGGGATTTTTTTTTTTTTTTTTAATAAAGCCACATTAAAACTGGCATACTAGATTTAAACCTTTCATTTCAAAAACCTGCATTTTCCAGAAAGGATTTTTTTTTTTTTTTAACCTCATCTCACCCTCATCTTTATTGCTTTTCCAGCTCTCCACTGTTAAGAAGTGTCTGAAGATGCCTCATGAGTTTGAGCCATCCAAAATACGATTACAATATCCACTGTTTTTAAGAGTAAACAGTAAAGACGCATTTCTGAAAATCTCCAAGTATAGAGTGCATATGAATCTCAAACTACATACAATAAATCAAAGTAAACCAGAACAGTGCTTTTTTAGGTAAAGGTCCCCAGTATCTTATCTATGTCAGCAAAGGAGACTTCTTTTTAGCAAGTAATTACAAAGGTAATGTCGCAGGACCCAAATGAATGCCATGGCACTCTTCTGGGCTTTCAAAGGGAGGCAACCTTGTTTTCACCAGACTGCCCTGCTTCCTGGATAAAAACATGTTTCCAACTCCTTTTACAGGGGTTAATTTCTTTCCAGCGCTCCCTAGTACCTGATCGCTTCAGACCAGGAGAGGTTCAGAGGAGTCATTCAGATGAAAAGTGGGGACATCTATGTAGATAGGGTGTCTTCAGATAGTGGAGGTGGCGTGGCTGTCAGCAGTGCTGCAGTTGTGTTAGATGTTCACAAGAGCTAATACCATGCAAAGGACAAGATAAAGGAATGAGTAAAGATGTTGGGGAGCAATGTAGAGAAAAGGATGTGTTTACGGCTGTGAGGAGGGGATTGACGCATCTTTCTGCAGTGCTGTCTTGCTGGATCCTGTCACACTCACCTCTTCTCTACAACCTTCATTCTCAACAGCATTGTTTTAAAATTTAGAGCGCTATCACTTGGTATTATTTTTAATGACCAAGTGGATCAACTTTCATGATAGTGACAATTTTTATGTTTCAATCCACCTCCAAGGTCAATGTACTTTCAATGTTTTCCAAACAAATCACTTTGTTTAAAAACTTGCTTTAGCGAAGTAATTTTGTGAAGAGTTTCAAAAATTTGGCATCTCTTCAGGAATCAAATTTTCTTTGAAACAAAATTGCAAGAGCTCTCTTAGAAATAGAAATTCTGACTTTTATCCAAATCTAATT
>NW_008795575.1:2614800-2659655 GCF_000699145.1 Aptenodytes forsteri
TGTGTTACGGCTGTGAGGAGGGGATTGACGCATCTTTCTGCAGTGCTGTCTTGCTGGATCCTGTCACACTCACCTCTTCTCTACAACCTTCATTCTCAACAGCATTGTTTTAAAATTTAGAGCGCTATCACTTGGTATTATTTTTAATGACCAAGTGGATCAACTTTCATGATAGTGACAATTTTTATGTTTCAATCCACCTCCAAGGTCAATGTACTTTCAATGTTTTCCAAACAAATCACTTTGTTTAAAAACTTGCTTTAGCGAAGTAATTTTGTGAAGAGTTTCAAAAATTTGGCATCTCTTCAGGAATCAAATTTTCTTTGAAACAAAATTGCAAGAGCTCTCTTAGAAATAGAAATTCTGACTCTTATCCAAATCTAATTCTACCTGTGCATGAAAAAATAAGAAAAATAATGAGTGGAATGATTAAAGAAAAAAAAACCAAAACTTGATTCATGAAGGTCAATGCAAAATCTTTAGCAAGTGATATTGAGGAGGAATGGAAAGAAACCTTGGAAGAAATGCTGTAAATATTTGAAGGCATATAGCAACAACCACAACCATAGACAACATGTTTCTACTGTTAAAGTCTTATCTATTGAACATAATCCAAAAAGAAAGGGGGTAATAAGGGAGTGTGGGAACAAACTTAGAAATAAAAGTCGAAGCCTGCAAATATTGAAGGTTAGACAATGTTACTAATTACCAAAAATGTGGAGAGTATATATAAAATATTAGAAAGAAACATGAAAAAACAATGTAAGGACCTGATCCTGGCTGTGAAAAAGCTAATACTGATGCCAGAAGCAGCAGAGCAAATGGAAATGCAACCCACAGGCCTTAGAGGGAAAGGACACACGGTTAATGCCTGTAAACCCTCTAGTTAAACAAGAAAGGCAATAGCTTACTGAAGATAAAACTACAAGAGAGAAAATCTATGTCAATCGAAGAACAAGGTGGCAATTGGCATGAGGGGAGAGAATATCTAAACGCAGAGCCTCAAATACTCAGAAAATGGGCAGAGAAATCCCTGAGTGAAAACCAAAACCACTCAATAAAATAGCCGCAAACTCACAGCAATAGCCAGTAAGTATTTACAAATAGCCCTTGAGTGAAAATTAAGGGGATCTGCAAGGATGAAACCAAATCAGACCTTTGAGGAAAGTTCAAATTTTTAGGAAGGCAAAGATGGAGCTGAAATCTTGGGCAAAGATGATGAAGCTGTTTTGGCTCACCAGAATCATCTCGGGCAGCTGTGGGAACCACAAGTGAGAGAATTTATTTGAGGAACGATGATATTTTGTTATGAGAAGCTGGGGTCATTCCTGAGGAACGGCAGGATTAAAAGGGAGAAAGGGCTGAATTCCCCTCGGTCCCCCCAAACCAGATAGTTTGTTGCAACCATATGAGAGTAAAAGAGAGCTCATGGATTTGGGAATGCTGGCATCAGAAATGGTCCCACCGAAAGTGACTGCAATCTGCACAAGTGCTCTGATGGGGCGCAAGGAGCTCTCTTGATCCTCTAAACTAAGCCTGAGTGGTTCAGACAAGCAAGAAAAGCCCAAAGAGTAGCAGAAGTGCCACTGGTGGAAAGTACGCCCTGGTGGAAAGCCCATACTGAATGCCTTTGCGTCCAGCAAGACTGATTTTGCTAGGGTCTCTACTCAGTCGTTCCGACGGCACGCTGTCATTTTTCAGATGTCACTGCCTTGTTGCAGGACAGGGAGGTCAGCAGCTGCCCTCAGCCTCTGCAAGACCACTGAGTTAGACTGAAATTGGTGTCCATCAGGCTGAGACCTGCAGTGGTTGAGAGATAAACACATCATTCGTACCTGTGCCAGCCGAGGGAGCAAGCAGGCAGCCAGGCAGCAGCCTCCTTAGACACTCTAGCTTGTGGGTTCCGATGCTTCAGTTTGATAGCTTCCTCCAAAACACCTGGCATTAGCCAAGCAACAGATGCCAGTCTGAATAACACATAGTACTTCAGGGGAATTAACAGATTATTACTCTGTCAACAGGGAATCAGCAAAGGGAATATTATTTGCCCTAGGTGGCAGAGTGAGTTAACAGCAAAGATAGAAGGGAGGCAGTACTGGTTCCTAACCTTACCTAAACACCAACTTGTAGTTTTCTGTCTTGAACTTCTTAATTGTCCTGAAGCTTCTTAATTGTTTCCAACCTCAGCTCCCAGCTGGAGCCAATTTAGGAGGTGATAGGAGAGGATTGGTTAGGAGAAGTTTATAAACAAGCTGTCCACCCCCCTTGTGGGGCACAGTGCAGCTTTAGGGAGGCGTGAAGATCTGGTTTGTTCTTGCTGGTCTGCTACAATTTACAAGGAGGACTGGGACCCTTGGGGCTTTCCAGGTTGAAGACACAACAGGTGAGTAACCTATAAAATGTGGAAGGATTTAAGAGTATGGAAGTGCTAGTTCAGGTATTGTTGCCCAGGATGTCAGAGGAAGCTTTAAAATGGAGCATAGTGAAGTAAAGAGGTGGGATATGGTAACTTCTTTGTGCTTTCTTTTCCTATCCGGAGGCTCCCCACTAAGTGATGACTTTGTATAATTAAAATGAACAAGTAAATGGTAGCAATCCATCTTCACAATCACATCATTTTCTCCTTCCCTTTGTTGAAATGCTTTGTTCATCTCAAATTGGTTTTAAAAAAAGTAAAAGTAAAAAAAATAAATAATAAAAAATACAGAAATAGAAGTTGAATGGATGCCTGCAGGGGCTGTATTTTTAGCAGCTCATCAGTTTGTGGAGAAACTCAGAGGTTGCAGATTCTAATTGCCAACCTGGAATGTGGAAAGCAGGACAACTGAAAGAGTGTATGTGTTATGGGGACAGTGAGGATTTCAAAGCAGGGAAGGAAGAGATAATTGGCACCTTTGCTACTTACAAAATGTGGTGGGACACTGTGTGGTGAGGCCATCTGGCTAGTGTTTGTGGCACAAGGACCTGGTGAAAGACTTACAGAATCCATCTGCAGGAGTGATTTTACCTCTTCCCTGGCTGGAGCTGTGAATGTTTATGCGTCCACTCTGGAGAGGCTGGATTGGGATATTTGCAGATGGGGTATGTCAGATCCAACTGAGATACTGACTGGGAGAAGGAAGTGAGCAAGTAGAAAATGACAGAACAGACCTAACAAGAAGGTAGAACAGAGGGTGATCTCTGAGCACAGATCCAGGAGCCAGGTCTAAATACAAATGAGGTGCAAGCTCCCTACAGCCTTAAAACATTAATCAGGTTCAGTTCAGCCCTGGATCTATGCCCAGCAAAGTCCATATGCAGAAGGCTGCTGTGAGAGGGGGTGGTTGACTTCCTCTGCTGGTGTCCTTTCAGAGCAGAACCAGGAGTCCAATGTGGGAAAGAGTCTTGGCCAGGAGAGAGGAGGAGGTGCTTAGTCTATCCTTACACCATCTGAAATGGACATGGTCACCATCCTCCCCCATTCTGTTCCACACCCCCAAACTTGCCTTTCATGCTTTGCAGCTCTGGGTCTTGAAATGGATGTCCTAGAATTGCTGACTGTGTACTGACAGCTCAGCTGATGGCTTGTGGGATGCTGGAGCCCATGGGGTTGGAGTAAGGGAGAAGGCTGTCTTGCATTTTGCTTGGTATTCTGGCAGGTTTTTGGCTTGCTTTCCGGATAGGCTATTTTCATCTCCCCTGTCCTACTTCCTTCCACACAGGCCTCATTTTCCCCCAGGGACTATAACTAAATTCATTCTTGTCTATAATCCCAATTGGTTCATCAGCTCTTTGGAGCATTTCCAGCCATACAGAAAAAGATGATCACGTGGGTAGACCATCTGATGCTATGTACATAAAAAACAAGTTATGTACAGACCAGACCATGCTAAATGGGCCTTGCTATGGCTGCAGTTATTGCTGCCTGGACTTTGCTAGCAACCTTGTTACAGGCAGACAAATAGCACTATGAAATACATCTTCCTCTGCATGAAAGACCCAATCCTAACACAAACAAAGCAAGAGATATCTGGCAGAAAAGGCATTGCGGATAACTGCAAATTTGCTGAGGTAATGGGTTATGGGTATGAAAGTAGGACAGATAAATCAAAAAACATGGGTAAAAACATATGTAAGCAGTGCTGTAAGGACAGGACTTGAGGGTGAAATGGAGAAAAGCATGGCCATGGCTGATTGCAAATCATATCTGATTTGCAGAGCGAACACTGAGTGGAGCTGGTAAGGTCATCCTTCCATATGTATGAGCTTGCTGATATCCTGGCTGTCTGGTTACCCCCCAACTGGATGCTTCAGAGCTAACTTTCCCTGAACCTTAGATTGTAGTACAAAAGGAGGGACTTAAGAGCAGCTTCCACAGCTCAGCAGTGTGTGGGGGGCATACTTGATCCATGCGAGGGTAATAATGCCCCTGGCCCATACTCAGCACCCTTTTTCCCCCAGAAAAACTGGCTGTGTGAGCACAACCTTGGTACTGGCCTTTGGGATGCTACTGACTGACAGATTAGTCATGCTGCCGTGGTTTGGCCGCCTGCAGGGCTGTCACTTTCTTCTTCTTCAAGGAAAAGCCAGTGGGCTGAGATGGCTCCAGTCCCATCTGCCAGCAAAACCCGTAGCAGGGAAAGAGCAGCAGCTAGGGGGGAGGTGCTGGAAGCGGGGAGCAGTGGATTCCCTTGGTAATTAGGATGGCTGCATCATCACTTACGCAAATAGGGGAAAGAAAGAGGCTTTCTGCAGCAGGCTGCCTGAGTGGAGGAGAAAACAGAAAGATGGAGCTGTTCTCCATGAAGGAAAATGCCTGGCCTGCACAAAGGAAGTGTGATCACTTACATGTTTTCCTTCTCTCCAGAAAAGGCATGAACAGGAGCCCTTCAGGACAAGTGATTCCTAGTCAGAGTTTGGCTATTGTCCTGTGTTGCACGCTCATGCAAACCAACACAAGGAGGCTCTGACAAGTGCAAACAAACTCTATGACTGGTTATTCCTCAACCCCTCCTGTCCTTCCACACGTCCCAAGTCTGTCTTGCTGCCCTTGTGCAACACCAGCATTTTGACATAATCATGTCCATCTCTCAACTTCCCCATTTGCTCAGAGGGGCTCTAGCTTGGTGGTAGAGGCAGGTAGGTGCAGTACAAGGCCTGTTATGTACAACTGAGCCCTTGTGGTATCCACCAGCCTGAGATATCCCCCAGGTTGCATGGCAATTTTTCTTCCTGTCTCTCTACTGATGCCTGAAGAACATAGCTCTGTTACTTTTAGTGGGAAGACGGTTGAGTAATATTGCCATCTTACACCACCACCATCTTCCTATGTCTGACATCACCACAGATGTGTTTGTGTTCACTGTTTTCCACTTGTGCTCATTCAGCTTGGCAAGACATCTGCCTACCTGGTGCAGAGAAGGAATTCAAAGGAAAGCTGCTCAGCAGCCAGCTGTGGCTACCCTCTCTCTCCATTCTGCTGGGCTGTCATACAAGATGGCAGCAGGCTTTTTTAAATTTGAAATGTATGATTCATGGCCTCCTTGCTATGACAGACCTCTTCATGGACAGACCTTGAAGAATTCAGTTACATGAAAGCAATAGAAGACTGTCATGTTCTGTCCATGTCCCCACTGCTTAGCAGGTGCAGTCCTGTGCAAAAGAGTCCAGCAAGACATCTTTGATGCCAGGGACAGCATGTGGAGTAACAATGAGGAGATCCTGACAGTGCATCAGCTCTGTCTCATCCTTATACATCCCAGGCTTCATAGCAGAAGCCTGTCTTGCCTGCTAATGTCTAAGTTTGGATTGTCAGCAGTTTTTTGAAAGGCATGAACAAAGCCATTCTATTTCCAAAATGCAGGTAAACAAACCACAAAAGAATAACATGAAGGCCTTGCTGCCTTGGGACTACTCTCTCTGTATGTGTGCAGGATGTGAAGTTAGGGCTGGACTTAAGCATGAGATCCATGGCTTATGCACTTCCTACTTATCTAGCTCCTCCATAAAGCTTCCTAGCTGAGTCTGTGTGAACTATATGGATGGTGGGGTACTCTGGACTTAAGATGATGCTCAAGGCAACATCAAGCTGATATTGTGGATATCTTCAAGTGATCCAGAAAGTTCCTTTCCTAATGAGGTACCTTAGCTGTATCCTAATAGGATCACACACCTCCTTTCTGCTTTACTGGAAGTGGAAATTCTCCCAGCCCTGGTTTATTGTCAGTTGAGCAGCCTAATCAAAAAACATTGTCTTGTTTGCAGGCTTGACAGGTTTTAATGCAGGGCAAAGATAAACAAACAAGTGGAAGAGGAAGGCAAGCAAAATCAGTGCTGCCGATTAACTAATGGGAGATCTCGTCAGAATTCATACATCTCCAGCAATTTCTCAATCTCAGTAGAGTTCTGCCTGCTGAATGAGGAGTCTCTCCTCATCCCAGATCAATTAAGCCATACCAAATAATTTCTCCCCCGCCACAGCTTATTCCCCCCTCCAACACAGGCAGGTAGATATGTTCACAATCTCTTATCCTTCCTCCTTCTGTTGCTGGTAAGGAAGGATCAGCTCTCCTCTTACTGTTTCCAAAAATGGAATCTGATGACTGACACGAGGGCAGGAAAACTCTGGATAATGTGACACCCATAGCTGAGAGTCAGCCTTCACATGCCACCAAACGGCATAGCTGAACCAGGAAGCCTGGCATTGGTGCAGCTTGGGCTACTTTCCTTTTCTGAGGCTGTCAGGCATAAAATGAAATTTGTGTAAATAATGGTTTCTCTTGTCTAGGTTGCAATGATTCAGTTGTATTTGGGCTATGTCAGCCAGTGGCTGATTTAAGCTTATCCCAGTCGTGGGCAAATTAAAGCATGTAACTACACAGAGCAGGGAGACACGTCTGAGCAGGGGAATAGTTCCTCTGGCAGCGCTCTTAAACATATCACAACTTAATGTTTCTCCTTTTGTCTTTAGCATGGTATAACAAAGGCACATTAAGGCTGGAGGGATTCTGTTCACACCAGAGACTTTTCCTACAAATAAGGAATTCGCAGGAGGGCTATGGTTGTAGCAAACGAGTCTTTGCATGCTGCTTTGTGCCTCCTGTTCCCCATCTGAGCAAAGGTAGAGCTGGGGAAGTGGCAGAAGAATCCCACCAGAGCACTCTGCTTCCTGCTGAGAGCCCCTTCTGGGGGAAGGGGAAGCTGATGGTTGCCTTGACTTCCATGTCTTGGGAAGGCCCGTTATCTGAAAACACCGTAGAAAAGGTGCATTTATGTAAACATTAAAAAGTGAAGTCTGTGGAGTCCAGGGCGATCCATCTTTTAAATATCACTTTTATAGTGTTATTATGTGAGACAGTCTCATAAAAAGCTCTCTGTAGATGTTATTACATTGCATTGTGGCTTTGGAGAGTGAGCTGAAGAAGCTGTGAGTTTGTGCAACAGCACATGTTAGCATGAGTTATAGTATGTCAGGGGCCCTGTGTTAACGATCAGAGAACCTATTCAGCTCCTTTAAGGTTAATCAACTCGGCATTTGTGTCAGGTGTAATGTCTAATTAAAATGATGGAAGGGGTGTGAATGCCTCCTGGCAGAGGAGGGAAATGGCACAAAGAGGCAGCATCAGTGCCATATTGGTTTGGAAAATCAATAAGAGGAGCTCATTTTATCCCAGTGTATCTCTGCATTTGCCATTCAGTGGCTCATTTGAAAAGGTGCCAACTGGCTGCCTGGGAGCCTGGAAACTGCATCGTTTGAAAACACTTAAAGACTATACTGGTGGGGAAAGGAGAGGGCATTGCTGTTGGCCGCAGCCTGGGAGGTTGAACCAGCATCCTCATATCCTGCAAGATGAGGGCAGCCTGGGCCATAGAGTCTCGGTAGATAGAGACACTAATGGAGAATGAAAGGATGGGGAAAGAAGGGAAAGGGTCTACTGAAAGGGAAGGTCTAGAAATCCAGAGGGTAGAAAGAACAAAGATGGCTGGGCTGGAAAAACCAGGCCTTCTGAAGGAGAGGCACATGGAGTACCAACCTGATGGGGGTGTGTGTGTGTGTAAATCATCGTGGGCATTTCTGCATTCCCGCAACCTCCTGCTAGTAAGTGTTGGTGATGGTGTAAGTGAATAAATAACCTATCTGTGGTGACAATTGAAAAAATGGATAAACTAAAAAATTGGAAAGCAATTTTTAATCTGTCAATGTTTTTGTTGATGAAAAGTAACTTCCAGACAAACTGAAACATTGAGAAAAAGCTTGTGGGATTTTTTTCCCCTTTATTTTCTGTTATTTGAAAACTCAGGAATAGGAGAAAATGACATAGATGCTGTCTTTAGATTTGCTTCTCTTAAAAGAATAACTCTATAGGACACTGTAAAAAATAGTTTAAATTTCCTCTGAGTTGTACCCATTTTTCAGGACATGACAACTCTTCCTTTGCTAGTTGTGCAGCCAGCTGGACAGACATCCATCCAAGTAGCTGCGCAAAATGTGTTAAAGCTGTGGATAAATCAATAACTTTTCATCTATGCAGTTACACTTCTCTGCAAATATAAACATTTGCTCATTATCACCACATGCAGTTTCATCTGCACTGAATTTTTAATGAAAAGGAATGATAATTTATTCACTAGCATTTTTTTTAGAAAAATTGTATCTTAATGATTTTACTCCTTCTGGTTTAGTTAAGAGAGCTTACTGCTTTCCCCGAGCCTATATCTCCAGTGCAGCATGCTGGAGTTCAGATACACCCTGCCTACATTTAAATACCTTTAAACCACCTTATTTGAGAAGTACAGTCAGCCTCAGAAGCAGTGAAGAAAGACAGGGTCCTCTAGGTGGCAATTTAGGCCTTATAAGGGCTGAACTGTCCTCTGGACGGTCTGCTCTCTCCATTTTCAATGGACAAGTACAATACTGTACTCTTAGATTTGTTCTTTGACAGAAGTGGGATAAAATGCATCTGAGAAGGGAATTTAAGAAGCAGCACTCAAGTACTTAGTAGCAGTTTTCACCTTGCTTTTGAAAGTCCTGCACTAAGAGTTCAACTTTCTTCCTTCTCTTCCCCTACCCTAAGTAAAAGGCCTGTGACGTTGCTTGCATGACTCATATTTACATGCTCTGAAATCTCAGATTGGAAAGGAAATGTTCTGGGATTACCCTGATTTACGACCTTTAAGTGCTCTATGCAATGACAGAATCTCTACCTGAAAGCTTTCTAAGAAGAAACTAATTTATGCCTGACTGATTAAAGGAGAAAGTGAGAGGAGGTGGAAATTAGCAAATCCATCTCTATTGCTGAGACCCCATTATGATTGTAAGGAGAGGGAAAAATCAGCATTATGGGTGTCAGCTGCAATCTGGTGCATTCACTTAGCAGCCCATCCTACCTGGGAAATGTCCTCGTATGGATGGGTATACCTGCCACACCGGCTTGGCCTGAGATGAATCAATTGTCTAGATGGTGGAATAGAGATGGAAGCCATTTGGCACGATATTAACTCCCATTTTGAGTTTAATGCGAGAACGTGAGGCAGGGTCCATCAAAAAAAATCTGGTGGGAAAGCTGATCTTGTAGACTTCTTGCACAGAGATGTTAGGAGTGACGTGATCAGAGAAAGGGAGCTGCATTCTTGTGGCCAGGCAAAAAGATGGCCAAGGGACAATCTCGATATTGAGATGTGGATCAGACCTTAAAGATATAACCTGCTCTTCCTTTGACAGTTATGGTAATACAGTTTTCTTGATATTTCAAGAATGGGTTATAGCAGTTAGGATGTAAGTGAGCAAGTGGTAAATAAATCTGCTTACAAAGAAAAATTGGACAAATTATAGCAGTGGATGTAAGTGAGCAAGTGGTAAATAAATTTGCTTACAAAGAAAAATTGGACAAAATTTCGAAAGCTTAAAAGTTCATAGGGAAGATGTCTCATCAGAGAAGTCTCTAGAGCTAGAGCAAAGAAAAAAATTACTATTGACCTCGACAAAATTTCGAAAGCTTAAAACTTTCAGTTCATAGGGAAGATGTCTCATCAAAGAAGTCTCTAGAGCACTGGAAAAGAAAAAAATTACTATTGACCTCAATGATATGAAAATGTCCCTTACAGTAGACATGTCAGTGCTGACACAAAGGTGATATAAGTTCTTTTTCCTAAGGCTGAGAGTAGCTGCAACCATCTTGTTTGAAATGGTTTTAGTGATTCCCTCTGAAAAATGGAAGAAGCAGTATTGCTGGCTGTGAGAAAAGTATTTATAAATAGCTTTCACCAGTAGACATGATTATTACATGCTTCAAAGTGAAAAGATTTTGAGTTTTTAGCCACAAATACCTGGTTTGCACCACTGGTGCTTAGGAATGCTCACACCATGATGTCACAACTGACCTCTGCTAGAAGAATCATCTCTTTATAATAGAGAGATTTTCAGGCAAGACAGGAAGTCGCAGGACTGCTAGAAGAAGGGCAATCCAAAGGATTCTGTGATCTCCTCTCTAAAAATCTTTCCAGAAAACTTCTCACCTGAGCCCCCAGTGCTAACTTGAGAATTTTTTTTTTTTTTTCAAAGCACTGGATTGCTTTGAAAAAGTAATGATTCTTCTCCATTGTTTTTAAATGGGGAAAAAGTTCTCCTTTTAGGGTTTTGGTGGTTTGTGGGGTTTTTTTTTTGGTGGGGATTAAGCTTGATTTTGAACAGAAAACAGATATCACAAAGCTTCAGGCAAAGACAGAATATGGTACACAGTGAAAGGGGATTTTTCATTTAGTTGGAGGCTTGTTTGTCTGATGCTGTGTTAACAGCAGGGGGGGGAAATAGAGGGGGGGTGGCTCATTTTTTTCCACTGTTCATCCATGGCACACCAACTAATTTCACAGCTCTTTTCCTTGCAAAATTTACTCAGATTGTGAAAGACCTGGAAAGTGCAATGAAGGGCCATAAGACTCCTTGTTCAGTATCTGCCTGCCACTAGTTTGTGGTCACTGTCATTACTGTTTATTTGTACTTTGCTGCAGACTCTGATTCCCAGTTGTGAACCAGAATCTCATTAGAAAAGAACTAGTTAATAAAGTAATAAAGGTCTTTGACCTCTTCAGCAGTTTCATATACCTGTAAATATTTCTCCCAGCGCCAGAACGAACAATAAAATCAATACTTGTTAATGTGGTGTAATACACTTCAATGGATATAATACTCCAAACATTCAAAGGCCAATTCCTCATTCAGGCTCAGGTGCCAAAATGCCGAATTAAAACACTTTCTTCCATCCCTTCTTAAGATCCACAGTTTGGAAAGATGCCTCAGCACATCTCCAGCAATGATTTATCCTCCTGATCTATTCAAGGAAACAAAGTGACTTCAGCTTCCTTGTTTAACAAAATAAAATAAAATCAGACACAAACCCAACCTGGCAGTATAAAAAAATATATGTACATATAAAGAGAGAAGTTCCCCTGCTTTAGAACAGGAATATGAGATTATGTTGTAAATTAAATTACAGAAAGGGAGAATAATATGAACTGAAAAAAAGATTAGCTCCAAGCCTGAGTTTCAATCATTGGCTTTCCTGGATTTTACTGGGCCTGTGAGTAGGGCTGAACTGCCCTCAGACAGACACAGGGGTCTGGTTAATTATTCTCTCCCTTCTATAATAAATAGGGCTAATGAAGAGGAGCAGAAAAAGGGGGGCAGGGGGAGAAATCTGCTTCAAACTGAAGCCTGAGAGAGCATGAGAGCGATTACACCATTTGCAGGAGGGATGTGAGGGGGTTTGCTCAGAGACATCCCGAAAAGCTGGGTTGTGTGGAAGTGGATGATGAAGGACTACGACTGCGCTAGGTGAGAGGAAAGGGAGAATATTAACCATCTAGACAAGGTGATTGATGTGGAATTGATAGGGAAGGTGCTGATCAAATTAATAGTCTGTGTGGAGGAAGATTACCCAAATGCAGTTATAGAGGAGGGGCAGATTAGGAGACAGATACTAAAGGTACTAAATGGAGGGGCCAAGATGAGCCTTCTGTAGCCTCTTACGTTGTTCAGTGCTGTGTGGGGAGGGGGCAAGGGACACCTGTCAGACTGCTGGTAGAAATGAAGGTATAATTTTTATAGATTCTTATAAGTTATATCTTTTTTTAAATGCATGTTTAATTCAGTTGGACTTGAATTTCCCCACAGAACAAACGGATTCCTATGAATGGTTGATTTGGGATCTTAAATAGAAATATCTGATTTTCAAGGAAGCTGAGGACCTCAGCAGAGATCTGCAGAGCTTTTAGTATCTACTATGCTCTAGAAATCAGGCCAAATTCTTTCCTAGTGGAGCTGCCAGAATAGAAAAAGGAGGAAACAAATGGATAATATTTGAATGAATTCACTGGGGTGTGTTCAGCTCCTAGAAAGAGGCACGAGGGACAGGCCATCTTCTAGTGCTGGCTTCAGTCTTTCAGGTAGTTCACAGGGTTTGTCTGAAGGTACAAATGGGCCAAAGTGCTGGTCTGAGTCACGGCAAAGATTAGGGCTGTGAAAAGCTGATGACTCTGTTTAGGTTTTCTTCCTCACTGGAAGAAAACTTACTTTATTTTTTTCAATTTTTTCTGTGCTGGAGAGAATCCTGTGTTTGTTCCAGACAACAGAAACACCTGATCAGCTGTTCCTTATGAGATGCACCTGGGGCTCCAGCCATGGCAGAGGAATATTCAATCCAGGTGGTTATCTCTGCTTGGACACCAGTCCTGGTTCCCTTCTATCCCTCTGCTAGCAGAGCGGATGGGGGAATCCTTTCCGCAGCCTTGATTAGAAGGAAAGTTTTGCCTCAGCTAGTCTTGAGCCTATACCCCTCATTCTTTGTTTCAATCCTCAATGAAAGCTGATATCTGCCCAGAAATTAAATCACCCAGTTCCCTGCAGTTACCTTTGTGCTTCCTGGCTAGGGGCTCGGTAGCAGTACAATAGGCTTAAAGGACTGCAGAACAGCCCAAGGGATGGAAATAAGAGAGACAGCAACTCTTTCCCCAGGGATGTGTCAGGCAAAGGGGCTGGCACTGTAGCTACATCCAGAAGAATAAAATGAAGGAAATAAATAAAGAAGGCACAGCGCGTCCTACAAACAAGAACATGTGTCTGCATTTATTAACATTTCCAACGCGGATTTAATTCTCAGCAAAGTGCTCCTGCCTACACGAAGCCCAGGCGTGTTGCAGGAAACCTCTCGTTAAGTTTCATACAAGCCATCTTTTTAGTGCATCCTCCAGGGGAATCTTCAAACAGATTCTATAATTTCACTGATAAATGGCTCTTTTGCAAAACACTATTTACATTCCAGCATCAGAAAGGCAGGCGACTTTTTCCCCCCCACACCCCTTTCAACTGTCTCCTCCCAGTGCCTTCAGAGAAGGATCTCTCACCCACTCTAGGGAGGTAATAAACCATCTGTAGGTTCTGTAAGGAAGGAGAAAGCTGATGTGCTGGATTTCTCTGGAAAGAAATGCAGCTTTAGGAGAACAGCGGCAGTGTCTTAACTGGGATCTCCCTAGATTCTTCTGGAAGTAGGGAGACATATCAGTCTTGGCGACAAATCTGAATATTAGGATTCAGAGAACGTGTGTGTTTTTTCCTTGGCATTGCCACAGGTTTTTTGGGTGGCCTCAGGCAGGCCACTTAATCTCTTTAGGGTCCTGTTCCCATTGGTACACATGAGATGAAGACAGTGACTTTATTCCATGTGTTTGTCCTGCTTATTCTGGTTACAGATCCCTGGGGGCAAGGATTGTCTCTCATTAAACAAATCAGCCTGTACATGGGGATCCCAGCTTTGGTATGGCCTCTAGGCATACAGAACAACAAAACAACATCTGACAACCAGTCTAGACAGTAAAATAACGTGCCAGAGAAACACAGTTTGGTCACTGCTTCTGTTTTGCTTTATGGCTTAACTGGGGCTTTTTGCTTTTACTGGTCACTTAGTCTATCTGCTGACCTGCAGTTAGGAAGGACAGAGCTTGGGATTATTTCCGTCTTTATTCACCTGCCTGGAAAAAGGAATAAAAAACCAGATCCTGACAGTTCTTCATGTTCTTTCACTTCCCACCAGTTGCTTGTGCAAGACTTGTAGGGGCACAGCCCAGGTCCCCCCCAGGTATGTTGGATGAGTCCTCAACAAAAAAAAAGCCCTGAGCCTTCAAAAAAAAATCCAAAACTACAGTGAACATGGTAGAAACACGTAGACTTCTGTATACTAGTTTTCATGAGGTACCTCTAAGCTTCTTTGCCAACACTAAGTCTTTTTGTGCTCCTGTAATGTCCTATGGTCAGCATAGCATCAATATAACTGATTTACAGTCAGATTAATGACACAATCTGAGAATGTCTTGAGATCCCAGCTGCTGCCGGTTTGGAGAGCTGGCTGCATGCCTGCATCGCCTCCTTCCCGGCTATTCCTTAGGACTGGCTCATTTCAGGAATTCACAACAACCAGCATCTTCCCACAAAGCCTTTTAGCTTAAGTTTCAAATTTGCATTTACAGCCATCTGAATTGAGTTCCATTTATCAGCTAATGCTCTGAAATGAAAGTGAATCAATGCACCAGAAGATATTTTTTTGCTGCTTGCTTTTTTTCCAGAAACAGAGAAGGCCAGGTCTTCAGCTGGCATAAATCAGGCTCTGCAGGTTTCAGCACAGATTTTTATCAGTTGATCCGATCCAAGAACATCTCAGTTGTTGCATATTAGTAAATCCTCTCCTTCAGATTATTGCTGTTTTTAAACCATGTGAGTGAGGACAACACATGTTCCCCACACCAAAGGAAAAGCTGCAATTATGGAAGTAGCAAGCACTGGACTCTTGAGGATGGCTTCACATCCCTGGCAGAAAGTTGGTTTATTTTTAAATTGATTCCTAAGGAAACCAACTTTCCACAGTCATGTTCTCTTCATCTGTCAGCCCTTCCCAAGTAACTTTTATATAAATTAGGCAGTTTCAGGCACATTTTACGCAGTAGGAAAGGAAACAGTTATGAAACTCCAACCTGTTTTGTGAAGCTGGCAGTGAAAAGAGCCTGAGACTAGTGCTGCTCTTGACTGATGCATGAGTTCAGCAGTTACCGGTTCTGTCTGGATGCCAGTTAGCTAATGAACCTGCTGCCTCCTGCCCCATCAGTGCTTAAAAGTCAAGAGGAATTGGGGTCTTTCTGGGTCAGTGGTGGGGAACCCAGGTTACTAGGCCACAGGAAGAAAAGTAACCTGGGAACCCAGGTTACTAGGCCACAGGAAGAAAAGGAAACTTGGCTTTATTCCCACTGCTGCTGGAAAAACTTATTTGATGGATCACAAAAGCACTTAAAATCCTAACCAAGATTTGTACTCGGATATGGTAGCTTCTGCCTTTTTCCCAAGTGCTCAGTACCCAAATGAGAGCTCAGCATGTGGGTTAAATATTTCCATGAGAAGATCCTGTTACACCAGGGCATCGCAGTGTGTGTTGTTTTGAGAAAGTTTCCAACAGAATGGTATCTGATGGTCTTTGTGAGGCTAGCAAATCACTCCTAACTGGACAGAAACCAACTCAAAAAGGGATTTCAACCTTTTTCTTCCAAAACAAGAGCTTTCAGCCCAGTTATGTTTCATGAAATATGATGGAAATGTTTAGCTTTAGTTCCAGTGCAAAGAAACATCAGGTGTTTGGCACCCTGAAAGAAGCTGTGAAATTGAATTCGTGTTCTCTGGACTTCTTTACTAAACAGACCGGAGGGGAGAAAAGCATCAGGATCCTGGGCTAGTGCTGGGGAGAGCTTTGAGCTGACAGGAGAAGGATGGGGCTGTGCAATTACATCTGCTCTACGCATACCGCTGTACCAGCCCTGTCGCAGGGGCTGCCCTGTTACAGAGGGGGATGCAAGCCTCATCTGACTCTGCTAAATCAGAGCCTGCTCTGGACAGATTCTCTCCCCACCCTGCAGCAGGCAGCCAGTTTGAGAAACCTTCTCTTTTCCTTTTATTAGTGTCAGTTTGCTGCTTCCCCAATCAAACTGGAAGGATACGTTAGCCATGAATGAACTCAGGACAGCTATGCTTTTTCCCTTTCAGGTCAACCGCTTGTCCCTGGAGGGAAGAGAAGTGGGGGGTCATCCTGGCAGGAGACAGAGCCTGATCATTATCTGTTAATGGGGAAGTCAATTAAAAGCCTGCCATTGCAGAACGCTTTCTGATGACTCTAATTATCCAATAATTGTATTATCTCATTCAGTGGTGCGATACAGTGCAAGGCCCTGCAAAATGGTGTGGGTGCTTGAGTCTTTGGCAGGCACCTTGATGCCTACAGCTGTCGGTGGGTCTCCACGTGGCCCGACAGGGCTGGGCAGGCATGAGGAGACCTTCACAGCAAGGGCGCTACGTGGCAGTGAGCCGTGGCCATTCCTCCCAAAATTTCTTCCTCCCTCACAAACCCACCAGCCGGTGCAAGACCTCTGCGAGGCTGGAGGGGTTGGTCTGTGGCTGTCATTGATGCTTGTATGTGAACTGCAAAACTGCCGCCTGAACCCTGCCTTTGCTATAAGTATTTTAGTTGGTATCTTTAGGGTCGTTCCTCCACATGGATAGTGACAGGAGCAGGACACAACTTAAGAGCTGCTATCCTGCCCCACCCTGTGTATACAAGACAAAAATAATGATCTTCAAAACCTCTCTCCTGCTGATGGTCACGCATCACGTGTCCTGAGTTTGACCAGCCTCAGCAGTGCTGGCTCCTGCCGGGGACCCGGCAATACCAAGCTGTGCTGGTAAGTGGGCAGATCTCTTCTGAGGTTGCTAGAGAGGCCTAAACCATCAGGCCTGCTCCAAATACATTGTATGTTCTAACCAAAATTGTGGCCAAGGAAGAAAACAGCTTCACCCCCTCCTTTTTAGCCAGTAGTTCAATAATTGCAACATCTTCTGATACACAGAAGACTGGGTTTAGTTATTACTTTTTTCTGTGGGAAGTTAAATAACTCTCGCTTCCTAAAATGTGGTCCTATCGGGGCATAACAGTGAGAAGATTTTGCTTGCTCCTTCAGGAAAAGAAAGTGGTGTCCAGCTCACAAGCCTGGCTGGCCTGGGAGTCCCATAGCACTATTTTTGGCAGGTCTCGCTGAGACTTGTGTTCAGTAGCAGCATGACAATAAAAGAACAAGGACATAGGTTGTATGTCCATGGTGACTGGAGCACCTGTGGGAAAGGGGATGCAGCTTTCAGTTCCTGCTGCAAAGATTATTTTTCTTTTTGATATTAAACACTGAAGAAAATATATACCCACCTTTGAGGTGGGATTGCACCATCTAGTACTCCATTTCCAATGCTCTGAAGGAAAGGAATGACTCCTCCCCAGGCTTTTTTCAGGGGAAAGAAGGTACCTAAATCCATTTGAGGCTTCTGGGCTGTAAACCATGAAGGGAGGGAGCTGTTTCCTTGCAGCTCAGACTAAAGCTCTAGAGAGAATTGGGATTTAAAATCCACCTCCACGATGGTTATTACTTCCCAGCTAATGTGGCTTTCAGCACCATGTACTGCCCATTCTCAATCCAATTCCTGGCTGCTAATTCCTCCCAGACATTGTACAGGAAACCTACACAGCTACTGCGGTGTCCCAGACTCCACTGGCTTGCTGAAGTCCCTTTGTTAGTGCCAAACCATTAAACTGTGAAGAAAACACAGCTGAAATCTACCCGCAGTAGTAGTAATAATAGTCCTAATAATAACAGCAATGCCACCACCTTGATCTCCTGTGGCGACTTTTTGTGGATAATTTCAAAACCTTCAATAAGTATTAAGAAGTTCTTAAAATGCAGTGTGAGTCTGGTAGGAATGATTCTCCTCCCGCAGGTGTGAAAGTGGCAGAAAGAAGGTTTATCGGGCAGGAGTTAGGATGCAGGACGTCTGGTTTCCTAGAGACTTGCCCTTTCCCTTATCCGATCTCCCACATGCTGCTAACACCACATTTGCCAGGTCCTTCGTGCTGGAATTTTATGATATGAATTTCTATTCCAATATGGTAAAAGCAAGCGGGTTCCTGAGGAATATTCTTCTCTGTGGATACTTGGCTGGTGCTACGCACATGCTCATAGGGAGATTGCAAGAGAGTACAGCTGAGCTGCTTTGCAGTGTCAGGGTGCAGCGAGGGCAAGCAGCGAGGAGGAAGCAGAGGCAGCCCGGCCGTGGTACCTTGCTGTTACACCTCCCTGCAGCCCATCTCTTCCCAGACAACCTTACCGCACAATTCCCTCCTAGTGGCCGCGTCAACCCTAACTTTGTATCTATTAAACCTCAGGTAATTGCTTTTAGATGGGTGTAATTAAGAAGCCATTAGTGTAAAGTTTCATTTCAGTTTATGCTTTGGTCTCCATTTGAGCAGAGAAATATGAAATTAAGGTATTAGCTCCTTTCAGAGAGATGAGTCATGAGCTAATAAGTTTCAAGAGCTGTTTCTCAGCTGTAATGATTCTGCTTTTTCTTTCCAAATCTTCTTCTCCTCCTCCCAAATTCTTGCTTCTGGAGAATTCCTTTTTTAAAAGAATAAAAGGGGGAGGGAGACTGAGTCAGAGTGAGGAATTGCTAATAAAATGACAGCTGGAGAGACGACAGCATTTTCGTGTGGAATTTCCCCAAAGCAGCCAGGGACGTGCGTGGGGACGGCATGTCAGCAGCAGGTGTGATGTACCCGGCACGCAGGGGACGTGCGACACACAACACACAGGGTCAAACTGTGCTTTTGGCCAGGAAGGAGGGAAGCAATGAAGTGGCCAAGAAGTCCAGCGAGAGAACAGGGAAGATGCCTGAGCTTTCCAAAGCAGAATAGAGAGGAGGGATGTGAGTTTGTCCAGGAAAATTCAAGGTATCTGGTGTGGGACAGTCCAGCTGAGCTGCAGCCCGCAGTGGTGCCCCGGGAGTGTGATGTCCCTGCAGGGCTGCAAGCTGGGAAGCTCACGGTGGTGTGAACACCAACCTTCACCATGAGGCTGAGCCAGGGAGGCTTTTTCCCATCGCTGCCCTCCTAGCCTGACCCATCAGCTGGTGGCCTAGCCCACCTCCTCTCCCTACAGTCTCAAGCCCTTTCAAGCTCAACAAATGCCTCCCCTTCCCCTCTCTTCATTTGCTGTGTGCCTCTTCCCTGCTCTCCCCCGTGGAGCATCGTGTGGGTGCATCGATCTGACAAACGGCTCTGGCTGTGCCATGGCGCCCGCCAGCCAAACCCAGCTGGACAGATGTGCCCTGGCACACATGGCGAGCAGCTGAGACACCCGGAGGGGGAGCTACCCTGCGAGCGGGGGCCCCTCTCTGACAGCGCAGCGCTCAACTCACAGTGGTAGCATTTCCAGAACTAAATCAGTGACAGTCAGAATTGCATATACAGTTAATCATGGCTTAATTAAACTGTTCAGTCTCTGAGCGAAGGGTGCTGCATGTGAGGAAGGGAGAAGGGGGAAGAGATGTCCTTAGTTTGAGACAGTGAAATGCTACTGATCATCAATAATGCATCGCAGTAATGTTCCTGTATGAATTGGAAATGCCAGGCAATCAAAGGCCATATGTATTTAGCTTAGATCCACATGATGTCCATGTATTTTTAATAGTGTGGCATCTTTGAAGTGTGTTTATGAAGCGCAGCATTCCTCTCCATAGCTGTGGAGGAAAGAAATTGTCCCTGGCTGGCAGGCACGCTCTTCCTCCCCTCCACAGGCTGCTGTGAGGATGACTACACACCTCTCCTGGCAGGAAGGAGTGGAGGGAGGCACATGCTAAATCCCAGGCAGGGACGTTCCTTCTTTCTGTCTAATGATAAAGTAGCTTGATAGAAGCAGGTGTAAAATCAATAGTCTAGTGGGGAACATTGGATGATTTCTTAAACTAATCTGTTCTCCACATTAATCTAATCTAATATAACCTCTATCTTCTGTTGGTTTGATCATTTCCAGTACATCTGTAGGATGGGTTTTGCACACCTGTTTTCTAGCTGGTAAGGAAATGGGAGACAGGGGATCAGAATACAAGTCCAGGAGCATTCATCTCCAGGTGAGCATCCTGGGCTGGTAGCTGAAACTGAAAAGGGGAGGAAAAAAAGGAAAAAAGAAAATAAAAAGTCAGTCACATGCCTGCTTAGCCGGGCTCTTAAAGTGTTAGGACAGCTAACAAGGGAAGTGGTGGCTTGAAGTTTTTAAATCAAGGCTAGAGGCCTTTTTTTAAAAGATGTATTCTCATTCAGCTAGGAATTTTTGCAGTATTGCTAGCTCGTATCTTTAAAATGAAGAACCAGATGCTTTATGTTTCTGTGAGAGCTCGAAAGTTTGGGATGAAACTGAAATTCTCATGATTCCTGCAGCTCTTTTTTGTTTGTTTGTTTTGTGCCGTTAATGTAGCATTAGCCTTCAGCTTGTAAGCATTGCTCGGGAAAATAGTAACCTTTGCTAAGTTATGAGGCATACATGATCCTTTAAACATACATGGGATCCTTTAAAATCTCTCAGTGTTTCTGAAAGCATTTCTGTCTGGGTCTAAGATGCAGGAAGGGTACAGACATCAGACCAACCCAGTTGGTGATCGCACTCCCAGCTCTGCTGCTCTCTGTGGCACCTGGTGGCTCCAGCAGAAACATGGGCTTTGTCAAAGCCAGAAAAGCTCTGAAAGCTGCAAATCCTTAATTCCAGAAGAGACTTTTGAGACTGTTAATAAAAATGACCCTTCTGTTGTAAAGCAGTGGTAGGGACTGTGCTCTCTCACCTCAATTAAAACACTGGGGATATGTTCCTGTTTTTTTCCAGACATCATAGACTGTGGCCCCTTTTCCTGCCTAGTCTTGCTGAGGGAATGGAAAGGGCACAAATCCTCTGGACACTTCCATGTAGGTGCTCCAGTACCTAACAAAAAATAAAGAAAGATGATGGCAGGGGAGGGTGGGGAGAGGGGAAAGAAGGTGTGTTAATGCAAAACTAATTCTCCTTCTATTTTGGGTTGTGAACCTGCTAAATTGCCTGTTGGGTTATGTAAGAGAAGTCATTGTGTTGGTATTGAAAGGGCAGCCTTGTACGGAGAGCTGGGGACACCGCTTGAATTTTAAATAGCCAGGCTGTGCTGGGGAGAAAGGGAGTGAGCAGACCCCCATCCAAACCCCTTCGCCCTGCTGCCTTCCCGTTCATGTTGCATGTGAGGTTTAGCATGTGAGCAAGGTCATTTCATGTACAGACCCGTGTCAGCCTGACCAAGACTGCTGCAGTTCTACTCTGCCTCCCCCTTCCCCTCCTCTCTCTTTTCTTCCCATCCCTTCCCTCTGAATCACAAACACCCGTGCTGCTGGCACTACAGGAAAATTAAAAAACAGCCTATAAATTTTACATGAGTTCCTGAGACCAGAGAGAAATTAATTTGATGTTGTCTTTTGATAAAGATGTAGCCCCCTTTCTCTGACTTCAATTTGTTGGCTCCCCCCCCCCCCTTCACAAACACGTTTTCTTGAAGGTTGCAATTTGGTTCTTGTGATAATAGAAGTGCATAAATAAATAAATAACCCACTTCAAATAACCCCTAGCTTGTAAATAGGAACAGATAGAAGAACACCACCCACAGAAGAACAAAAAAAGAATCAAATCAAGTCAAATCACAGGCCAGTTGCCTCTGGTTTGGATTAGCTGGGTATGTTCTGTGCACAAGCTTCGGTCGCTCCCATGCCAGTCCCCAAAGGCCTTGATTTTCTAGGCATAGCTTAGAGGGCATGAAGGACGGAGCAGAATCAATAATCTCCGGAAAAGCTGTTGCAGCTTGATGTTGAGGGAAGAGTACAAGCTGCAAAAGGAGAAAGATTGAGGCCACCACCAGGTAGTCATTTTGTGCACAGAAATGCTACCTGGGGCTTCATTTCTTTAGTAAAGAGGCAGTAGGTGGTATTTAAACCTGTGTTGGCATTTAGAAGATTGGAAGGGAGGATGTGCAGAGAAGGTAGAAAATTGAGGAATACGATGAACCAGTTGCAGTGCTCCAGTGGAAGCTCACGTAAGAGTCCCTGAGCCTTATCCAGTCCCTTTGGCCATTTTGTTAATGGTGTCTTATCGAAGCCCTTTCAAGTATTGTACAAACAATGGTTAGTACCATGTATTTTTCTAGGAGTTATCAGTGATTAGAGCTAAGTTAAGAACTTTTAAAAAATATGTACTTGAAAAAGAAGCTAAAAAAAAGTGTTAAAGGGCAAAATTAGAGTTTGAAAATATATTTGAAAGGAGAATGAAAGGAAAAGAAACAATTTAAAGAAAAGTCCAAACCCATGTTTAACCTTGAGCATTACATTTGTTTAAGAAATGAAGTTCTCTTCTCAAAGTTATTTAACCTCTTCACCTATTTTTCCTTTAAGCTGATTTTTAAAATGAAAATGCTGATGTGAAACAAAGAAAAGCTTAGTATAAAAGACTTAAAAAGATCTTTTAACAAAGTTTTGAAATGTTTAAAGACTTCCAAAATCCTTTTTGCTCCCTTTTTTTGGTCCAAAACTCCTCACTAAATTTGATCCTAATTCACTATGATTTTCAGTTCTTTGAAACTAAATGTTTCCATAAATGTTTCCATCATTTTTCAAAGTGTGCCCAGCTCATACCAAGGCCTTCTATGGCAGAGAATCAGCTATATTCTGCCTCTGCTCTTTTAACATGCATCTAGATTCCACCAACAGATTTGCTTCTTTGCTTCCCATTGTTTCTACATATCATTTATTCAGTTATTTTGTCAAATAGAGGGTCTCGTGTCTTCTGTCCTTACACTCCTCCGTTCTTTTTTCCATGGTGCCTGGATCATCTCTTTATAGCACCAGAACTAAGTCCATAGATCCAGCTTTAAGGGACTCAGTCATGGATGTTGGGTGTGGTGATGGACTTTGCTGTCTTTAAGGATTTCTTCCAACTTTATCTACTGGGGTGGCAGAGGTTTCCATTCCAGAAGCTGACTCTCCAAATATTACACTCCTTATGTACCTTTCCTTTCCTCTACAGACAGCAACATAACTGCTGCAAATGAGGTTTTATATATATTTTTAGGAGCAGAGTTTAAAGGCCACTTTGCAAGGCAAAAAAGATAAGAGTATGTAACAGAAATGTGTGGCATCTGACTCCCTCTTGGAGATGTTGCTTTGATTTTTCTTGAATTTTTTTTTTGTCTGAATTTTTAATATGAAGAGTTAGGCAGCTTGTCACTCTATGTATGGAAAACATAATGCTCTTTGATGTTCTCAGTTACTGTGTCATGTTTATGTGCTCTGACAGTCTTTGAACTGCAGCTCACTGCAGACAATGGGAAGGGATCCTCAGAGGGGTGGAAAGAGTCTTGAAAGAGCCCCATTTTCTAGTCCAGAAATGGCAGCATTTCACCAACATCCTCACTGGTGTCCAGTGCCTTCGAAACAAGAGAATATTTGACTGACAAAGCTGCATGGCTGAGCCCAAGATGTGTGATATCACTCTGTGCTATGTCAACACTTCAAGGGTTTTAGTAAGCATTAGAGCTATACAGAAACTTCCAACAATTTGATGTAAAGAAAGACAAACTTCTGGAGCTTTGTAAAATTATTGTCAGTTATTTAGAAATAAAACAAAATTCAATGAAAATAAAAATCCGTATTTCACCCAAGCGCTGATCACAATGACAGGAACTGCTAGTAAAATAAATACATCCCTTCTGTAAGGGCTTTTGTAGGTATCCAAGAACATAAAAGTGACAGGCGGCTGTTGCAAGGAAATCAGGTATGAACACGCCCAGACCTATTCCAGCTGAATACTAAATGAACACCTGAGATCCCTGACAATGCCGCCTAGAAGCTGTCCTCTTTACTCCTGATCAGCACAGTGACGCGTAAAAAGAAAAATCACAGTGCAGCGTTCTGTAGATCACTTTGCATGGCTTAGCGCATTATTTAATGAGCTTCAGGGCACAATGCAAAGTGTATTAGTTCACACAGGTCTTTCATTAAAAACTACAGCCAGACGTTTTATTTAGTCATTTAAATGGGCTGCTTCTTTTCAGAGATCCTTTTAAGGTTTGTTTTAAAAAATGCCCAGATTCAGCTGCAAAGCAAATGTATCAAAACATGCATTATGTTGTTATTTCAGTAACAGTAACAGCTAGAAGACTCCTACCGCCACAGTAATGGCCCTGTCATGCTGAATGCCATAAACAGGGAGCAGCAAAAGGCATAAAAGCACACCATTCTGCCTGCATGGGCAGCTGCACTGGGATGATGTACAGCACAGTGGAGGTGAACGCACAGGCAGGACCGCCAGCGCTGATGCCCTGCCCCCCTCAGCGTGGGCAGCTGGGTGTTGTTACGTAGCCATGCCAACATACGACACACGTGAAATTTGTCCTTTCCTTCCCCTTACTGTGCACTTGGGATTCTGCAAGTACATGGGGTCCTTGCCCCTCAGAGCATCCCTGACGTCATTGATTTGGGAGAGATGTGAAAGGTGAAATTTATTCTAATCCCTGGCGTGGCCAGCAGTGTTGCCTTCCTCTCCATCCCTATCCTTGCCATCTCCCCAGGGGTGACCTGATCTTCATGGCATGGGAGAGAGTCTCCCAGGTCCTGTTCAAAAGTCGACTTGGAAACCTGGCAGGGGGACTAAGCAGTCAATTCCATTTTCTTCTTCTTCCGAGCACGAAACCTAACAGACCCCTTCAGAAAAGACTCCCTGTCACAGAAAAGGGCTCCTTTGTATGCGAGTTGCAACGTCTATTTTTCAAGATAACCTTTATTTCATGTACTGAGTGTTAGCTTTGCTGAAAAAGAGAAAAGCCGAGATAACTCCTTCACCTGTGGAACATTATTACGCTTTCTCGAAAAAAGAAGAATGAGTTGTTCTGGTGCATGATAATGGAGGTGGAACGAATCAGGCAGAAGCAGGTGCTGAATTGCACCTCTCTCTCTTTCTCCCCAACTGTCTATCTTTGCAATCTCGCTCTCTTTTCTCTGTCTGTCTTCCCGTCTCCAACACAGGCTGATTTTTCTCTCTCCCCTCTTTTATTACCTACAAATTCTCCATTTTTCTTATGCACAATATAACATCCTCTGGGACTCATCAGCAAAAACCCTGACCAACAGCTCTGTTATTTGTGCTTTCTGTTGAGGTGGTGTCTGGAGACCTGCCCTGCTGTGCTCGGTGCTGTACAACCAAAGCACAAAGTACTGACCTCTGCAGTGAGGAGTTTCCAGTCTAAAAATTTTGTGGCAAATTGGTCTGTGGGAACATTTTTCCCCTGGGAAAAGGCTGTTCTTTGGGTAATAGGTAAAATGTGAATGCTTCATTGAAGTACTCTAATTCCAATGATGTTTCAAAGGCAAAATATTGAATCAATTTGAAATCAAAATGGATTTTAAATTTTTTATTAGTTTGGCTGTTTCCTGCTCCATTTCCCACTTGTTTTCACTTCCATATTAGAATCTTAATTTTATTCTGTTACGTAGCTATATACCATCCAGTATTGCAGTACTAAACTGCATTTCAATAGTATCAAAATGAAGCATTTCAGTAGGTGGTGGCATAACTTCTGAAGAGAAATATTTCAAAAACTTATTTTCTGATTTGGTCCTATCTGAGACATAAACAAATGTTTAGTTGCTAGATTTCTCTGGAGACAGAACGCCTGTTTTCTCATCAACTTTAATGATGAGCCCTAAGAAATCCTGAGTTTGATCAGATGGAACAAGGCACATTCGGTCGTATCTTCTGAATTGGATGCTGATATTGCTGTGTGACAGTGATGTATGGAAGAGATTCCCCCTGTCCCTTGGCATACCCCATCCTCCCTGTGAAAACGTGAATCATGCCTTCCCCTGCTCCCAACTGTATGGTTAATGTCTCATTCAACAGATTATTTCAGTAGAGGAAAGAGGTTGGTTGCCACAATTGCAACAGGCAGCAAACCTGACACCGGACACCAGCCTTTTTATGTACCCCAGTCCTTGGTATCCACAATGGAAAGCCATCAGTCTGGGGATGCAGGAGGTGGCATGGACTCCTGCACGCACCTTGAAGGGAGGGAGGACATCCCAGATAGGATTAGGACTCTAAAGGAAAACCAGAAATAAAATTAATGGTCTGGGAAAAGCGTCTTAGCAGTCAGTTATCCTATTGCTCTGGAACAGGGCTGTGGTGGGTTGTGGGAAGCCTGACTGGCTTTATGCTCTAATCATGGCAATGTGTGTTTGCAGAGCTGGCAATTTCACATCGACTGGATGCTACTGGCAGGGGAAGAGTTCTGCAGCGCATGCATCAGTGAGCTTTGTACAGATATAACGGCTCTGAAAGTTGCTACACAGAGTCCGTGCTGCACCATAAATTACAGGGTAGTTATTTCTTAGTTATTTAGCAGTTACAGTGTAATTAGTTCCACTTAATGTCAACTTTTGTCAATACGTCTTCCATTAGCCAGAAAATTACAGCTGGGTTTTGAAGCAATGGCGATACATGAGCTTCTCTGAGCTTGGACTCAGAGAGAGGAGGAGAAGATGTGCTGTGGGGAGGGGATGATGAATTCCAAGCCTGTCTCATCTCTTCTGCATTCCTACAAGCTTACGCGTACTCACATACACGCATATACAAAACACACATCTTTTCTCCAGGATCAATATTCCAGCCCAGACTGCAGAGAGGAATCAAACAGGTCCCTGGAGAAGTTTGCTTTGGCTGCTCAGAAACAAACAGACAAACAAACAAGCAAATAAAACCCAAGAGCTGCCTTAAGATAGCATTTCTTGCCTATATTTTGCAGAAGAGACTAATTAAGTAGTATGCCTTAATTTTGGGGATCCCAGCTTTCATTCAAAGAGGGCTTGATTTCCAGTCTATGGCTGCTATATTCTTGGTCATCACAGGAAGTCCCTCTGCCTTTTTTTTTTTCCCTTTTCATTTTTTCCTTTTTGAAACTGTGGACATCATTAGGTGATTGACATTTCTGAGTTTTGCCATTGCTTTGAAAAGGGCTGGGATTTTAGTCCCTAGTCCAAAAATGGTGAAAATCAGGGGAGTAGCCTTTAGGAGAAGCACAGAGAAATATTTTCCTCTGTCCTGATTCTCTGAGTGGTGAAGGATAAGGCAAGTTGGCTTTAAGGATGCTCTCCTTCCCCCTAAAACACCTCACTTTAGCCTTTGGGAGCAGTTTTAGTGTGAAAGATCCTTCTACCTGTTTCAAATTTCAAAACCATGTGAAAGCAGATTGCACAATCTGACTATTGACTGAGGTACTAACGACAGAATGATTAGGAAATTGCAAAATAAATTCTTTTAAGATTACTTTGTAATGGAGCAGATCCAGCTAATTCTCTCTTTGTTTGTGCCACTAGACCAGGTCTAGGTAAATGCCTAGAAGTAGAAAAGAGCCAGCATGGGTCCAATTTTTTTTTTTTTTTTACTATATATAGCTTTCATAATTCCAACCTCCAATGCTCCCCTCCATATAATTTTCCTCTATGACTATGCTGTGTTGATTTCACACAGGGCCCTGCATATGCTAAAGCTGGTTCTTGAAGAAGAATTAAGTATTCAGTTCAGGAAAAAATATCAGGCAGAAAGAATATAATGGTAATGTTGGTATTAATACACCCTCCAAACATATAATGAAGTTCCTTCAGTTGTCTCGCGCCCCTCTGTGTCCACCAGGAGGCCAGGGACAATGGAGCTCCTCCTGCTATTATAAAATAAACAATAATAACAACAACAGCAATAAACATTTGCACCACAGAATTTTTCCAGACAAACATGAATTTCAAAATTAATGTGCATGGCTATTCAGCGGTGATTGCAACTTCCTCCTATTATGAATAATAAGACCAGGGGCATATGACTCAACTCACCCATTGCAACTGAAACACTAAGACCAACTAAAACCTCTTCTGAGAAATCCTTGGAGATTTTATGTATACATATATATATATATATAAAAAAATCCCCAACTATGCTTGAATAATGAAGGACTGTAAGAAAAAGTCATGATTGAGGAATACCATAAGCAAAAATAGAAGATAAACTTCTCTGATAAATAATGTATTGTAAACTACTCACTCAGCTGAGTCCATTCCACCTTGCACAGGTTTACATCCATATGGAGTGTTCCTTCTCTCTGTGGGCAACCTCTTTCCAAATTCACTGAATGAAATATATGCAGAGATTTGTGTCTGTTTCTCTTGAATATTTCAGACCACGTTAGATAATTCTGCCCCACCAAAATCCCTTGCCTTAGTCACCCAGGAAAAAAATAATTGGCTGTGTTAATGCTTGGATGCATCATATCCTAAAATACTCTAGAATCAGCAGGGATTGGAACCTGCGGTATTTTGACTTGTTGGAGAGACATCAGTTGGAAATCAGCGTGGAGGTTAGCTGAGTCTCAGTCCACATGGAGATAAAAGTATCTTGAGCACATAAATGAAGCAAAAGGACTGGTGCGTTGTCTGGCTCTAGGGTTATGGCTTGTTGTTCTAGCAGAAGTCAAAGTTTGGGGAAAGAGAGCTGAGAATGATCTCTTCAGCAGCAGCGTTAGTGTCTCCCACATTTGACACTGCTCGGGTCCCCCAAGCCAGCTCCTAAGGTTTGCTTGAGATGTCCATGTCCCACCCGACCTTTGCCATGAGGCCAAGGGTACTGTCCAGTTCTCTGCTGGGGGTGGTAACTGCAAAAAGGTGGCAATTTCACCCAGACCTGTCCCTTACATTCTACCACGTCCGTGGTACTTAGTTCCTCTAAACCACATTTCCCATTTCCACTCTCTTTTCCTAGGTAAACACGCTTATTGCCTGTGTGGGAGATGATTGCTATGGGTTATCACGATTTCCTCTGCAGAGAAACCTGCTGCCTACAGTGCTTCCTCTCAGTGACTTCTTCTGCTTTATTATATTTCCCTGGGATGAAGCCTGACTGTCTATCAGCACTGCCCCAGCCTCCTGCCACCCCGACCAAAACAGATACAGATCTCTGCCAGCCAAGCAGCAGGAGAGAGGAGGAGGATTAAGGGAGTGGGGAAGTTAAGATAAGCACTTTGACAAGTGTTAACACAGAAAGGAGAAATCATAACTAACTCCACTGGGCCCAGGATAATTTCTGCCTCTGGGCAGAGGCTGGAAGGTCCTCAATGATGTCAGGAAAGAGTTTCTAACAGCATCAAGTGTTTGTCATCTCTTTTTGCCTCTCTCCCACACAAGCCCATGCCTACCAACACTGAACCTACATCAAGCTTTGCTGTTCCAAATCTGGAAGGTGTTGGCTGAGGAAGGGGAGGATGTACTGAGTCATGATCTCCATGCTGCATCCATAACTTCTGGGGCTCAGTGATGGAAACAAAAAAGAGCTACCACCCACAAAAGCCTTGTGACAGAGCCTGTGAAATCATAGCCCCAGGCCTGTCTGTGAGGTTGGTGGGGTGTGTGAAACACCTCACAGCCTCCCTGTTCCCTGGAGCTGAAGTCTGGCCATAAGGGATTAGAAGTCAGTCCAGTGGAAAAGGGGATGTCTCGATTGGTTGGTAGGGAAATGACTGGGGTGGGTCTTCCAGGGTTACTCAGAAACACCTTTTGGTGCATCCACATACATGGCCCCAGCAAATTCAGTGGCTGCTGTTTTGACAAACATGCAGCTGAGTAAGTTTTGTAGGCTGACCAAGTAGGAAGTCTCTGGTAACTGCAAGTTTCTATTGGGGCTGTAATCTGGGGCTCTGGGAAAGGTAGAAAAGATAAGGGTGAGAGAAAGAGGGGATGAGGTAGGAGAGAGCAAGATGCAGTAGAGAATATCAGCAAAAAGAGGGAGTGGAGAGTGTGTGTTCTTAAAGAATCAACTATACACAAAGAAAAGGGAATTACCCAAGGGAGTGGAGTGTGTGTGTGGAGCTGTGAGAAATGTTATGGAAGAAAGATATTAAGGTGAAGCAACTGATATTTGAAATGTTATTTGAAGAGAAGTTTTAATCTGATAGGGCGCAGACAGAATTAATGGATTTTCAATGAGTTGCATAGCGCTTCGGGACAGTGTTGGGAACAAAGCGAAAGTTCTGCCGCTGGAGGTCAATGCCACATCCCTGGCACAGATCAAGCCGTCAGAGAAGAAATCAAAAAAGCAATTGAGAAATCAACTCTGGTAAATTCCTCAGAGATGAGGGAGAGTTTTAAAAACAAAACAAAAAAAAGTAACTCCTATATCTTCTTTTAATTACCCAAGAGTTCAGTTTGGATGGCTGGAATCAGGGACGGGTATGTAAGCAAAGAAAAACAGGTAAGAGCGAGGCATCTTTCATGTCCTTCAGCATAAGAATGGATAACAGACTGGCTGTGCCAGGCAGAGACCTGCATTTGTGTGGGAAGGACTGGCTGGGTTGCCAGGAGGAGCAGCGTATTTGGGGGAAAAACTAATCACAATCCAAAGCCTTCTTGGCAAAGTTGGTTGTGAACCACTGTACCTCCTGTTCACCTCGGTGGCCTGCATGACTCAGTAGTCCCTCTGGAAAGCAGGAGACCTCGTTTTGAAGACACTGCTATCGAAGAGCATTGGAAGGGAAGAGAGAAAGAGGGAATGGAGGCAGGGAAAGGGAAGGAGGGAAAATTGTGCTCACATGACAGAGCAGGAAGATCCTTATTCAGATAAACACCAATGTCTTGGGGATGAACAAAACTCCCTAGGCCATCTACAAATCTTATCAGCTCTGTAGCTCTTCTTTTTTTTGCTCATCTGCTTTATTCTGTCTTGCTTTCCCCTTCTTCTTTTCTTTTTCTCATTCTGTTCCTTTTATGTGATCAGAGGCTGCAGGTCTCTTGTGTTTCCCAGAATCCCAGTTAAGATCTTGTTGGTATCTGGGAGGCAGAAAGTGTCAGGGGTCATGAAGGCAGTGAAACAGCAAGTTGAATCATTCCTATTAAGTCTTTCTGGGAAATGCAGACCATTTGGGTTTGTATTTCTGTTTTTTACCCCCAAAATTTCCTTTCACCTAGGGAAATAGAGCTTGGGTCAAAACCCTGCAAAGAAAATGATCATATTTTTTGCTTCTGTTTTTTGGAGTTAGGCAGCTGGATGGAATCAGGAGACTCTATGAAGTTCCTGGTGAACAGGGAAGCTGCAGCATGAGGTCCAAGACTTTCAGAAAAGAAAAACTCTACAGGGAAAGAGCTGTTTTAGAAAAGCCCCAACAACAAGGTCTTCACCTGGTATTTGCAATCAGTCATGAGACAGAAATGCATCCAAAACCAGGCTTCCTTATTTCTTAATTCTTGTTTCATATATTGATGCCATCAGTAGTATTGTTTATAACCAATTAGCAAGAGAAAGTCTCTCAGCAACAGGTTGAATTCTTCATTACATCTGTTTCAGTATCAAACCATTCCAAGAATTCTTCTGAGACTGCATTTCTCAGTGGAAATGCAGTGCACCTTTTAATCAGGAGCGACATCTCTATTTAGGTTGCAGACTTCAAAATTTTTTCTCTTCAAAATGCTTGTATTGTTACCTGAATGAAACCAGAGATAAAACTCCAGCTGACATCATGGTTTCAGAAATTGGCAGAAAATTCATTTCTAAAACTTGGGACTGAGTAATGCATTTCCTTTGTGTTTTGATTTTGTATCTATTTTCTTATAAACTGAACTTCACCCCCTTCCCCCCACTTAACAAATTGAAACCATGTATGTCTGGAAGAGAATGGTGTTAGGACTAAAATACTCTACTGGGACACTCCGCTGGGGACGTCTTGGCTCCTATGCAGTCTCCCGCTGTGATCAGTTTTGTATAGCATATTCACAGTCACCGTCTCTGGGTCTAGAATTAGGAAGGCAAGATCCATAGAAGTTCAACAAAAGGTCCTCAGGAGCTGAAATGTCAGAGAAGGACCACAGACTCTCAGCATTGATTTGCCCAAATGAGACTATGCATTTTTCAGGCTTACCATTTATGCCTCTGAACTGAAAGCCTAAAATGGGAAATAGGTATTTGGGATTATCCAGTGACTCAACCATCAGCATTCACAGTAGTCATCGAAGATATTTGTTTCCTTTAGAGTCCATAAAAATACAGGCCACTCCAGTGGACAACTTGGAAGCCAAAGAAATAGTATCTTTATTAAAGTTAAATTGCAATATGAACACTAATTCCAACACGTAAAACGCATAAAACAAACTCCCTTTTTCCCTACCTTTTCATATCAGAGTATATGTTCTTTCAAGGCAGGAATCTCATCTTTCATTTTGCCCACGTGCAGCATCGTAACACATTTGTGTCGTAGCTGGGCCAAAAAGACAGTCTCTCAGTATAAATGACTGATACCAATGAGCTCTTATCACATTAGAGTAATACAAAGAAAAAGATGGAACTTAAGCTTAGATGTAGAATTAGATTGTCCTGCCCAAACAAACCACCTAGATTTAATGATGCAGAGCATGGAAGAGTTACATACACATTATCCCATCAGGAAGAGCTTCACTCTACTCTTCTGTTGCTTGTTTCTGTCTCAGTAAGGGGATTGAATTAAGTGATGGAGGAAGGTGGATCTGTCCTGCAATGCAAAGAATGTGTGAAGCCAAAAATCAGGTAATAATAGTAACTCTCATTCCTGAATCTTTTCAGAAAAACATTTACAAGCAGCTTTTTTGGAGCAGTAAAGATTTTTCTTTTTCTTCTTTTTTTTTTTTTCCTTTACTACAGTGAAATCTTTAACAAATAATCATTTTACACTGTACAGTTCATCAATAAAAGCAATAACACCAGGTTATGTAATAAATTAAATATGATGTGTAGTTGAAAGTAATTGTGCTTTCAGTCATCAGCTTCTTGTCACATTAAGGGCTCTGGCAAACAGGTTTAATATTTGTGGAATGAACAGAATTATTGACAAGCAGAGGAGGAACTAGACAGCAAGTGAGCATCATATTAATTTTTCAGAGGCCGATATTGTTTTTCCTGCTGACATCGCAACAAACTTTCAGGGCTGGCTTTTGCGGTAGAGGGTTTTGGTAGTGGTAGGGGGGGGGTGTGTTTTTTCTTGATCTTTTTTTCTGCCATACTGTCAAGTTCATGCCTTTTGGAAGGGAGAAGGAAAGAGGGAGAAAAATAGTGGTGGCTCACAGAGTAAGGGTAGCTTTACCTTTGGGTTTATTCTCCTAGATAACTCAATTCAAGGTTAACTCAGATTAACTCCAGTTCTACCTTTCACTGTATCAACGGACATCGCGTTCTTTCGAAAAATGGTCTGTAATTCCTATCACACTTCTAGAGTATACAAGGATTTAGGGACTTCACACTGCCCCTTGGCTTAGAGCGAGTCTGATGGTTGAAATATTGGAAATATTTAGGACAGAGTTTCTCAGTATGGACAATTAAATTAAAGACAGAGTTACAAAGAGAAGTCAGCTGGGTTATCTGAGCTTCCTGATATTCAGAACTTCTCGGGGGTCACATAGGAATAGAAATTGAAAAGCCAAACTTCCTGACGTCCAAGTGGTCCAGTTTCCCAGAGGTGAGTGTAGGAGTGTAGAAAGTGATGACAATTCACCTTTTTACCTAAGCATTTCCAAAGTGCTACAAACACAGCTGAAAGAAAAAAAAAAAGTGTGAATGGCCACTCTGAGGCATGTGTTTTGTCTGAGGCAGAGGTAAAAATAGCCACTGACATTTTTCTTGTCTCAGATTTGAGCTCTAAACACCACATTCTTCCTTTGTATGTCTCATATAATTTATCATCCAAGAAAGATGAAAAAAAAAAAAAAAAGGTGTTAAATAAAATGACTAGTGTGTCTGTCTGTTGATGGGATATAGAGAGGCAGAGGAGAAGGTTTCTGTGGTGTGGTGGTCAGTGACTACTCAGATCAGAGGTGTCTGATAGAAGTTGTCATTGGAGATGCTCACAAAGAGCATCTGTCTTGAGATTTCTGCATCCCTGGGAGAAACACTGCCCAAAGCAACTCCCTGGACTGCCTTTTACATTGTGGGTGGGATGGACTTCAGCTTGTCTTCAGCATTTCTAGGGCAATGGGTGAGATATCCAATCTTGTATGCAATTAAATGCAGGAATCGTTGCAGGAGGCAGCTTGGGAATACTCTCCCTTGTCTACCTCAGGGTGGTCAACTCATTGCTTTTGAGACTTTTTCACAGCCCCAGGAACATGGGGAAGAGAAAAATGGGAAGCAGGTGAGGGCAAAAGACAGCTCTGGGCTGGTCAGTGATGCTTTCATGGGCTCTGTTCAACCCTCTCTATCCTCTCTCTTATCCCTGTCCAAAGCTCTGAGGGCATTAATATGGCTGGCAAGGCAGGCAGCGTTGCAATGAGCTGAGAATGTTTTTGAGCTTGGCAGCGTTGTCATTTGATTGGCCTGAAAACAGTTATTTTAGAAGGGGGATTGTTTTGTAGGCCCCATCAAATAACACGCAGATAGGGTTTGTTTGTCACAGTGAGCTTTCATAGGCTGACCTTGGCACATGTGGCCAAATTTTTGGTAATGATCTTGGGTCTCTGCAAAAATCCGTCACCACTAGAGATGGCCTCAGCCATAGCTTCCTTTCAGCTGTGAAATGTGCCAGCTACCTCGTTCCAAAATACCCCAGAATGACCTCATTTCTCCAAATAAATGTCAGAGTGCGAGAGAGCCAAAGAAGAGTGGGGAGAGATCAGAGCTATTCATCTCAATCAGAATCAGACCCAGCCTCCCCACCCACTCCAACAGATGAAATCAAATCAAAACTCTGATAAGAGCAGGATTTTCTTTTTCAATGAAAGGTGATGAAAAGTGTGGGCTCCAGTTCTCCTCCGTTTTACCAGAAAGCTAGTAAACTGATGAATGTTGTCAGCATTAAGATTTGCCTGTGTGATCTTCCTTACTGCTGTCCTGGGATTTGTTTTAAGGATTTTTATATCTAATTGTGTCCAAGACAGAATACATCACTGGGCTGACAGAGTCCAGTAAAAAAATATAACTGAGTGGGATGGTCTCAAGAGCAATAGACACAAGATCCCTTTCTGCTTATGAACAAGTTCTTCTGTTTCATCCCCTCCATGTAGAAAAGGAACCAGGAGTGAGAGATGTTAAAGCACCAATATATGGTATCAAGATACATCTGGAGGTCTGGGACAAAAGTGTGAGAAAGAGAAAAAGTTACAAGAGAAATGTCAGCATAGGAGCACCCTTTTGGTAATGAGTTGTTTTACAAAATGTGGAAAATGTTAGAACTTCAAGCATCAGCTGTGTGTCCTAATGGTGTATTACCCACCTAAAATACCTTGGAAAATGTTGTCAGAGGCAAGTAACAGAATAAACACAGGAGAAGCGTGAAGCCATTTTTATCTGAGGCAGAACCTATCTCTAAAGAGGTAGAGGGTTGAAAAAGGGATCCAGGCAAGGACTCCAGCAGCCAGGATAGGGACTGTGCCCACATACAGGCCACCTCCTAAGAGATGTTGGGAAGGAAATTTCCTATCCTTATAGTGAGAGAAAGCAGAGAGAAAGCTGATTAATGTGTTAAACCTTTGGGGCTATCACAGCAGAGCAAAGGCTAGTAGCTTCAAAAGAGCTCAGTACTCAGAAGAGGGCTGAAAGAGTCAAAATAGTAGCTGCAGGAAGCATCTTTAAAATCCAGTCAGAAATATTAGTAATGAGAATTGCAAATAAGGTCTTTGAATTGCTTTGGATGGACACCCTGTTCCAAGAAGCGCCTGTCTCCCTCCCTGCATGAGTGCCAGTAGGACAAAGTCAAAAAGCTGCATTGCCATGGGTGAAAAATTGATTTTTTTTTTTTTTTAACCAAGCTCTTTAAAAGCTGGTGGTTATACCTGCCTTTAAATCTTCACTGATTTTCATCAATGCACTATCTAAGCATTTCACTGTCTTTTTCACGGGAGTTGAGGAAATCCTGCCATCCCCATCACCTGTGGTACAGAGAGAGATACATGCAAAGAAATACGTGTATAGCTGTCAGGCTCTGAAGTGCTTCTGAGAATCCCACTGGGTACTTAACTACCTATAAAAAACTGAGACCATTTGATTCCCCCAGAAGTCAGTGGAAGATCAAGAACATGCACATGGGTTCCTGATATCACTGGGCATCCTCTTAACCTAAGATGTCTTTTCTCTGACTGCTGAAAGGAAAGGAGCTACAGTATTTCTCTTATAGTGATTAGAATTAGAAATGGATTTGTTAAAGCAAAACAAAACAAAGCACAATCCTTTGTGTTAAATCTTGCACAAGCAATACTCCTGGATTTCTTCCAGATTTAGATATATTATTGTTAAAATAAAGTAATATTTATTTTTATCTCCACACTTTGCCTTTTCTATTTAACCAAGTTGCTATTTTTGAGTTGAAAGCATACACACAAAAAATGCAAATCCCAAATTTCAAAGGCACCTTCCACTTGGAATTGGATCTATTTTTGTCCCTGTGACTATCTTGCACAGCTCTAATTGTCATGCCCCGCTCTGAAATCCACAGTACGCTCCTTTCACCAGTGTATTTTTGGATTATTGCTCATTGTGATCAGCCTTTTGTGTTCCTTTTGATATGGGCCAAATTTTGACATGAGGTGCTGAGTCATGCATAATGTGGATCTTATTTGTGTCTCAAAGAAATCTTCCTTTTTCTGTTCCCCTGTACCTGGGCCAACACCTGGCATAGCCTCCTCCATTTCCCAGACAGACAAGGGAAAAAGCACCCGAAACACATCAAAGCGCTGAGCAGCGCAAAACAATTCATTTAATTATTATTACAAAATGTCATAGGGAATGCCAGCTTGGTATTGTAGTTTCCGTGCTCATTTGTTTTGTCAAAAAACTGAGCACGAAAGAAAGTCCCAAAGAAGAAAGAAAGAAAGAACGAAAGAAAAAAAAAAAATCTTCTTTTGAAACTGAGGTCTATGCACTTGGGGGTGAAATATTTAATTTCTGCACACCAAAAATACAGTCATACCTGAGTGGAGATTCAATGAAAAAAAATTACTGGGAGATGATAACTAATTTTCTAAAGGCAAATTACTTATTATAAGCACTTTTAGGGATTGATGGAGAGGGAAAAGGTCACTTGACATAATGGTGTGGAAAATCCAAATAATCTAATCTCTGCTGTAGGACTCAATGTTTTCTGGAGTGCTTTCCCCACATCCCATGCTGCAGTGTAGCCCTTGCTCTGGCACTGCTGGCTGCCTGCATACTTACATAGCATGACCATGGCCAGGCTTCCTCGCAGTGAGGGCCCCTGTCCAGGCAGCTACCAAGGCTGGTCAAAAAAGTTTCACACCTTACATGTGAATGGATCTTTTTAAGTCTCCTGCAGCTGAGATGATTTTGGGGATCACTATTTTTCCTTCTCTTTCAGTTTCTTATCTGATTGACACTTAACATATGTAAGCACCATTTGATATTTTCTCAAGAGGAGGGATGTATTTTAACCAGATAATGTAGAAAAATGTTGCAATACTGGGGGGTAGAATCTGCAACAGTCTCCACAATAGCATCCTACATGTGGGTGTCCTCCCTTTCTCTGAATGGCCTCTGTGAACAGCTCTTCTCGTCCTGAATTTTGGGATGTTGAATGCAAAGTGTCTGATATCGGTGCTGCTGCTTTGTGCTCCAGCTCCTCACCCAGAAAATTTCCCTGACCTTCATGCATAGGTGTGTTGAGATAGATGAATCAAGCAGGGGCTCCAGCCTTACCTGCTCTTTAACCCACAAGCCAGGCTGCCCAGTGAATTCATGCAGAACAAGCTCCAGTGGATTTTTGTTTGTTGTTTGCGCTGACCAGCTGCTTCAAAAACTGTTGCGTTATTTTAGTTTTGTTGCCATAATCATTTGGCTCCCTTGGTGCTCTCTGTCACCTGCATATGAAAATGAAAAGCCTTGAAAATCAGGTGACAAGAATCCCGCATGTCCAGGAATGTGTATGTGTGTGTGAGCACAGAGCAAAGCAGGCTGCTCCAAGTAAATTGCTAAGCACCCTAGAAATGGAGAGAGAGTGTGTTTATGAGAGAAGTGGAGAAACACAGCCAAATGTTCTTCTACTTTTTATAACTGGACACCACATCCCCTTGAAGGTGGAAATTTAATTCTTCAGTGGCCAGGGCTCACTGCACACTGAGTCTGTCTCTACTGTATGCACAGTGGCATCACATGTGGATCTTCAAAGATTAGTTATTGGGCTAAAGAGAGGGAATTTGACAGCAGTTCTCAGCCTTTCCATGCAGGAGGTCTCTGGAAGACAGAGTTGTTATTGTGGATATAAGAATTCAGAATGCCAGGGAAAATCCTTAAAGCCATGCTAAGGGGCAAATTTATTAAGATGCCCCCAGCTATGGTCACAGCAGCCTCTTGGCTGGCACTTGACGTTATCAGAGATCCAGGCACTTGGCACTGTTAGAGATCCCTTGGTAGTTTCCTCCTAGGATAGTAAGCGTTGTCTAATGATGATTTGCTGCCTGCTACCTGCGAAGGTAATTCCTGCCATTTTTCCCCATCTCCGTGTTTTCTTCATGTGCAGATGGAAAAGGAATGAGCAGGCTGTGCAGAAGCTGGAAGTGTAGACCTTGGGCTCAGCACAGGTGTCACACTAATTTTATGTCAACGCAGCCCCAGTGCCTCTGGCAGAGCTGCTCTTGGTTTCCATCAGCGCACGAGAGGAGAAGCAGGGACTGTCACAGGAGAACTGTTCAGAGACACGCAGGTGGGGATCAATCCCCATATTTCCATCTGGCTGAGAATCTGTGTCTTCGGCTGCCTCACTGACTGACCTGAATGGAGTTAATCTTGATTTACACTGGAGAAGGAGCGGGGAGAATTGAACACAACAAGCTGAATCCTAGAATAGAAAAAGGCCACTGGAGAGGGAGACAGAGTGTAAGGAGGAAAAGCTAACGCCATGGCCTCTGCAATTCTGTCTTTGCAGGTCCCTCAGGCAACATAACCATAAACAGTCTCTTCAAAAAATGTGAACATTATGCTCCTTTCTGACAGTTTTTTCCCCAATTTCCTTCTGCCTTTACAAGTAGCTGAAGAAAATAAATATTTAATGACCTATTTCAATATTTTAATGTAGGTTTCTTGGTTAAAACACCACAAATCTCTCCATGAAAGGGCAACAATAGAATTATAAAGTAATGAGCATTGCAGCAAGTGGGAAGTTGGTTGAAAAGGGGAAGGGAGGGGAAAGAAGAGGCAAGGCTGCAGAACACAGGGGCATATCTTCATCAAGTGGAAATCACCACTGTTCCATGATTGCAACGCTGATTCATTTCAAGCGCTCCTTTCCAGAGCTTATGGGGAAGGAAAGACCCAGACAATTTGCTGGTTTACTCTTCACCAATCCTTTGTATAAAAGCACAGCAGAGTTTTCCTCCTCCATGACTTGGCCAGGCTAATGCTGCTTTTATCAAGGTCCCCATGCATGCTACAACAGGGCTCTAGCAGTTCAGAGTGAGCCGTTAGCCAGAGAGGCTCAGTGGAGCAAACACAGCTCATGGCTCAGCTTACCAGCTCCCCAGGAACAAGAGTCCCCACGCTGCTATGGGCACATGAGGAAGAGCCATAAGGGACCCGTTACCCTTTCACCAGTGCAGCCTGCGGTGGTGATTCTCCACTCTCAACATCTGATGGAGCCATTGTACACCTGCGCAGCTCCAGCACTTCTTTTCCATCTCTCATCCCACCCCAGGACACTGCTCCTGCTGCTTCTCTCTTTGTATCAAGGTGGATTAATTTTGTTCAGTCAGATGTTAAGGGAGTTGTACAGTGCACCCAGGGTAGTATCTCAGTGGCATCCATAGGAAGAGAAGCCAGAAAATCACATCCTTGCGCCACTATGGACCTCACTCCGTCCTGTATGTCCTCGCACGGCTATTGCAACAAATAACACAAATTCCTGGTGTTGGGCCAAGGCTACTTCATTAAACAATGCTCATCATGCAGACAGGGGGTGCATGTATAGAGTGTCAGCCTTGTTCTTCTGAGAGAAAGGTGGGCTGCAGCCCAGGAAATGTGGCAGTGAGTAGTCTCTGTGCAGAGACAACCTGGGAGTGAAATCTTGGACTGGTAGCTGCAGTGAATATTTTATACCTCTCTCTCCCTCCCTTCTGTCTCTGATCTCGGCAGCAGTCTCTAGCCAACATAATTCTTTGTGAGTTACTTTCGTTAGCAAAACCTTTCACCTTATGAAGATGTTCTACTTAATTAGTAAAAGTTCAATTTTTTTGTTACCGACAGAGCCCCATACATCACCATGTCTGGAGAGTCATTAGCTGTAAAATTAATCAGGGTGAATAACGGCTGAATAGAGTCAGGGCCCTTTGTGTTCCTTCCCACATCTCTGCCTCCAATGTGAGAACCTTTTCAAGAAGGGGAATCCAAAAAATATCTCCAAATTATAATATCTCCAAATATCCAGGACACCAGTTTCTAGGGTAGCACTGGAGTGGGGGGGTATTCCTGAGCCTGAAGTGGAGGGGGCAATCAGGCAAAGGAGGGGATAGGACGCCAGAAGACTGTCAACTTTGTTCCACTTTGGTCCGACCCATGAAGAACTCCAGCTAAGGGACTCTGAAAGGGTGCTGGATGGCTGAGATTTTCCTTCCACCCACTTCTGGGAACAGATCAAAGATACTCACTTGTTCACTTCTTCATGGGCAAGTTTGGTGTAAGCTTGGGTTGTGAAAGAAGAGGGGCCAGGTGGAACAGAAGGGTTTGCCACATACCATATCTTGAGGACTGTGTGCCATGTGTCCTACGGAAATCCAGGCCTACAGGAGAAATTCAAACAAGTAGATGACTGAGTTCATAACGCAGCCTCTTTCTGTACTGCACCGAAGGAGCCACGACACAGTGTTCTGCTTCCTGGCAGATAATCTGCCTGGGTGTTTCTGGCAGCCCCACTAACCCCTTCAGCATTCTGCAGGGCTTGATGTGTGGTAGGGATGAAAGCAAGGTGCCTTTGCTACCCTGCATTGCACTGGTATGTCCATCGGGCAGGATTCCTGCCATCAGAGTTTTCTGCAACCCGTCATGGCTCAATGTTGGACCCCTTCCCAGTTGTGTGCATATTTCTTCTCAGGAGGTCTCTGCTTCGAGGTGGTTACTGCACTTTCCTACAAGCTCGCCTATTTCCAAGTGGGTTGACAGACACAAGAAGACCAAATGACCAATGGCCTAGCATGGATTTGCAAGTCAGCTTCTTCCTGGTTGTTCTTTATCTTTTCACTAATTTGCTCACTGGCTACAGAGTCTGGGCTTTTTTACTGGCAGATGGAGCCCATCTGTGACTGCATGCAAGTGGGGAATGTTGCACTAAGTTGTGCTGAGGATGTTGTATGCTTTGAAGGAATCTTTGGACAAGTACATTAGCTTAAGAGACTTTTTATAAGAATAATAAAAGCCTGTGTTGTTCCTATCTCCTGGGCATGGGTAACTGTACATATGTCAGTCTCAAATCACTTTTTCCTGCTCTGGTCCTTCTTAAAATTAACAGGGAGATGTTGGTAGCTAGTTGTGGTGAAGAACACTGATATGCTTTATTTATTTTTGTGGTGGTGGTGGTGGTAGTAGTAGTAGTAGTAATAGTAGTAGTAGTAGTAGTAAAGGAGGCCTTACAGTTTGATTGGTAGCAAAGAGAAATAATTATGGATAATGCAAGTGATTGCAAGCAAGTTGATATCGCTTATAATTTTGCATAACTGATCACAGGACCTCCTTAAAAGTGAACTCCTCGTGGTACACTTCATTTTGGTACAGAACAAGACCAGACAGGGGGGAAGAAGTAAATATGCACAAAAAGATGTCTTCCCACTTTGTAATTTTCCTCCTGAGAAAATGTCTGAAAAGCAGCCATCCTGGGAATGACTTGCCTGGGCTGCTGCACTACCTTCAGGACTTGCCAATTCTTTGCTGCCTCTGCTGATGCTCATAACACTGTAGCATTCTGGAGTCGTCTTTGACTAACAAGTGGCTCAAGGCCGCTAGCTCCATCCTCACACTCCTGTCAAGTGTAGTTAAGTAAGTGTCTTAACAAATGGAAAGTGATTTCTCTGCTACATCCCTTCTGGGTACGAGTCCCACCCAGCCAGAATCACAAATGTTGAGGCCTTGTCCCTAAGAATGAAGCATGTTTATCTCGGCAAACAATTTTGTCCTTGGTGTCTGATTGATTTATAAAGCTTGTTTTCAGTGTGCTTGCGAAGGGATAAAGCAGAAAAAAATGGAGCTTTATGCTTCAAAACTCAGTATGATTCCTTGCAGTAGGACATCCTTTAGGAGTAGTGTCTCTCTGCAAAGCTTCAGAGCTTTTCTTGTTGCTTTCCTGGGCAAAGTAAGGGGGTAAAACAAATGCTTAGGATTCACACGAACCAATATGGATTGTGCATTTTTTCCCCATTTGTCTTTCCTTGTGAAAATAAAAGGAAAGGGTAGTTTCTTTTAGGCTCAATTGAAAATTTTTATTTTCCATTAAACGTAAAAATTCTTTTCATCTTTGGGAATCCTCAAGCTTAAAATAAATACAATTTGGATAACAGAAACCCCTGTTTTCTTTTGAAGAGAGTCTTCATTTCTAAAATGCCACAATGGGATATTATCTTTCTTATTTGCTCTTGTTTCCAGATTAGCTATTTGAGGGAGTCAAAACAAATTTATGAGAAGCTTCCTGCACCCTGAAATTACTTTTTTAGCAAACAAAATTTGACCTCTAACATTATACCCAGCTATAGTTATCAAAATTTTTTTCAGGCTTTTCCTAAGCATGTTTCCCTCTTAAGCTTTTATAAGCAAGGACTGAAAAGCTCAACTTCCAAACAATGTGGACTTTCAGGCCATATGATGGCTTGACGATGTCTGTAGTGTACAGGACCTTAATGAGTGGGCTGTTGGTATATTGATAATATCATGTATACAGGCAGAAAGATACCCCAATCCCACATCAAGATCCCATCTTTAAAGTACATAGCAGGTGGACCATTAACACGTTAAACTGTGGTACAGATCATCACCGCTGATTTAGACAGAAGAATGAAATGGTAATGATTCAGGATTATGGCCACGTAAGGACGCCATCACGCTGTTTGTTTTGTGCTTGATGTTCAGTAAATGAACTAATATATACATGGGATTAGTGTGATCTACAGAACAGAGGTCAGGAATAGAAAGTAGTACCCTGAACTACATGAACCAGAGACTGGATTAGGATTTAGAAGAAGACAAAAAAAAAAAGGAAATATGGTGCCCTAAGTGAAAGACAAGATGTAAATTGGTCTGAATTCTAGTGTATTGAGAAAAAGAAGAGTTCCCCTTCTCAAGAACTGTTCTATCTGGACTTATGCTACTTTGTACTGAATTCTCATGAGCATAAATACACAACCTCATGCTGCCAGTTTGAGATCAGACAGATGGAGAGAAGCTTCAGGTACAGAGCTGTAATTTGCTTCTCCTTTGCTCCCATAAACTAGCCCCAAATATCCCCAGTGTGCATGTTGTATTGATCTAGAACACTGACTATAACAGCTTTCTGCCAGAGGTGCCCTGTGGGGGGACATCTGGCACTTGGGGTAGTCACAAATTTTCTCCCCTGTGAACCAAAATTTAGCAATTTGTTTGATATTTACTTGGGGAGCTGATGAGAACATTTTGAAAATGTCTACATCTCAGTGGAAAAAAAAGTGAGGTTTACATATAAGTATACACAAAACACAGTAAGATGGTTTACAGATTCTCTTCCTTTCTCCCACCCTTTTGCAGTCAGTACCACTCTCAGGCAGGGGAACCCTGCAGTGCATTGCTGTAAGTAGATCTTGACAGCCTAAGAGACAGTGGTCTCTGAGGGCTTGAAAATCAGCCTGTGCCTCAGGAGACACATTTTCAACCCACCTTGTGATGGCAGCCTCTGTGACATTAGGTAAACCCTTCCTCTGCTGCTCTTGGCTTTTCTTTTCCCGTCTCACTTGTTCTCTGCTGAGTAAACATTTTAGGACAGGGATGATCTCTTTGGTCATGGGTCCACAGTGCTAAGCACAAAGCAGCCTTGATCTCAAGAGAGGTATAAGGGTATAATATAATTATTTCCTTACCGGTATAATACCGGTAAGGAAAGCAAAGGCTCTCCATCCCCCCTCCTATTGTCTGAAGCTGAGAGAGGAGTAAGTTGTTGTCCTTTAAAAGGCTTAAAAAACAAATCACTTTTGTGTTTTTTAGGTGCTGAACTTCACACACTACAAAATAGGCAGGCAAATATGAGAAGCTGCTCAGCTAATTAAGATCCAAAGTAGGAAGCAAAATGGGTGCTAGTGAAACTTCCCCAGGAAAGCTAGAATAACTCAACCAGTTATTAAACTCTATTAAGCCAAAGAAATGTCAGCAAAGGATGATTTCTGGAGGAAAAGTCCCCCTTTGCTCCATCTCACAGCCCAGCATCATGCAGATATCACAGAGAGGGGAATCAGTTTTTTCCAAGAGTTTTCCAGCTTCACTGCAGCATCTGCCCCAGGCACAGAGTACCCAGACAGTTTGGTCCAATTTGTTATCAAAATGCATCAGATTTCTCCATAGTCTCTTTAGTCTCTGTCGTGGTTTAACCCCAGTCGGCAACCAAGCACCACACAGCCGCTCGCTCGCCCTCCCCCCCCCCCGGTGGGATGGAGGAGAGAATCAGAAGAGCAAAAGTAAGAAAACTCATGGGTTGAGATAAGAACAGTTTAATAATTGAAATAAAATAAAATAATTATTATTACTACTAATAATAAATTGTAATTAAAAGAAAAACAACAACAGAGAGAGAGGAATCAAACGCCCCACCGGCCGACCGACGTCCAGCCAGTCCCCCCCCAGCTCGCTCACCCTCCCACCCCCCCGGTGGGAGGAGGGAGAGAATCAGAAGAGCAAAAGTAAGAAAACTCATGGGT
>NW_008795575.1:2662351-2677145 GCF_000699145.1 Aptenodytes forsteri
AGATCAGAAGTAAGATCAGCCCTTCTACTCTGTCTGGGGAACTCCCCACTGGAAACTGGAGCAGCAATTTTCCTGGAAGAATCCCCTTTTGTGATTGTTTTTCCTTACAACTCACGTACCCGTGCCTCTAGGGCTGAGGTAGGTTTTTCATCCCACTTCCTCATGTCCTCTCCGTGGTCACACAGGTAAAACCACAGGGTGCCCCGTGGTGTGTATCCACTATATCCTTTCTCTTGAGCAGAAGAACGCTGACTCCTAATAGCTGAGATACTGGTCTGTACAGGTGGGGAGTAAGACCTATCCTCTTTGAATTGCTAGAACTACCAGGACAGTTTCTCCACAGCTGAGATGAGGGAGGAAGAGATACTTTCTTTGTGTTCCTGGAGTTGGCCAGCCAATTCATCCACCATTGGTCCATCTTCATCTTTCCAGGGTGAAAAACCTCTAAGTGTGATATTAGAGCAAAAATGGCTCCAAGGCACCCAGGTTAGGATGAATGTGCTTTAAAAGCATCTGTTAACTCTGTATCTCTTTTCAGCAACAAAAACTACTTCACACGCTGTCTGCAAGCCCCATTTATAGGGCTTCAGTACTTTGGAAAGAAGGAAGCCTGGCACATGCAGAAGGGAAGGTAGTGCATAGCACTGCGCATAACCTATTTTGTAGTAATCAATTAATTTGATGGTCTTTTCAGACTTTTCCCTACAGGGTGATGTCTATGCAAAAGTCTGGGCCTGTGGTTTTCCAAGTACCACCCATCCCCTGCTTGCTCACAAAACATAGACCAGGACTCCTGGGAGGATTTGCTTCTGGTGCGTTGGCCAGAGAAGGCTTGCCAAATGCACACTTGCCTGATCGGCTGCCTCCCCATCCCACCTTTAGTTTTCCAGCTGGCTTTGCCCACTTTGCAGTGGCTGAGGACTCTCAGGGATCAGGGGAAGTCCAGCTGGCCAGCAGCTCTCCATCTCAGCTCAGCCAGCTGAGTGGCACAAACAGGCATGGAGGGGAGCTCGGATGTCGCTGGTGTTGTGGAGCTGTAACCCTCGAGGGATGAATGTGGCACATTCAACCCACAGGGAAACATGAGGCAGAAAAACGACCAGACCAGCTACATCTCTTGGAAGGCCCGTCCTTCAGCAAGCAAACATTTCACTGCATATCACCCGCCAAGGCTTAATGGGGAGTGACCCTTTCCTGTTCCAAATATTTTCAATGGTCGTGTGTTCCTGATCCCCCCAAAAAAAACCCCACCCCAAAAGGCTTATATGCTCTTTTCATCTTTCTTTACTATTGTCACTATTTTCCCCATTCCCCCTTGTCATGCAAAACCAAAAATAAATAAATAAAACACATCTCAATTATACACGAGCATATGAACAGCACAAAGGAGCTGTTAACATAATCAGCAAAAAGCACTAATTCCAACAGTCTTTCCCAGGGCCCTTCGTGGTGTGTGATGTTGGAACAGACGCTGTCAAGCGGTGCTTGGGAGCCGGGCTGCCTCTCCAAGCCATCTCTTCCCCCATCCTCCCACCGTCCCCTGCAGCCCCTGCACCCCCTGGCCACCCCCCACCATGACTCTCCCCGGCATCCCAGGGCAGCCTCAGCTCTCAAGGCCACCAGCAGCCCTCACCTTCCTCCTGCCTCTTCCTGGGCTCCCTCTGCACCCTCATCCGCCTGCAGATGCAGGATGCTCGGGTGGAACAGGCATCTCCTGCCAGTTGGCGGGTGGAGGGAGCAGGCTGGATGCGGTGGGGGTTGAACTGTTGCCATTGGAGATGGCAACAGATGCTTCCTGGTGGAGGCTGCACTGGCTAATTCAGGGCTTTGTGGTTTGAGACAGAATCCCAATTATTTCCAATTAGAAGATTGTAGTGACAGCTGCTCTGAACAGGGCCTTCTCTCGCGGCTGAGAAACCTGCCTCCACTTTTAGCTGGCTTCGGATACCTGCATTTCTGGCATGGGGCTCTCAGCATTTTTTTATAACCTTTTTTTCTTCCACTCTTTGCAAAGCAATTCTTCCTCTCTCCCACACAACGCCACCTCTCATGAGGAATTTGGCAGTGGAATTATCCTTATCTCTCCCTTACCAAAATCCATTCATTTTGTCCTTTCTATATGCAGGATTTAATTTTCCTGTTGTGTTGTCCAGCTCCCTCTCTTCCCAGTTCCCCCATTACCTCTGCCTGCCCTGTGATGTATGGGCCGTGTCAGGTAGTGTTGGCCTGTCCCAGCCAGCCAAAATTAGAGGAAAACCTGGTTTTATTTTGCCTGGGGAGAATTCATCACAGAAGGTGTCTCATTTAGGGAAATTAAGGATGAAGGAAAGGGAGAGCTAGAAATTTATTCTGGTTTAGTGTTAAAAATATACCTATCTACTGCTGTGTTAAAGGCTGATATTTTCTCTCCACTTTTCTCTTCTCTCTCTCATCCAACCATATCACATAGCCCAGAGACAGGATTCGGGAGAAAAAGGCATAGGGCCCATTGCTGGCTTGAAAATGCTGGCTGTGGTAGAGGAGTGAATAGGACAAGAAGGAGATGTTGAACAACAAGACGTGTCTCTCTCCATTTTGTCTCATAACTGCTCATCAGAGACAAATCTAATCCTAAAAATACAAACTAGACAAATCCTTTGGAAGGAGAAAGGGGAATATGCAGGTGCTGGCTTTATTTATGATTCTGCTAAATCCTTGTTTGTTTGGCTATTGAGTCTTTTGAATCACAGCAGGGCTAAGCAAACCAGGAGCAAACCCTGAAGTGCGCAGTGCAGAGCCCTGGAGAGTCTTCTGGAGGCAATGGTTCAGAGCCTGCTGTTTCTGCTTCCTGAGCAGAGGGACAGGGATCTTTCCTGATCTCCTTTTTCTGTCTTCCTGTCCAAGATGCAGTGAAAAGATCATGGTTTCCTCAAGGAGTATTTCCAGAAGGTGCTTTCTCTTTTAGGGGAAGGTGCCATTTGGCTAGACCAAATCCATCCCAGGTTTGCACTGTGAGCACCAAGCAGCTGTAGAGCAGCTTCAGGACAGCTTCAGGGCAGCTGTAGGGCAGATTTACAACCAGAATTTCTTTCTCTGCTATAGCAAACTCACAGCTGGAGAGAGGCCAGGACCTCTCCTGAGAAACAGGTGTCTTCTAAATATGCTTGCACCCAGAGGGGACAGCATAGGGAAGCTGGGGACACTACCGATGCTGAGTAGGTGATACCAAGGGGAGACCAGGTCCTACCTTAATACAGGTGATGTAAACAGCGGTGCTGGGCTGGGCACAAACCTCTGCTGTACCAAGGAGAGTCACAACTTAAAAACCTCTGCTGGTGTCAAATCCACTGACATCAACAAGAATTTTGACAGCAGGTTTTGGCCCATAGTGTTTTTCTTGATCCTTGCATGGCCATGGTCTTCATCATGCTTTCCATTTTACATGGGATCCAAGAGGAAAGTTTTTAGCCCAGGAGATTTTTCAGTGGGTTGCAAAGCACTGAAACAATGCAGTATTTGGATGACAGTGTTGTCTATTAATCCATGTGGAGCACTTAGATGCTACAGAAGATAAGTGCCTTGTAAATACAGATAAATAGATTAGATTAGACCTTGACAGTGGTTCATGCAAAAGGCATTTTTATGCACAAAAATAGTAACATTGTAGAGAAATAGCTATTATTTGAAACCTTGGGTTAGAGCTTCCATAATTGATATTGTTGGAGGAAAGAGGAAGCTAATTGAGAAAAGCTGCCATGACTGCCCTTTTGTCATTGACTAATTCTTCCAGCAACTGAAGCAACATTACCCAGCTCCCATTTAGGCCTCAAAGCGAGTGGCCACATTTTTCAAGAGAGCACAGCTCAAAGAGTACCAAGTCCTTTCAAAAATCTTCTTGCAGGTGCTGTAATGGCAGGGACGAGGGAAGGAGAGTGCTTTTGAAAATCTGCCCTCTCCTTTAGATCCTGACTGCTTGGAAATCTGGACCACTGCATAGCTCGGCAATCAGCCCAGAGAACTGTCACCGCCCGAGGATCTGGACTTATGCATGTCCCCAGTGGAGATATCCTCCTCAGCAATTTCAAAGACAGTGGGAGGAGAAAGATGTGGGGTTCCTGTTATTATCAGCTCTACCAGGGCTGATCACAACTTGAGTTTAACTAACTGGTACCTATTCCAGCCCATTCAGGTTCAAGCTCCCAGCATGTGGGAGGTTCCTCCAATGATGTAGATTTGCATCTTTCTAAGCTACACAGCTTTGGTCTACTGCAAATGAAGGCAGACCCTGAATGTTAATTTATTCACACAAAAATAAAAGATAGAAAAGCAGAAAATAACATCTGAGTGATCTAGGAAATCCTGAAACAAACAGCAGTTTTGTTCCTTAAACAAGTTACAATTAAGTAACAGCATTACTCCCTCAGCACCACTTGTTCCCATTGCATTTGGTACAAAACCCAAGTGCTTAAAAGCCAGGAGATAAATAATTAAGAACGTCATACATCTTTTACTGCCTACATAAAACATATAAAGTGTAAAATCCTGACCCATCTGAAGGCAATGTCAAAGTTCTTCTTGACTTCAGATGAACTTGGATTTTACCTAAATTGTTTTGTCAAATACAATGAAACGTGTCATAAGACACCTCAACAATCTTAATTCTGACCCGAGAGAGATACTTTTCTATGATAATTTCTAGAATTTGAACAGAAAAAAAAGCCTTTTTAAAAAATGTGAAACACACCTACAAAACGAATGTTGATTTGAAGAACAACAATATTATGGAAATATCTTTTTTTATATATATATAAAAATGGGCACATATTCACCTATTACAAATGCAGTATTACCCAATAGTAATGGTACTTGGAAATACTTCAACGAACTAATCATATTTGCCACTTATGAATATTCCTTAAAATAAAATGTTTGTACACCAAATTCAATGCAATAAAAATGCCACATAAAAGAGGGGAAGCAGAAAATAAAACAATCCACAGGTTAAGCATGAGGTTGTTTTGCCAAAATAAAAAGTGCACTTCTTTGTACTCAACTTAAAAATATATATTTATTATGTGGGCAGTATAGGGTTTCAGGAGTCCTTAATCATTCATTTCCTTGCTTTTAAGTGTGAGGGTTTTGCAAATGATGTGATAAGTAAGTACATTGTTGTCACTTAGCAACCTTAACTCGTTTCTGAAGTGAGTTGTTTGTTTCTGTAATAAATGAGACACTCAGATACCATGGTGATGAGCATAGGAGACCTTGTATGCTTAGACAGAGCACTATCTTGATAAATATTATATCGCTCAGAGGTATAAGGCCCTCACAACAGAGGAGTAGCTCTTCGCTCTTGTCCACAGCATAGAAACATGGTCACTGGCTGTGTTTGTGGTGCCTTATGAGGAGAACCTGAAAGCTGTTCTGAAGACAAGACTCATTGTCCTTTCAGGCAGGAAACCTGGAATTTTGGCCTTGGTCATCTCTACAGTGGCCATGATCCTAGCTGTCCAAGTATGCCCTTGATGGGTTTGCAACCAGCTCTCAGATGCTTTCATTGTTACCACCAGCCTTCAGTGTGAAACTTTATTCTTTTCATCCAGCTCCACACTCCAAAAACACTGTCTTTTCATCTCCAGGCAGTCCTTTTAGAACTGCACTGGGCCTTCTCTTGTCCCCTAATGACTCCTTTATGCACTTCTTCTGATATAACACAGCTATAAAGCCAGCTTAACCAGCTGGTAGAAGATTGCTGGCCTCTGGGAAGCCAGCTGTGATAAAGAACCTCCAGTATGGTTCCTGCAAATGGGAACTGATGCCAAACCTTGAGGGCTGTGTCTGGGGAAAAAAGGAAAAAGACAAATAGTATGGCTGAGATAGAACTCCCTCCCTCAAATTTGAGCTTCTGGTTTCTGAGAGTAAATTAAAGCACAAGGGTTAATAACAAATGCCAAAATAGATTCTAGACAGCTCTGTTCCATCCTAAAACTGCGTTGTACTGGACAAGACTCCAGTAAATCCCTGGACATAGTTGATCCTGCTTGAGCTCACCTGGTTTTTCCAATTTTTCTCTTCCCTCACTCCTTTTCTGTATTTCCTGACTACACACAATATATTTGTGTTGCTGTTACTGCTCCTTGAGTTTAAATTAATCTTTTAAAGAAGGATGAACCACATGAACTTTCTTTTGTTTTTAGAAATCACATCCATATTCATAATCCACTAATCATGTTTGATAAATCAGAATTTATTGTGAAACATACTAAGCCTTCATGTTGCTTCAGTTTTTAATCTTGTAGGAAAAGCAATCATCTATGCAACGCATTTGAAGGGGTTGGGCTGGGCTGTCTTGGGTGTCTTGTTGAGTCAGTTTTCTTGTTTGTACAATTCAGCTTGTGCTTCTAAATCTAAGCTATCATCTAAAAACATAATTAAGTCTTCAGCACTTCAGTAGCAAGAGGAACCTTCACAGTGTGAATCAAACACCATCTTCCCAGTGATGCTGGCCCGAGTCTGCAACATGTCTGGAAGAGCAACTCTGAGCTTTCCCCTTATTCCAGTGGTGTAACCACACTGAAACCTCAAGGTCTTATTCTTGCAAGTCAGCAATGGTAAGTATTTTACCTGCAGTCAAAGAATAAACAGAGAGATGACTATTTGTAGAGATCAGTAGGGTCTATTATTATGCAGTGACTTGTTTAACCTGGGTATAGTTTGTGGATAAGAGTGAAAAGATGGTGTTTCTGCCGCTCAGTCATTTGCACATGAATATGCATATTTGGATGTTTTCTAACTGTTTGCAAAATGGGAATTTTTGGCAACACCTAGATAAGTGCAAGATTAGGTACTTTTGGGTTTTTTTTCCCCATTGGTCCATTAATCCTGACCTTTGCTTTAAAGGAGGAATCTTCACAAGTCCAAATCCTATGATCTATTCTGTCTGCTTCTCTCACTACCTACTCTTAGAAGATTATCTCTTCTTCCCCACCACCCCGTGGCAGCTAGGCTGAGACAAGAGACAAGCAGCCCGCAATGGGGGAAGGACAGTGACAAAGTGAAGAACTCTGGACCATGGACCACGGACCACCTCCTGTGGATGGTGTAAAGGTGGCTGGCTCCAGTCCTTATGCTGGAGTTGCTCTGCTTTTCCCACAGTCCCAAGTGTTGGGCTTCCATGCTTTCCCAAAAAAATATAGCTGTTATTTGCTGAAGCAGATTCTAAGCCAGCCACACTTAATAATTCGGTGGTGAACTTTAGAGCTGAGTGCAGGTTGAAAAATAACTTGCTTTAGTAAGTACAAAATCTCCATTTCTGCTGCCTTCACTTATCCCTCCTTCTCTCACCCGTGGCCCTGGCAGCCCCCTGCAATACGAACACTCACCGTTATTATGCAGTGGAGCGAAAAGGAAAGGCAGACAGGGGGGAAAATTCATTTCCTCTCTGTGGGATGTTTATTGTTTTTTCTGCTCTCAGCGGTCCAAGGTCTCTGTCGTTTTACATGATATTTTATAATGGGAACGGTTCTTGGAGGCACCAATGAGTTCATCTGCAGAGACGCGTGGAGCCTGAAGATTTAAATTTATACCTCCCTGACGCCGCTGCAATTGGGATTCCCAGGAGAGGAAACCCTGACAAGTGACACAAATAAACCCTGCCAGACCCCTTTCAAGACCTGTAGTAGCAGTAACCCCAGGAGGATTCCCATGATCAAATTACCCTTAAACAAATGCTTCTGCAGTAACTAAGGATGTAACTGCTGAAGGTCAACAAGGTGTTTGTAGAACACGTTTACTAGGTTTATTTCTCATCGCCTGCTCCCATTCAAAGACCATGAGTTGCAACACTGGCAAAATGCAATTGGAAGAAGCTGCAAACCTAATTAAAACTTGTTACTCCAATTGTCGAGAATGCATTTATTTAGGCCTTCCCTACCCCTGTATCTATTCAGGCATAGTTACAACAGCACCGTTTCCCTGAATATAAATGAATAATATAAAGTACACACATTTTCTCTCCTGTGAACTGAAATTTGGCAATGTCTGTGACATTTGTTTGGGAAGCTGATGAAAGCATTTTGAAGATGTCTGCACCTCAGTGGAAAAGAGGAGGTTAAGAACAATTGATAGACAGGCAGATAGATAGGGATATATAGATATATCCATAGATATAGATATATAAAAATGATTTACAGTTTGCTTCCTTTCTCCCACTCTTTCACAGTCAGTACCTTTTTTTGGTGCGGGGAACCGCAGTGCATTGCTGTAATCAGATCTTGACAGCCAAAGCAACAGTGATCTTTAAATTCAGCCTGTGCCTCAGGACACCTTATTTGCAATGCCAACCTATGTGACTCTGGGTCAGCCCCTTAACTGTTTGCTCCTGTCTTTTTCTTTCTTTTTTCTTTCACCTGATCAGATCGTAAGCTTTTTAGGGAAACGACCTATTGTATAAATGTTATTTCCATGTAGGAGGAAAAATAATTAATACTGATGTAAGTGTCATTTAAACAGTTGGGAGGGAATGCATTTCAGGTGCTGCACTGCTTTAACTGTTGGTTAAAAGAAGAATAGTCCCCATAACTGATTCACAAACTGTGCTGGTGTAAAAATTTTGTATTGACCTTGTACAAAATATAAATAGCTCCTTCTGATAAAAATAGTAAGACAGACAGAAATTACAGATGTAATACAAAAATCAGGGGATGAAATTCTCAGATTGGATTATGTAGGAAGTTCAAACTTGAAGACCAAAAGAGCTCATAAGTGTCTTTTATTCCGGATTTCCTCCCAGAGGCTTCTGGGTTTGAAACCTAGACTTACCCGTCGGTCAGCACAAAGCTCTCTTGTAAGCCCAATGCCTGACAGGATCTGTAAGTTCAATGAAAGCTTGATGGGACCCAGGAACGTTAGCAAGGTTTTCTTAGAAAGAATTAGTCATGGTGTCAAGGGACTCCTTCATTCCTTGCTCATTGTTTATCACTTAGTCATTAACTAAAGCTCACATTCCTGGATCTAGCCCTGTTGACAACTCATCCCTTGGGTTTTTGTTGCAATACAAGCCATGTCCTGGCCCTGGATCTCCCTGTCACGTTCTCGTCATATTCCTGTTTGTCAGCTGAACTCTTCCACACAGCCAGAGGAACAGCTTGTGCCAACAGGTTGGCATTCCCAGGAACAGAGCATGGCCAGCAAATGTCCCGTTCAGGACTGAACTCCCTGCAGCTGTTCATATTGCTGCAGAAAAGGAGGAAGCCCAGGGATCTTTTCTTGAACATTGGCTCTACATCCCAGGGGATGGGAGGAAGATCTCCAGTCCTGGTCCAGGCTCTGTATCTCAGTGCAAGGAGACTCCCAAAGGCACTGTTCAAGGTTTTGAGCAGTCTAAACTGCCCCAGTAGGTGTAGCCATACTACCATGCAACATGCAGTCTGTCCAGTAGCTCACCAGCTCACGTGTTTCCCAACGTGCCTAAGTTTTCCTAATATCCCAATTACTCAGTGTCCCAGGTCATTCTGTGCTGGTGGTAAAAATTGCAATCACAGAACTGGACTTTTGTATGTTTCCCTCAGTTCACAATCACCAGAAGATGATTTAATTGCATGAGAAAATGTTCTCTTTAGTCCCTTAGAATTAGTCATCTCTTCCTCAGTCATCTCTCTATATTTTTGGTTATAGAGACTGAAAATCTTAATATATCAGTGACATTTATAACACATGTTAATATTATAAAACGTCAGCGCTCTATTTGCAGAAATGAATACTGATGTGATGGGAGTGTTTTATTATGTCAATGACTTTTATTATAAATATGATAAAACTGTTTTATCTTTTTTTTTTCCAAATAAAAAAATCAAACCACCTAATCATTTATCTCAAGGTTACTGCTCGCTACCTGGTTAATTTATTCAATAACGCTGTTAAAAAAAAATACACCCTGCAATGGATTTTCATATTGTGTGGTCATTTGATGGATGTTATAATTTACCTGTACGGTTGTTTAGGATTAGAGTGTGACAATGAGCACAGAAATAGGGCTCACATAGTGGATTCCTATGGACACAAAGCCAGGAGTTGAAACCTAGTTTTAAGTGAATAATTAATCACTACCAGAGAGCAAAAGGTGGCTTGATATCATGGTGTCTCCATTGCTCTCTCCAGAGCTACTGGCTACTGAAACTGCCATGCCTCAGTCCCACCAGCCCTGTCTGCAGATGATGCTCTTGAGAGGGTTCCCTGCCTGATGCTCCCCTGGCATCCAGGTTCATTGCCAGACCCACAGAGATCTCGAGGCTCTGGATGGTATCTTGAATGAGCCCATTGTGTGGGCTATGATACCGTCCTACCACTTAATCTTTATTACTACAGCTAGTATTTACTGTTGTGAGTAAGCTGAACTGTTCACAATAGGTAGTTGCACTTTCAACCCCAATAATAAGGTGGCAGATTCACAAAAAATCAAGAACCATTATAAGGATAATGATATTTTATGGAAAAGATTAGTAGATAATGAGTGTTTGTATACATTTCTGCTCTGTCTCTTTGACTGTTTAGATTTCCTTACTAATTCTTAAAAATTGCGGATCCGTAAGAATCATCTTTACAAGAGATAAAATATTAATGTATTTAAAAGAGAGAATGAGAAAACTTTATTTGATTCACACAAAATATCATGACTCCAAGGCCTGCAATTTTTCAGAATACCAAGAAATATCATGAAAGTCCCTCCAAAATTAGAAGCATCCACCATAATGAATTGGCACATTCTTGGTCCCTGAGTTAACACACAACACGATGAGGGATCTGTTCCCCTGGGAAGAAAGCACAGGGAGGACAGATATTGCAGAGTTAAGATCATGCTGTTGCTATGGTTAGTAGTGTGCAAGACTTGAGGATTTTTTTTTTTTAACTTTTAACTTTTTTCTTCCCCCTTTCCTCCCCTTCTGTCTATGTGCTAGCGGTACTGCGAAGGGAAACCCAGGATTACAGTTCTTGTAAGAAAGACATCTGTTTTGGTTATCGACTTGAAGGAGGTCGGGAATGGGCTGTCGAAGATGGCTGTCATACAGTAGATAATAAATCCAGGGAGAAATTTAATAAGTGGGTGTTTTTAATGGTAGGCATCTAAAATGTCTAGAGAGACACGCAGTCTGTTTTTTTCAGGAGACCTCTCTACTGCTGCTGAGACCCAGCAGAATCATTGCATGCATGAGAGGAGCTGGCCAGAGAGGTCTGCAGGGAGCGTAAAGGGGCTGTGGGGAATGAATGAAAAGCCGAGGAGCCAGAGCGACGGAAGCCTCTTCAGATGCGACTGAACCAAAGAGCAGCACAGGGCAGCGAAGCTCCCTTAGCTGCTACTTGAATGAAAAATATCTGTAAGCTGACTCCGCTCGAGTGCTCAGTAATTTGATGCTCTGGGGGAAGAGAAATAGCTTTCTGCTGGTGTCCAATTCAGAGATCTCCCAAAGGGGAAGACATGGAGTGACCATCCCTTGGGGCACTGCCAATGGGACACGGTGGGCTGTAGCCTGGCTGTGCCAGGACCATCCCCTTCCCATGCAGCAGGAGGACTGATGAAATGCTGCCTGGGTTATTAGGCTGTCTCAACAGTGTGTTTATGATGGTTCCCCAAGGACTCCAGTCTGAAGTAGCATAGTCGCATAGCCATAGATGGCTTTTCCCTCCCAGAAGTGAGCTACAACAGCACTTTAGCTGGAGACAGAACAACAGCTCTTTAAAAGAAAATGCTGCAGCTTCTCTTTTAAATGTTCCACTGGGCTCTTGAGGAGGTTCGCAGAAGTCTGCAAGGCTCTGAACGCTAAAGCATGCAGTAATGAGCCCTACTAATTCACAGCGCTGCCCAGCCGGTCTCATACCAGCAGCAAGAGAGTGCAAGGTGTCCTGTGGTTGCAAAGCAGGACACGGGAACCAGCTCATTTCATAGTTTTCTTTACTTTCTTTTCCTGTTCTCAAGCCTTAAGGGGGGAGAGGGGATATATACCTTCCTCCTCTAGGTTGCCAATGGCTATGGGTAAACTCAAAGTAAGGAAATCATGGCAAGTTATTTACCCCTTGAGGAAATGCCCTGTTGAAGAAATATAATTCAGGGTTTAATCAGAAGATTTCCTAATTAGACCTACAAGAAAGTCTGATCTCCTTCCATTTACACTGCTTTCAAACAAGCTGTTCCCGATATTATATGGGTGTGAATGAATTGCTCTCACTATAGACTTTCACAGGGGTCTTGTTATTGGTGTTTAACATATCTTTAAAGCAAGGTCTATAGAAACACCCTTCTGTATAGCATCCCATTGCACTCAGGAGTTTAAAGACCCATAGGAAATAAGACTAGAAATAAGGTTTCCTGAGGCATAGGCAGATTTTTAAGTCCCCAGAGACCACTGTCACTTGGGCTGTTGATCTGGTTACAGATCTGGTTGCAGATGCACTGCTGTTCTTGGACAACAGCAAAAACCAGTATTGATGCAAAAGGGTGGGAGAAAGGAAGAGAATCTGTAAATAATTTTTATATATCTGTATCTATCAATACATCTATATATCCATATCTGCCTATCTATCTATCTATCTATCAGTGCATTTCCTTGCAGTCCTCCTCTGGACACTTGTCTGACTTCTGTCCTTCAGCAGCGGTGAAGCGCTCACTCTCCTTGTACAGCTGGTCCTGGTGCTCACTCATCAACAGCTGGGTGAATGCCAGTCATGTCCTGACCTGGGCTGGGTTTTGTTTGCATTTCTCCTGCAAGTGAGTTTTTATAACTTCCATTTCCTCTAATCTCATGCTTCAGGAGCTGGCCGTTGGGAGAGAGATCACGTGAGGGAAAAAACTCCCTTATGTATGTGCTGGGATTTCAAAACACAGCATGGATGGTGCACTGGAGAGCAAAGCTGACTGGAGGTCACCCAGGAGATGCCTTTAGTGAGTTCCAGAGAGAAAAGCGTGGCGTGATGGTGCATATAATACCAGCAAACCAGTGGACCCTGAAGCAGAAGAGCGTCTCCAAGCTGGTGTTACTCTGGAATATAGAAAAGACTGAGACTGAATGGATAAGAGGGGAAAAGCTACACCAAGGAGCAGCTCATGGAGGGAGGAGCATGGGCTAAAGGTGAAGGGGAGCCTGTGTGAATGACAATGGGGAAGAAACCATTATAATGACAGAAAAGAGAATTAGGGGATTAAATGAGAAATCAGAGGGAATGTCTGAAGGACCTTAATGCAAAGGCAAAACTGCCAAATCCACGATGTTGCTGATAAACATAAATAGTGTAGAGAAGGAATGGGGCATCTCGGGGACTAAGAGAAGGACTGGAACTGAGGATTTTGAAGAAAGAAAAGCTGCACAGAGATGCTAGATAAAACCAGAAGCATCGGCCTGAGGCAGAGAAGAGGGATAAAGGATGTAGGACCAAAGCACAGAGATGTAAGATTGATTTATGGAGAGAGGAGAGCCTGGGAGAGGAGGACAGCCAAGGGGAAACACTGGCAAGAAGAATTCACTTGAGGGAGGAGTAATGCCATGGACAGGGACAGCCTGCCAGATCTTCGTACTCTCTTCATTTGAGTTTGTCACTTTGCTGTAATTTCACCTCCATCTATCCCTTCCGCAACCACCTTGCTGAGTTTCTTAAGGATGACTCATTAAAAGGAAAAAAAAGAAAAAAGAAGGGGAAAAAAGCAAAAGAAAAGCAATAACCACCTATTTCTGATCTAAAATGAAAGGGCAAGCTGTGTTTTCTATTTGGGCTAGAAAATGCCTTTCAGAGCTCAGCTGGCATTTAATTTGTTTATTCTTTCTCAGGACTCTCGCTTGCCTCTCTCTGCTCCTGTTTTTCACAGTTGCTCCTAAGTGGAAGGCAAAGCCAATAATGGCCAGGTTGGAGGTGAACTTTCAAACCCGCAATATTGGAGCAGGTTCAGAAGGAAACAAATGGAGGCTGCTCGGGCATAATTTAGGAAATGGCTGGAGACAGACGGGCATTTGGAGCTGAAACAAGAACAAGAAGACCATGAACTTTGGGGCAGCAGGAGGATTTTCTGCTAGTTCAAAGAAGCCAACAGTGCTGTCTCGGGGATAAAGAGGGGTGTTAACAACATCCCCAGCTGTGGGATGGAGCCCAGGTGAAACTGGCCCTCCCCTTCCTGGAGATGTGGCCTCGGCACCGTGGTGACAGTGGGTGGCAATCAATGATGACGGCTTTATGAGTGTATCTGTAATGATGAGGCTTAGCTCCTGAACAGCTCCAAATGGGACTTTGATGTGAATGGGTGATTCAGATCACTTAAAGAACCACTGCCAAAGGTATTACCAAAAGTGGTTTTAATATGATGTTGTAAAAGTGTGACTAAACAAAGTTTGATGGCAAGGTTCACTCTATTACTGTACGGCACAATCATTTGAACAATTATTCAAAACTACCAAGACAAAATCAAAGTTACCAAGACACAAATCAAAGTTACCAAGTCACAAATTAAAATTACCAAGACAAAAATCAAAGTTACCAAGACAAAATCAAAGTTACCACACTACAAGGTTATGCGTGATATCGGTCGCTTGCCAAAGACCTGCTGTTGGTAAAAGGTCTCTCTGCCTCGAGGAGCAACCTTGAGAGGTGTTCCCGCTCAAGGGGAGATCACCGCCATGCAGCCACGCTGCCTAGCAGGGAGAGCTCAAAGAAGGCTCACCTAGGCTGTCATATTTAGGGGATAAAGTGGTTGGCTCGTACTCAAATTACATGCAATGGGAAAGGTATGCATGAGACTCCTTGTACCCACAACTTTCTTTGTTCCTTGATAAATGAG
>NW_008795575.1:2677211-2735848 GCF_000699145.1 Aptenodytes forsteri
TCCTTTGTGGGTTTTCAGAGAACAGATTGGAACTAGAGGAGCTCTTGGCCTGGCTACACTCAGGCCTTTACCTCTTTTGGAGCCTGTACCAAACTACCGCTAGTTTGGTTAAGGGGTTGAGTGAATCCGCCATGGACTTTTAAAGGCTATTAAACCAGCTGTGCAGTATTTTCTGTTTTACAAGAACAGCAGTGGCAAGGTCTGTGCCAATTTTCAATATAAGGATGTGCATGTGGGCACACATGTGTGTGCACAAAAACTGGAAGGATTGCAGTGTGCTAAAGCTCTCGCTGATTCCTGAGGCTACTTTCTGATTTCAGATCTGATCTGAGGAAGGGAGCTGGAAACATAATGTCCTTTGAAAGAGCTTAACTCCCGCTGGCCTTGTCCATAGAGATGGGGACACTGAGGTAAAAAAGTCAGATGTTGCCATCTGCCAGCTTGCTGTGCATGGCCTCATTCCCTAGTTCATGCTGCCCTCTCTCCTTCCCAGACACTCCAACTGCTTCCCCATGTCCTAAAGGAACTTTTTTTCCCTGAGCTCACACTCTCATCACTCATGGATGATATTTTCCTCCCGGATAAGGAGTTTCTGATTATTCAAACTAGAGGTCAACAGATCAGCAGGGCCTTATGGCAGGTTGTAGTGGGGAAAACCAGGCAGAGCTGAGTGGTTATGAGGACAGGTTAATCAAGAAAGCAGCTAAGAGAAGCAAGAGGACGACAACCTTTGACACTAGAGTAGTTCACTTAAAGATGGAAAATAAGTGTAAAATATCTTCATGTTTCACCTGGACAAATTCAGTCTGAGAAAGGATATGCCTGGAGAAATCAAAGGAACACAGTCAGTGTTTGACTCCTGGGAGGCACTTGACAAGCCAGCCATCTCTGATATCCCATCCACCTATCTGCATCCCAGCCTGGGTTTTGGGAGTCACCCATCACTTAGCCAAGCTAAGTCTGGCTAAGCCACGCTGTCCCTTCTGGCAGAAAACTCGCTACTCTTGTCTTGCCTCTGCCTGCCTTGTGGCACAAGTCTCTGCAGAGTAGCCAGACGGCCAGTATCTCTTTCACTTTGGGTTTGCACAGCCTTTTCCTTGGGATCCAGGGGACTTGTTTGTATTAACGTAACTGGCAAACACATTGTTCAAATATTAGCAGTGGCAGCAAAACCATTGTGCAGGACTAGTCAAGGCAAGCGGTCCCTTCACTCGCAACAGTTAAAGCCTGGACGCCGTTGCCAGGCATGTTAGGCACTGAATATGGTCCAGAAAAGCCATCCAGCTCTGAAGCTGGCTGAGCCGCTCCAATCTTAGTCATTATTAATTTGACTGGGGACAAAACTACATATAAATGCCACTTTCTACAACTGAAAGCAAGTGACAAAGCATTTGGCATTATGTTCAACTGCCTCTGGTGCAGGGAGTGAATGAGGCAGTCCTCGTGCAGGAGCAGGATTAAGGGAGCTGTGCTGAAGGAGCCTGCCTGTGTCTGCATGCCAGGTTCATTGCACCCTCCCTTTCACAAATTCCAGCCATGTTGTCCCAGAAAGAGGTGAAACAGGAGTGTTGCATAAGGCTGGAGAAAGGTTTGAATCAGCAGCTTCAACACCACGGGAAAATGTCCTAATGGCTTTGCCACTGCACCATGATTATGTGAGTTATGAATAAGGAGGTTTTCCAGATACTTTGTTGAATAGGACTTAATGGGAAATGTTTATAGCAGTGAGTCAAATTCCACAACCCCATTGAAATCAATGGCATTTTATGCCAGGTATTAACTGGGACAACATTTTTATGATGATGCCTTCACTGATATACTGTTTGCCTAAAAAATGGGATGAAAGTGATCATAAAGCTCAGTTTATGCTTAAACGTATGGACATGTGAATAATGCAGATCCTATATGACAATAAAAAGGATGGGAGGAAGATCTTTTAAATTCTTTATTGATGAATTTAATGTAGCAGACAATACCAAGTCGATGACATGATAAAGGGGGTGGGGTTGCCAGGTCCACGTCTCTGATTTGGGCGCGTCCAATGGTTGATGGAAGTGAGAATTTGAGTCATTAACTATTCATTTCCATTCTGAGGCTGTGAAAAGAAGATGTGCCAATAAGATCACAGAGATCACCAGCTTACTTTCATGTAAAACAGAGTGCCAATGAGAGGAAGCTGGCAAAAGCATCCGTGATACTGAGGATTAATAGGAATGTACTTACATATCACTGCCCTGGATACAAAAATCCCAGACATCTCCTCCTCCATCCCACTGTCCAGTGGTACCAGCTTTCTCTGGTCTTTCACGTAAATCCCCAGTTCTTGGAGGCATGTATTAAGGAATATTCATTTTTTCTGTGTAAGAAAACATGCAGTGCTTTTTTTCTGTAGATGCACTTGGAAAAAAAAACAACCCATAACTCGCCCCCACCATGATCTCAGCATATCCTAAAAATTTAAAATAGAGAAGACACATAAACAAGAATTCAAAACGTGCTTGTAAAAACCTCATGCATTTTTTGAGCTAGTCTCATGCTGTTTGAACATGGAAAGCTGGACATACTCTGGAGACAGTCAACGTATCTCCTGCTATAACTGTTGGAGTTGAGATGAGCTACATAAGCGGACAATTTGGCCCATAATTTTTCTCACAATCAGCAATTTAAAAAATAATCTCTGAAGGCAGTGGGTGTTTGAACACTGTTATCTCTGCTCATGCTGACACTTTCCCTTACTGCTCCATACTGAACCAGACAGCGTGTGCTGTTTGAAGCCTTGGCAATAGCGCAGCCTGGAGATGGAGCGGCCCTCCACCTTGTCAAACCAAGACCACACTTCTGCTCAACCAGGCTGAGACTAGACTACAATAGGAATAAATCCCTCCCAGCCTGTCCTCTCACCTCCCCAAACAACTGACATTTGAAAGAAAATCCATCCAAAGCTGCCTGTACTTCAGGTATGTCACAGCAATGCCACGTCCTCCCTTCTTCTATGGGTAAACTGAGGTATAGAGGGGACACCTGTACATTAAAAAAAAGGTCTATAATAACAATACAGATTTCAACCTCAAACCATATATCTTGCTCATTGGAGTAATTTTCTTAAGCCCAATCTTATGCTTTAACTGAAAGTCTGTCTTTAAATGAGAAGAGAACAAAACCTGTGGTTTCAGCAGAGTGTTTCTGTTAGAACTGGAAAACCCTGGAGCTTTTGGTACATTATTGTGTTCATTTAAAAACTGTTAAAATTAATGGGGAAAAATAAGAAAACAAAAATCGTTAAAGGAAGCTTTTTCTTTTAATATGTATAAACTCAAAGAGATAGATGAACTGATTTTTTTTTTTCCCACACAACTGTTTTTTTAATGAAGAATTCTGTTGTTTATTTACCTTTACAAATACCCAAGGACAGCTTCACAGCAGGGTTTATGTTATTCCCCAGGAAGCAGAAAGTTTGTAGGTTTAGGGAAATGTTTTTATTTAACATTTATACCAGACTACAGATCTGATTCACATGCAGAATTCTGTCCCACTAAGATATTTCAATATTATCAATAGGATTCATAGCAGAAAAAGTTAAACATAAATGTAATTTTGTTGCAAAATAGTTAAAGGATAGTTTGAAAATGTTACAAATTTTATTTTAAGTTAAAATTCTCCAGTTATGTCAATTTGCCTCATGATAATGATATTTTGGGGCACATTATTCTCTCCCACGGGCTTCAGAGTAGGGCTTATACCTGTCTACTTCAAAGGAAATGTTGAAGCAATTTCTGTGATGCTGATATTTTTGATCTGATTTTTTTTTTTTATTTTGATAGAAACCAAATACTTTTTTGCAAATATTTTGATGGAAAATCCCTAGCAATTTCCCACAATACAATGAACTCAACTGGATTCCTTAAACTGTCTAAATTCCTGCATCCCAAATCTGTGTCCAAGGGAAATATGTATACTTTTTTTAGTGGATTTATTATGTTTGGATCTTCCTTGGTTGTGTCCCTGTGCCCCCTCTGATTTCTGCTGTTCCCACAGATGATTAAGCACTATTATAATTTTGGGTGCTCCCCATTTGAGTGTCCTGGCTGCTTGTTACATCCTGTAGACAGTGACTTGGAGGGGTGCAGGGAAATGGGAGAAGAGGAAGGACACCTTCTGAGGAGCATCATTTCAGATCCATGCCAAACTTTTGTGACCACCCAGCCTTAAGATGGCATTTATCTCCCATTTCCCCATCCCCGGACAACTATTGAGAGCAGTCATTTTCATTGCTAGCAGGTTGCCACTCTTCTTTCCAGACCGTATATACTGATGTACCTGTGCCAAACACAGGAACAGATCTTCAGATGCAGCTGCAGATCCTGGACCATTTGAGATGTTTTCAACAGGCTCCTTTTATTACCTCTACAACCTTACTTCTTTGTTACCAAAAGCCAACCAACCATGAAATAGCTGGTTCAGCCACATGAAATTGAACACATCTCACTCTCTTTTTTTTTCCCCTGTGGTTGTATTTCATACTGAGTTTTGATGAGCCTTAGGGATATGTGCCCTTGTATGATCCAAAGTTAATAAAACAACAACGAGATCCCGAAAGTACTAATAGGATAATATATGGTGAGAAAAAGGTACTGGGGAGAAAAAAAAAAGCAAGAGACAACATGAAGAAAAGTTGAGGAAAAAAAGGAAGAAAAAAAAAGAAAGAAGAAAAGAGGGACAGAAGCAAAAAGGAAAAAATGAAAGTAATGCAAAAAAAATAGGGAAAAAGATAAAAGGAAAAAGTGCAGATGGGGGAGACAAAATGGAGAAGATGAATGGGTGGGCTGAAGGAAGGCAAAGGAAGGGGAAAGCTGAGTAAGGAGTGATGAAAGAACTCCAGCGTGATCGGTTTTGCAGGTGCATCTCAGCAGGTTGCTCTCTCAGGGACACAGCATGTTACCTGGACTAATTTATAAAGGAAATGAAAAGGAAATGGACTTGTTATAATGAACACCATTAATTCACCTCTTCAGACTTCACTGTTTGAACAGAGAGTATCAAACTACTCAATTGTCATTTGTCTATTCCATTCTTCTCTGTTGCTTGTTGGAAATGACTGGTGAGCACATACACCCCGGAATGGCTGCACAGCCACTAATTAGCATATATATTGTTTGTCCTGGTAAAAATTTATAGCAAACAGCAATATTTTACACTCCAGTAAAGTTAATAAATGAGGCTTTAGGCTATAAAAATTTCATGTTCTTTTGTGCAAAGGTCAATTATAAATAGTTAAGCACATATTCGTTCAAAAGCTCTGGGCTTCAGCACTGGAAGAATAAAATATATTTTGGTCAGTCTGTTTGCCAGCTGGACAAATGCCTCTCATACAGCCTCTGAGACACCTCTCTCCAAAAGACTACTCAGTTGTAGAGTGCTTTTGGCTGTGAGATGAGTGATGTCCCATTTTAGCTTAGAGGAGGAAGATGCTCTGAAGTGTTGGAAGCACAATAGGATCACACTGGGCCAGGCTAGGGGAGACTTTAATGTCTTCTCTGAGAAGGAGTTCTGGGGTTAGAAAACCAGATGCATTCACTCAACAGCTCCAATGATGCTACAAATGACAAAAATAGAGGAAGAAGCTGAAACTAAGGAATATGAAAGCCCTTCCTTGTTTTCACGATAGAAGGAAATCTGGGTTTCAAGATATCTTTTATTTGCATTATGGGAACACGTAGGAGTCACATTGTGCTCAACACTATAAATATACAAAAGAGAGGTGGCCTATGTTTTAAAGGGCATCATCTGCATATGAGTGATGGAAGGAGACATTTGGCAGTTATACACATTATTACTAATATTATTCCTTTATAATACAGTTGCAACAGTAAGACTATCTCGTATTATATGATGTCACATGTGAACATATAAAGATAGACATCTCTCCTCAAGACTGAGAACTTATAAGGTAGAGGATCAATGATATATGGATATGTCTTCTTTCTAGTGCAGGGGGAGAGGAAAAGCATTGATCTTTCCTGCAACAGCCTTCTTGAGAATGGAGGCATTAAATCATAGAATTTTTTTGAGGGATCCTGGGGAAGCTGGTCTGTGACAATGTGACAAGGTAATTCAACGGGAGGACATTGGAGATTACAGGATAGACTAGACTGAACATAGGATGCAGGAGGCTAGTTACTGGAAAGAGACATTGTGAACAAGAGCATCTGAAGACTTGACACTGCAGGAGGTTAGGAACGGAGAAGTCTGGAGCCCAGATCATGGAGGAAGCAGTGTTAAACAAACTGTCATCCAGCATTTGTCATTTGTGTTAACCTGGTAACCAGGCAACTGAGAGATATGTAAGAAGCTCACTGCATCATCCAGAGTGAAGGGATGTGTTTGGAAGGGATGAGAAAGGGCTTAAGAGCTCTGTGATTCACGGGATCAGCAACCCGTCATCAGGGGCTGTCAGGTTGGCAACTCAGGGGACATACACAGTAGGCAGATCAAGGGTGAAGCAGGAAAGCATGGAAATGAAGGGAAGAAATCAGCACAGATGGGGGTTGTGCTGAAAATCTTAAGCTTCAATTATTGCCATCACTAGCTACCTCTGAGCAATTCCTGCAGTTGTCCCAAATGCAGTTTTTCACTTTGGCTTTCCCTCTCCTTCTCCAGGGTTGTGCACCCAGTGTGTCCCTGTGGAGCTTCATTCTCAGCGATGTGTCATATTCAGGCACACATATCATCCCTCCACTACCCAGAGACCATGTCAGACACCACTAGCTCCAACAGAAGGAAGGAGAACCACTGGACTACAGTGAACTTCCCCACTGCAGCAGGTGGGGATGGAAGAATAAAGTTGTTGAAATAGACCATTGACATCCTGAGATTGGCATGTCTGCAGATCGGAGCAAGGAGACCTCCAAGTTGGAATGATTTCATACAGGGAATGGTTTGAAGTTCCTATACAAGAAGGAGAAGTCTGGCAGGGAACAGAAAGCTGTGTAGAGGAGAGATGAAATCAGGAATGTTTGGCACATGGAGAGACGCAGAAAGGTTTGGGGACAAAGGAAGGGGTACGGAGAAGGAGTAGGAGGAAGGGGGAGGTACATCATGCCACTGGAAGGGTTGTTAACTCTGCGTGCATCCAGAAAGGAGAACTTGGCAGTCAAAGCTTGGCTTTCCCACTCACCCTGCTTTTTGCTGGTGAACTAGGAAGCTGTCCATGTGAACAGAGGGTGTGCAGAGAGTTACCAGTTCTCAGCTCTCTGTAAGGAGGAGCAGTGAGGAGGCACCCTAGACACCACAGACTTCTGTAATGGGCTTAATGGTGAAGTTGACTGAAGCTAAACTATTTCCATCATAATAGCCTGTGAGTTCATTTCCCTGCATTTCCACCCAATCCATTTTTCCTGCTTGACATTAAGGGAGCTCTGCAGCAGCAGGAAATCCAGCAGAAAGCAATAATAGGATTGGAAAGGAGAAGCAGAAGGTCAGCAGAAGCCTTTTGCTGCTAGTGCCAGGGTGGCTCAGCAAAAGTCACCACAGATGGGCAGAGACTCTGTTTTGCAAAAGGCTGGTTAGCATAGAAAAGAGGCCAGACCTGAGCTGGGCTAGTCAGGGGGGTTTCAGAGATGCATCTGGCACCCAGAAAGGGAAGGGATGCTGATGTCTGCACTTGGTCAGAAGTAGACAAAGCTCAGCAAAGAAGACAATCCAGCTGTGACTGTCATGTTGGCTTTGATTCATTTACAGCGCCTGTTAATTACACAAGGTTCGTGTTGGGAACAGCTGGCAAGGTCCCTCCTTCTGTCCTGGTTCTGCATGAGCTGCTTTGGTTGTGTTCTTCTCAGGATTTCAATCCCAAGTTCTGGAGGAATTTGTTTGATTGTTTGTTTCAAAGGTGACCCAAATCAGACCCAGGAGGTTCTTGTCTTTGTGTGTCCAGGCACCAGTTCTCATTCTGGTTCTAGTTATGTAACTTCCCAATTTTAAATTGAGCTGTGAAACAATTTCACAATTTCTTTTCATCTCAAACCATAAAGGCTGATGAGGGGTAAAAAAAAAAAACCAAAACCACCTCTTCTGCTTAGATGTTTTCAGGGCCCCTGTATTCTTCAAATTACAGGGACTCCTAGAGCCAGATAATTTCAGATCTCACTGGTCCAAACCTAGATCTTCCATATTGTACATAGATGAGGATTTTTGCCTTTTAAACTTTTGGAATTACTAGAGTCAGAATGGAAGCAGCTTCTGAAGTTTAAGATATAGAACATTGTTACTCCCTCAAATTCAAGGGAGATTATATTTGTTAGGCAGTTGTATATTTGTGACTGGAGAGCTCACTATCAGAAAATGTTTACACAGATGATTTCAGATATAACTCCTGGGATTTTAAAGCATTTAAATAAAATTTGGTGAAGACTTTGAATACAGCCTGGATCTCATTGTATAAGAGCAAAGGCTTGCATTCACCCACCTGTGAACAAAATCTGGTCTGAAGGTGCTGTGCACAAGCAAAAATAACAAGCCTTGTAACTGCACACCACCTTCACAAGGGAAGTCAGCAGAGGTCCTGCCAACCTGGAGTTCAAGCAAAGTGAGCAGAAATATGTCTGCAAAAAATCCAGGCAAAATGAGTATGGTAATATCATGTATTAAGAGGAGATTTGGATGAGGGTGGCCTCTGGTTGAGAAGCAAACAGCCACAGGAGTGTCCTTTTGTGAGACAAAGCCACTTTCAATGGTCCCCAGTTTCAACCAATGTGTCTTTAAACTTGTCACTGATGGTGTGGGTCAAACCCCTCTTCTGGTATTGCAGAAATCACTTCATTTCCAAAATACTGAGTGTTGGACACTGTGCTGTAGCAAGGGCAGGATAAGAGAGACATCAGCCCTGCTACCCTGAAGGCAGGAGGAGATGTTAGAGGAGCACACACATGTACTAGAGCACACCCAACTCTGCTGCTGTTATTTCCACCTTGGAAGTGGGGCTGCAGGTCGACACAGGGGGCTGGAGGGAACCTAAGGAGTGTGGGAGGGGGAGTCCTGTGATCTACATCATCTCCTGTAGCTCCAACTGTTGTGATCTGAGTGGTTGATAGATACAGGTTAATTGTCCACTCTCTCACCTGGATATATTAACCCCTCAGGAGTTCAAAAACTTATATAGATTCAGAAATCTGGAAGCTCAGGCTGGTCTCATCAAAGCTTTCAATGTTATTATCTCTGCTAGTCAGTGGCAGATTCCAAACACCCTCAGGAATTCACCTTTAATAAACAGTCATGGGGCGAGGGGGTGGAGAGCATCCAGCAAGGCCCCTGTTATTATATTTTCCCCTTGTTCAGTACCGCTCTCACTCAAATATCTCTGAGCCGTAGGGGCTGCTGGTGGTGATGGGGATCTTATTGCGATTCATTTCTCATCCAAATTAAAATCAGCGCATTCAGTTCACCTTTCTGTGCTGACTGAGTGATTTTGCTGGAGCAGAGTAAGGCCAGTGGTCCTTGGCAGTGACAAAGATGGGAGGTAGACATCGGAGACTCACTACCTGAGAAGATAAATGATCACTGAGCTATTGCAAAATTAAAGCTAGCCCAAATTTCCTTTCCCTCTTTCCACTGAAGTCAATAGTCAAGCTTGGAAAGCAACAAGACTGCCTTCAGACCACAGTCTTGTGAGGATGTGATGTAGCAAGTGTCATCTACATCTGGAGAAGGCTGAAACAGAAAAAAATACTAGTCCTATGTCAATATGCAATAGGTACAGCCATAAAGTGAGTGCAAAAAGCTAGGCTGGGCCCGAGATGTTGGTCAAACCACTTTTCTCCTGGCAACAACCATCCTCTGGGACCTGGGTCTGCTCCAGGCTCTGCTGTCCCCCTCTCCAGCGTGCTGTACGAGAAGCAATAACAACATCCGAATGTCTGCCACAGCCACAAGTCCCTTTTAGTGTATGACGGTGGCAGCTTAAGGCAGTTTCCTCACTGTAGCAGGATTTGGCATCTCCAGGCAATGTGAGGAGATGTGGGGGGAAGCCAGGCTGATAAAGCCCTGATCTGAGTCATTTGAGTGACTTGCAGAATTCATTTGACTAAATAGCTGAAGGGGTTTGGGTAGTTGTTCTTGGGCGTATTCCCAAATCTTCTGTCACCATCAGTAACAGCAGAACACGGCCTCGGCATCTTCAGTTGGAAAGAGTCAATAGTGGGGCTCCTCTTCACTGCTGTTCAGAAATCTAAATTACAAATGTTTCCCTTTGAAATCTCCTTTCACTTGGGAGTAGAGGCATGGGATCCAGGGTTTATTTTATGTTTTACTATTTTATTCCCATTCTTTCTTTCTTGTCTTCAAAAGGTGCATCTCACAATGCAGAGGGAGGATCTATTTCTTAGTTTAAGAGGGAAAAAAGTAAATGTGGAACAATACTTGACAAAATAAGCCTATAAGGGAAAATCTTCCAGCAGTTTTGCTTTTTATTGCAAGTTATTATATACACCTCCTGCTCTGACATTACTTTATAATCTAAAATACTGCCACACAGTAAAAAAAATTAAATACAAATATATTATTACCTCTTTGCCTGGCTTAATGATGGACACCTTGGGTAGGTTTACCTCTAAGGTATAAGCACCTGGTGTCCCTGTTGCCTTTGACAACTGCTCTTGTCCCCTGCTCTGACTTTGTTGCCTCATTTCTATATGCTGCAGCACCTATTTACTTGGCCAAGAGCCGGGAGCCTCCTAACTGAGGGAGGAATTCGAGCCTATGAAGCTATTTATTGTCATATATATACAACCTCTGACATCAGATTCATTTCTTGTTTTTATTGACCCATTTTGAGCTTCTCAAGTCAGAATTTTCAAAGCCTGTTAGGGGCAGGTGTGCTCCCATGTCCTTGTTAAATGGCCACACTCCTGGGAGATCCTAAAGAGCACAACCGAGCATCATCACTGCATGTCCAGGGCTCAAACTCCTGGTGTTAGCTGCTGCACACCTCTTCCTTGGAGCTCAGGAGTGGGACAGCCTTGAAGCCAGGCAGAGAAAACCTGTGAGAGGCAGAGAGGAGGGGGAAGGACTGGAACAGACTCAAGAAGAAGGAATGAAAATAAGAGAATAACAGGAGAATGTGATTTGCCATGACAGATCAGGATGGAAAAAAGTAAGACAGAACAGGAGGATAAGATGGTGTTAACATAAAAAGGGCAGCGGAGGGAGATGGAGGTGGAAAAGCAAAGGTTTGTGGGAAGAAAGGAGAAAAGAGAGAAGACAAAAAGAAAGAAAATAATTGAAAAATGAGTCTGAGGAAGACAAAGAAAGAAGGAAAAGTATAGGAAAAAGAGTTTGTACTTATTCCTTCTGGAGCTGCTGGGTCCAGTTTGTTGATAAGCATTCTGGGACTGTGTTTTAGAGGCTTTTCTCATTCCATACGTGAGTGTCAACCTTTTGGGCTGTCCCTATTGATGGTGGCCTGGTAAGAGGACACTACAACAAAAACGGAGTGGTCCCCACCAAAAAGGTGCATTTCTTCCAAGGATGGGCTCCTCTTTTCCAGGGAAAGCCATGAGATTGCTCTGAGTGTGCATGAGACTCACCCCGGTCCTTTCTACACTGTCAGTAACACTCCTGCCTCAGGGCAAATACCCTGCGTCCAGCTTTGGGTCTTACCAGCCACAGCCATGTGATTCATCTTCATAAGGCTCAGCCCTGCAAACTGGTGATCCACTTGCCCTTGCTCAAGGCAAAGTGCTTCACAGTATATTCAGAGCTAAACAGATACTTAAGTACTGCACAGAATTGGGGCCAGCATGCCCAGTACCTCACAGGATCAATCCCTACCAAAGCAACGGCTTAATTTTTCACGTACTAGCTTGCGGTAGCTATTTTTAAGTTACAGATGTTGTGGATATTACAAATAAAACAAGAATGTAGTTGATGAAGCAGCAGGGATGGAGGCAGAATCTTTACAAATTTTTAGCTAAATTCTGCCATTATTACCCTATTACTGAGTCAAAACTCTCTTAGGAAGCAGAACTGGGTCCGTGAATACACCCATTGCTGGGCCTTGAGAGCTCAAAGCCAACTAGGGCTGGGCAGAGACTACAACCTTCTCCTGCTTCTTCACTTGAAATCGCTACCTGCCACCCTCAGAACATGAAATATGCTCTCCACACCTTCTTTAAGCTCCCCACTGTCAGAAGCCTCTTTGGATTTCCAATTTAACTCCTCCAGGGACAGCGTGAATCTCTTAATCACTGTCATTTCAGTCCTAAAAACCCCAGCCAAAACAATGGTATATTATTTGCAGACAAATGGAAGTCCAGAAGTTAATTCCCCCTTCATCTGATCGCATCCCTCATGAGAAATCTTGCTTGTTGAGCTGATTATACTTTTTTTGTTTTATAAAGTATGTTTCCTTTGGTATTTTTCACATTCAGCAAGGTGAAAATGCTAGTCAAAAATGTTTTATTTCTGTGCAGAGAGAAAAATAATGTTCATACCAGGCTTTGAAGACTTTTTGAGTAAACATACCCATAGCATGCTCAGGAGGATCCAAGCCAAGGACATGTCTTGATAGCCCAGGCTGTAACCTGCTATCAGGTTATCTTTGGGCTAAGACTGAGAGGGCTTTTGCCTGTGACCAGTGGTGGGTGCAGACTAAGACTGAAGAGTAGTACCGACTCACGTTTCCAGTTCATGACTGATGCAGCCATACTCATGATGGCATTAGTGTTGCCCCTAGCTCCCAGTTGGTCAAAATTATGGTGCACACAATATGGAGTATCATAGTTAGATGAACCTGAATGGATGAAGTCTAGCCCACTCTCCGTGTTAAACTATCATAATACATTCAGCGTCCAGGGGGCAGAAGTAACCCATCTTTCTACTCACTGTGAAGCTCACAGGATTTAATGATGTTCATGTTTGGCCTGGTGATCCTACGCAGCCCTTCTGAGTGAGCTGCCTGTAGATTTATTGTGGTTCACCTGGGATCGTGGACAAACAACTGGTATAGATATTTTCTCCTTGCTATTAATTGTCCTGGGGTAAGTCTCACCATGAGGACATAGCTCTGCCTAGGAGAAAGTGATCTTTGAAGAAAAGACTGAAATGAAATAACAGAAACTCAGTAACTGCAGTGACATTACCTGCATGCCACGCATAAGAAGGAAAGGTATGGATTGAATGCTGATCCCTACCTTTCATCCATGCAGTGTGCTTCCTACATATGGGGAATGTTATCCCCTATTTGTGAAACAAAAGAAATGCAAAGAAATCCCACCATCCTCTGCTTCCTCCCCCAGCTGGATTAAAATTGTGCATTCAGAATGCAAGCCAAAATGGATTCCGTTAATAAATTCTGTTTGAAAGCTGGAAGGAGGTTTGCAGCCAGCAGAGGAGGGAAGCTCTGGAACAGCCTTCAGCAGGAGTGGGTGGCAAGCAACAGCTTGACTAGTTTTATGATGAAGCTTGATCAGTTTACAAGTGGGATTATGTGGTGCGGTTGCCTGAGATAGCAGGGGACTGGATTCACCGACCTTTGAGATTTCTTTCCATCACATGTTCTTCAACTGCAATAAAATCACGGGATATAATAGACATAGTTCAGTTTTTTTCATGGAAGCTACTTTAGTTTGCACCAGCTGAGAATCTGCCCTAGTGTGGCCAAAGTCAAGGCTGGCAACCTTTAATCCTTGTAATGTGTGATAACACTTCAGTCCTCTCTGCCCACACCTGGCTTCCTGATAATACCAATGATGTCTTTATTCTGCAATGTCCTTTTCTATTGTAGAGATGTTAGCAATGGCCTATCTGGTGGCCACATTCAAATATATATTTTCCCCTTTGTCTGGCAATAAAAGATACCTTGAAAGAGCAAGGATGGTGGTGAGAGTGTCAGGTGGGGTCACGAGGCACAGGCGTTCCACAAAAGGGAACAAAATAACAATGAGAAAATACCTCGAAACACTTTCTAGAAATAACAGCCTAATTAACGCAGCTTTTGTTTGCTCTATGGCTGAACCTCCTTTTCCTATGCTTGGGAATGACTACTGGGGAATATTAGAGGGAACTCGACTTTGTTTCTAAGCTTTACCCCTAATAACCTGCTTTGATAGAGAAATGTGTATGAAATCAGGGGGACAGATACACAGCATGTGAACTCTGGGTTGTGTCAGAACTAACCAGCGCAACATGAATATGGGATACAGAGTACTAACAATGTACTACCTTTTTTTTTACATATATATATATATCTATATATCTATATCTATCTCACAAAGGGACAGTGTGCCCCCAATCAAAGTGCTAGATGGACTACAAACACAGAACAAAAAAGACAACCTGCAGAAGCTTACAATTCAAGTAAGTTGTGACACAGAAAAATAATTCCAGGAAAAAATATTTGGCAAATAAATCCAAAGAATTAATGATCTCAGTTGTAGGAGGATAACTCACAGAAAGGCAAAATGAGTCTAATAAATTAGAAAGAAGCAAAATTAGCCTAATAAACCTTTGGCTAGAAGTTAATCATTGCAGTACACAGGTACAGTGTAACTTCCCGCTGGGTGACCTTGAGCATGGAGAGTGACTCAGTACGGATGTACCAGTCTGGACATGTCAGATTTGGGGAGGAAAGTGGGAACCAAGGGTTTGTTTCACTCCTTTATGAAACTCTCACAACCCATTGCTTATCAGATAACAGATGTCTCAGTGTGTACCCAGTCCATTCCTGATAGACACCATGTTTGTAGATCTAGCTGTTAAGCTTTGTAAGACTTCCAGCTTTGTAGGGCTTTTTTCCCAGTTTCTGTGGTCAGCCAAAATGGCATCTGTTGTGCTGTTGTTTCTCTAGAGGTTTTCAGAGATCTGCTGTGCATGCACTGTTAGTATAAACTGGCAGTGCTGGATTCATCCCTATATGTTTGAGGATACCAAAAGAAGGATCTAGTTTTATAACCCCATAAAATAAATTTGTCCAAGCTGCACAGAAAAGCAAACCCAGTTGCACATTTTTGGGATGAATTGATCCTATGGGCAACAGCTGAAGAGTACAAAAGTTCATGGTTTCTCTTACTGCCCCATATTACCGAGAAGCACCTCTACATTTGACATGGGAACGGCATCAAGATGTCCCTGCACCTGCCCCTCTGAAGGGGCAGGTTAGAATAGGGAACATGCCAGGTCAGGACTCTGCGGCCCCAAACTATAGCCATGGAGTAGGGAATGATGTCTCCAGACAGACGTCTTGCTCTTGCCAGCACGCACAATAGCATGTTTTCTGTGCATCTCCACTGCTAGTGAGGAAAGACTTGAAGTGCTGTCTAAAACTCTGCTTTTAAGAAACCTCAGCAGCTGCCCAAGGACACTAGTTCGCTTAATTGCTGTATCAGTACATTCAAAGATACTCACTATCTCACTATCGGCCCTAGCGAAACATGTATTATCCATTTGTCCTTGAAACCAGCCATCCCCTTGCAAAGTGATTAAAGTAGTCTTGTGCCGGACGAACCGTGCACATCTTTTTTTCCCCTGCTCCCTCCAAAAGATATCATCCCCCCTGCCTTGCTACTAGTCACGACAGAGCTTCTTCCTTGCAATTTATTATGTTTGCACTCATTTGTTTTCCTTCAGACAGGCTTTGAGACACTGCATCCAGTGACTTCTGGCAAAGGAATGGGAATAGCACACGCTTTTATCCTGGCACTAGGCAGCAGCAGTGACAAATTGGTTCACTTTTCTGCCTGACACTGGGGGTTGTGAGTAGGGAAAGGGGGGTTTTATTAGCCTGGACATACATATGCATCTGAAATATGCTTTGTAATCTCTCCTCTCTGATGTTATTTAAAATATATATTTGGGCTTGTCTATTACTGTCTGGGAATGCAGAAAGTTTTGCCCGAATGGATGGAACCTTCTGGTGGGAAATAAACTTGTTATCACGATATGCCAGAATTTTATTTATTTTTTTTTTTAACAGCTAAGTATACATGTTCAGTTGTGTATGGATGTATTCAGCTATGCTAGGAAAAGGAACAACAGACACATCCACAACCACACTTCCCAGCACGAAAATATCCAGCCATTTACCAATGAAAAGAGATTAGGAGGTGTGCACAGCCACAAACACTTCTCAAAACCTATGGGAACAGTTTGGAAAGAAAGTACTTTTCCCACTTCACTCCTCCTAAACTGAGCAGAAATAGCCCAGCAGATGGGGGACTCTGGGTGATTCTTGAAAGTGCAAAATGATAATAGCGACGATTTTGGTTCCACTATTTCGTGTTTTGTTAGCACCCCTCCTGCCCCCCAGCTCACATACCCCCATGGGCACATCCACCTTTGGGAGTGCCCAGCAGAATGGCACAGGAACTAAAGCAATGGAGATAACTTGTGTGGAATTCAAAATACTGACCCCTTTTGCAAAGCCTAAAAGATCTACTGATGAAAAGCACTCTCTAACAGGTAGGAATTGTTGCCTTTATTATAATCCTCATTGATTTAAAAATGAAGGAAAGGTTATAACACTTGAGGACTTTTCCATAAGAGTCTGCATAACCATTTCTAAAAGGACACTTGTATATTCGACTATTCATCTCCCATTCTGGCTGTGCTAGCTGCTGTTGTTCTGAGGATGATTCATGCAACATACTGTTCATCTCAGTTTGGTGCACTATCAGAATAGCATTTTCACTGTTCCCATGTTGCTGCTATGTCCTGACCTCAAAGGGACGATCTCAATACGGCCTCCTCAGAAAACTGCATTTGTCTTCCCTCCTCCGCTTTCTTTTTTGTGGCTGATGTTATCTTGTGTTATCTTAATTACATGCTTTAAGGATGCCTGCTGCACAGATCATTGATGGAGTTTGATGTTTGTTAATATCACATTGCATTATGAAAATCTGGTACATTAAGACCTTGGTGTCTTTCCAAATTATTCTGAAGATATAAAAAACTTAATAAGCAACCCACTTTAACTAATACAGACTAATAGGTTGAGAAGGGAGGGGGTGAGTTTGGGAACATGTTTGTTTGAGGGGTTGTAAGTAAAATGATTTAAAGAGCCCTTGATCAGGACTTGCTATTCAAGGTCAGGATTTAGTGTCAAAATTAGGGTTAGTACTGGTGGGGATAGTGGATATCAATTTGTGGTCAAATCAAGTCAACCTTCATGCTTGTATTTAATTTTCCCTCAACCAGCAATTTGTCTTTAAATGCAAACACTTAGCGAAATCAGGTGCAGATGGTTGTTTTTATCAAATGAATGCTGTTTTATCACTTTAAAAGCTTTTGTTTTTAGTCAAGTGAAGGAAGTGGGCAGCACTCCCTTGTTTTTGAAAGAAGAAGAGCATATGCTTTTTAATTTGAAATGTAGCACTAATAGCATTATCCACAGGGGGATAGGCTGTGCTGTTGTGGATTGTGGATAATGCATTTATGCTCAAATATCCTTTATTCCCTCCTGAGTGAAAGAATTTAACAGCATATTGTATTACCTTAGTTTACTCTAAGAGTGAATTTTTTGACAGTATCAACTCTGGTTTTGTTTTTGTTTTGTTAATTTTTAGGGAAATTCTTGATGAATTTGCAATGTTCTTATAACATTCTGTTGAAAAAAAACCCCTCAACCTACCATGAACAACAAAAAAATACTGTTGAGAGGAGATCTGGAGATAATGCAGACAAGAGCCAGAGACAGTTTCAAAAATAGCTTTACTGACACATCCTTTTTTTGCATTTCTCAGTCTCTGCTCTCTTCTCACCAGAAGCTGGTGCCCATGCTACAATGGTGCCAAGCTGGGGATGCAGCGAAATGGAGAGAAGCAAGCTTGAGGCAAGCAAACTCAGTCCATTTGTGACTTTCTGTAGCAAACTTCTTTTCCCCAGGGCTGTAAGACAAATGGTTTAATAACCCAGAATGCTGTGCTCTTTGCCTCAGCAAAGCTGACTGTCTGCATTCAGCCTTACTCACAGGTGTCTCCAACAACCTCCTGGGAAAATGCTGAACAAACAGAGATCACGGCTTGGAGGCCCAGGACTGGCCTTGCATTGTTTGCTTTTTATTGTAAGGCTTATCTTGCTGTGTCATATGGTTAAAAACTGGAGCCTTGCCTCCAAGATAGCAGTGGGAAGGCAAGAAAAGCTTGTGTGCATTTGTCTTCGGGTCAGTTTTATAAATGAATGTACTGATGCAGCCCTCAACAAAAATGCAAGGGAGAAACTATGAGCAAGAGAGAGCAAGACAAGTCCTAACTTCTTTCCCATCATGTGGTTTTTCTGGAAGTGAAAAATGTGAACACTGCTCTCATGCTATATCACCAGAGAACTGGCTGCACTCCAATAATTGTGTGAAGTAGTGGACTGGGTACTGCCACTCTGAGACAACGAGCATGGCCATGGCTAGCCTAGCTGGAGGTACATTTGGAAAATGAAACCAGGTCTTGTATTCAGTTCCCATCTGCCTCAGGATCTTGGGATGGCCTAGTAGCATCAGGGTCTGTAAGCCAAGACTGTTAGAGATATCAAAATAGAATCAGGTGACTAAGGATGAGAAGCTCAGTGGAAAGAAGGCACCACGGCACATGGGGTGCAATGTCCAAGTGGGGTGGCAAAGGAGAGGGAAGAGGTTTTTGAAATCAAGCTGGACTCTGAGTGCTCACTCACTACTTAGTAGCAGGAAACACAGAAAGAATTTCTGCTGTCTCCCAGGAGAATTCAGCTGAGGCCACAGCTTGAACCTGAGCTGACTCACTGATAGGCAGCGATTCAGACCTGTTTAGGACAAGACAGGAGGTCCATTCTGCAGCTCCGCTTGCAGGATCACAGAGCAACAGTGGTTTGGTGTTCATCACAATGCTTTATTGTGAAGCATGGTAATATCTGTGTCTTCTTCAGCAAAGCGAGGATTACTTTTACCCAGTTTTAGCCATGTAAAAGTTTAGATGTCTAAGACAGTGATCTAGTCCTCCTCTACAGGCTGTGAAGAGAAAGGGAGGCATCTCCAGAGAATGAGTCATCTCTTCCTATGTACAGTGTCTAAAGTGGGTGGGATGACTCATCCTCCAAAAGTAACAGTCTCTCTATGGCTTAAATGACTAGTTTCAACTGAAAGCCTAACCTTTTGGTGGCAGAAATTAGCCATCTTCACTGTTACCCTCATTTTTCTCAAGTTATTTTCAAAATTCAGAGCGAGGTAAGAAGGTTTACTTCTCAGTAGATGGACCCTTCAAAGGACCATTTTGTGCTTTCTCTGGGGATCTGCACATCTTTGTCCTTCAAAAATGGTGCTGAAATGGTTTGCTCAAGTTTCATGGAGTCAGAGAAACTAAACCCTGTTGGAAACATAAAGAGAAGTCACTTGACCCATCCCCAATCCACAGGCAGAAAGCTGCAGTTAAGTTTTGTTATCCTTAATGTTTCCTCCTTACAACAATATCTTCCAACAGTCAGTAAGAAAATTTCAGTTGTCTTCAATGGGCTTTCATCCAAGCCTGCAGAGAGAGCAACAGAGAAAATTCAGTTGTAGAGGCAAATCAACAGAGGGGAAAGGTAATGACACGAGAGAGCTAAAAGACGTAATCGTGAGAGGGCGGAGAGAAGGAAACAAAGAGAGCTGCTTTAAAGATTGAGCAGTGGAGGAACACAAAGGCAATGCTCAGTGGAGAGGAGATCTAGGCAGGGGGAGAGAGACAAACTTATACCCTTGAAATACGCATCTCTCCAACGCTGCAACATCACTTCCATTTGAAAATGCCTAACTGCTCTTCAGTTTAATCATTGCTGTACTTTTGGGTATAAGATGAATAATTAAGCCTGGGAGTAGAATACAGCAAGTGTTAATAGGGCAGAAGGTACTGCAAAGTCCTTATAAAAAGCTGTGCTTGCAGCACAAAGTGGCTGCTGTTCTCTGCATCCCCAATCACGAAGTGAGGAGCATGAAAGTACTAAATTTAATGAAGTGCATCTGTAGCCATTCTGCTGGATTTTTTTTTCCTCCGCATTCGATACTGTTGCCTGCCAAAAAAAAACCCAACCCCAACAAAAGAAGAAAAAAGGAAATCCAAAACCGCCCTCCAAAACAAAACCAGGACAGACATCCTGCACAGCCCTTCCTTCCATGCCTACATCTGCAGACTCCTGCAAGCACAGTCTTCTCCCTTGTGTAAGTTAATGTTTAAAGAAAATATCTGAAAGTGCATCTGTAGCCATTCTGCTGGATTTTTTTTTCCTCCGCATTCGATACTGTTGCTTGCTAAATAATACCCCATCTCTAGCAAAGGATGAACAATGTAATTCTAAATCGTCCTTCCAAATCAAACCAGGACAGACATCCTGCACAGCCCTTCCTTCCATGCCTACATCTGCAGACTCCTGCAAGCACAGTCTTCTCCCTTGTGTAAGTTAATGTTTAAAGAAAATATCTGGTGCCTTAAAGAGACAATTCAGTCTGAAATGGCAGTGTTATGGAGTTCATCCTCTTTGATGAGTTCGATTGCTTCCTGTCACTGTCAGAAGACCAAAAATGAAGAAACAAATGCCCAGTTCAAACCATGAGAGGCAACAATTAAACAATGTCCAAGAAGACACTGGGCCAGCTACACTGCCCAGGCACCTTGCAGTGCTGGCTCATGCATATAGCAAGAGAAGGCACAGCAAGGAAAAGCTGTAACTGGAATAAGATGCAGCCGTTAATCCACGTACAATGCAAGTTATTGCGGCTTGCTGCTCTGTCTACTGTTTTCCCCTTGATCTGAAGTGTCTCTCTTTCCCTGAGCACACTTCTTCCTCAGACTGTGGACCACCAGGACAACAAAGCGGTAGCTCAAAAGAGAGCAGTTCATATATGAATCACCCAAAACGTATTTAGGGACAGTGTGCGAGGAGTGTTGTTCATTCCTGTGAGAGATCAGACTGAGTGTCACACTAAACAGCAAATGCAAATCTCTTTTAGGTCTTCGTTTTCCGCATGCACCCAATTAGAGAGAGCTATATAAACTAATCAGATTAGGCTGGGAAGGAAGAAAGACAGATTGTTATTTTTAAATACTTGGGAGATGTTTGGGAATGGGAGGTCATAAAGGTAAAGAGGGAGGTCAATAAATAGAAAGGAGGAAATTATTTTTAACCATTGCAGATAAGGTATTTTTAGAGCAATTACCTGAAAGCTCCCTGAACTACACAGAACGATAAGCACTGCTCAACACAGCAGCAGTGATGGGAGCTGAGCTGCAGCCTGGCTCAGACCCATGTTCCCTTGCTTCTTTAAGTGAGTTTTCAGTGTAATGATATATTTTTTTTTTCTTTTCCTTTTTCTCCCACCTCCTGTCCTTACTGCTGTCACTGAGGGTATCTCAGAGAGTCTGGCTCTTGTATGGGCATTTGAGGAGGATTTCAGTTATTGCTAAGTGGGTATTTTTCCCCCTCTTTGGTTTGCTTTTCATCCTTTTCTTTTTGACTGGTCTCCTCTCACCTCCACACTAAGTGGAAGAGATGAAGAGCTGAGCCTCCACAGGCAAGCATGTGTGAAAAGAAACCAGAGGTTGACTTCCAAAAGGGCTGGAGGACCTTGGGGCCAGGAGGATACACCTCTTGCTGAAACATCATCGAGGGATGCTACACAGGGGGCAGGGGTGCTGCCGGAGGAGCATTGCCCCCATCCATGAGTCTCCTGTGCAACAAATCTCCACGCTGGAGGTGGCAGACACAGGCAGAGTTGCCTGAGGAGTCGGTGTGTGTTTGTCTGTGGTGGGAGAGAGGGACATCACTGGATTTTTAATTTCACTTTTGGCCCTTTTTGCACACTATCTCACACAGTTTCACCAATTATCTATATCACACTTTTTCAGCAAGGGGACAGGATCAACACCTTCATTTTTCATAGTCTGGACAATGGTCCAGGCAAATTTAGGTGAAGGAAAACACCTTTGGATCAGGATAAACTTAGAACAGGCCTCCCACAGACATTCCGCACTAATGCTGCAGACAAAGCCATGGGACACACTGACCATACTGTGTAGAAAACACTTTTTTGTTGTTTTTTGATCTCTAGTTTTCTTAGAAAGGGCCAGATCTTCAAGATGATTCAGCATAAATCAGGCTGTGCCATAATGTGTAAGCAAGCTGTGAATTTAAAACAGATGTTTTCAAAGGTAAAGGAAGATGTCTGAGTGTCTTCCTCAAACTGAATTAGTATTTTTCCCTCCTGGATGCCAAGCTTTTGAATGTGTCAGTATGTTGACATGTTGTCACAATTTGGGGAAAACAACTGTTTTGGAGCCATCTTCCTATTTGCTATCTTAAGTTGATTGTCTCACTGTAGTTTCCTGGCCACTCCATTGAAAATGATGGTGCCTCTGCCTTCATGGTTTTCCAGAGCGAGGACAATGAGAAGGGATTTTTCTTTCTTCCAAGGATCAAAGCAAAACATAGAAGATGCCCAATGATAAATATTTGACTTTGAAACATGAAAAAGAAGAGGAAGATCAGCATCAAGGGAATAAATCTCTCGGGATGTCCTGCAGTCTGAATGTACATTTTGTATTGCTAAGATAGGAGTTGTGGATGCAGTGTGCAAAGATGTGGGTTTTAAAAGAAAATAAAATCAGGCAGAAGACCTCTGGGAAATCACAGAATATGTGTACACTTTATGGTTTGTATAAAATTAAATGATCTTTTTTTCTTAGAGATATTGATCCTTGTTCTATTATTATTAGTATTATTATTATTTAATTTTTCCAGTCTTATTTCATCGTCTATATCCCTGTCTTTCAGGTCCCTTGTTTGAATTGGTCCTATTTATATGAAACAGGTTGATAACTCTCATCTCTTCTCTCTTTTGCTCTCAATAATTATAGGTCTCCTAAGAAAGCTGGCCTTCAGTGGAAATTTTGTAAAGGTTTTGAAAGATTTTATTAGAAAAGATTTGGATCCTGCACAATTATCAGTTCTGAAAGGTGCTTTGCCCACCTCCTCCAGTGGCAGTGCTATTGATCATCTCACAAAAGGAAGGCATGTACTTACAGAGAGAAAAGTTGAGGTCTGGTTGCCTTTTCAACATCAATGATAAAATTGCATCTAATGTTCACTTCATTCACCTTAACTCCACTGGTCTGCACTAATTAAGGTGGAGCAAGCCGTGCCAGTTAATAAAGAACACTGTAATTCAACTTGTGCTGGCCAGTGATTGCAACAAGAGGAAAAACCCAATAACTGATTCAAAAGATGGGCTTTGATTAACAGAAATATCTGGGGCTTTTGTTCACTGATTGTACAGCACACACTGTAAAACCCTGCCACTATCAATGGCTCAGATGTAAGACTCAAAATACCTTCTATCCCTTTTAAGTTGGGCTCTAACTTGTAAAGTCCTGCTTTAAAATATTGCAGATAATCATCGTAATTCTGCCTTCTATTTTGCAAAAACACTGTTCTACTTGGCCATATGTGCCACGATCTTGCTCCAAGGTCTTATACCCAGGGCAGTCATGTCCCACATGATAGCTGACTCTTTTTGGAGTAATCACCTTGTTCCCTCTAAGTTAAACGCTAGTGTATTTTACAGAATATTTTGCTCCTGGGTCTATTTTAGATATCCATATGTATACCAAGTTTGGTTCTCTCTATCCAGGACAGTTCTTCACCACCATCAGAACGGACTTTACTCCTTCACATCACTACCAGCCATCCTCAAGACGTGTCCTGCAGTAAGAAGCATGTCTTCTGTGCCATGCTAGCAGGGTTACAACACAACTCCTTTGCTACCTCCACCAGTTTGAGGTGAAAAAATATACACACAAAATAATTTTCTGGGGTAGTAGGAAGTCACACAAGGGCAAGAGCCAATTTGGGTGCTGTGTGATATCTTGCCATCATGACTAATTCCCTCTACAGAGCATTAGCCATGGAAAGTGTGACGGACACCAACTTTTGGCCTGAAGATCAGGGTGGGGGGTGTAAGCACATGGAGCAAACCCACGGGCTTCTCACACCCCAGCCCTGTCTGGGTCAGCACGTTACAGCTGTGTAGACAAGAGACAGTAATCAGGGATCACTCCTTCCTCTGAGGCCTCTCAGGAGCAGTAAGAAAGGTCCACATGTACTCAGCAACGCCAACTTTTCACACGCCATTAGCCCAGATGTGATGAACTTCATTTCTCATAACCAGCTCTGCCAACAGAGCTGACCAATTTTTTTTTCCCCAGCTGAACAGTTTTCTCTTACAGAAATGCAAATTCAGCAAAATATAATTTTTGTTGACATTTTTAATGTGAAATTATTGAAACACTTCATTTCCATTTTAGCATTTGGCCAGTTCTGTCTCATCTGGCATGAAGTAATCAAAAGCCAGCAGAGAAGCCATTGCCTCTTTCAATCATTTACCAGAGTTTCCCTTCAAGAAGGCTGTCCTGAGATTCCTGAGCTGAAATATGATGGGATGTTGCCTTTCACCCTAAACTTTGAGAATGGCACTTTTCGTTTAACTTTAGAACTTTCCACCTCAGAATGAAAACATTGTTCCAGAAAGCTGCATTTCTAGGGAGGAAAGATGTCTTGCACCAGCTGAATCATAGAAAGAATGGTTTGACTCAAGGCTTTTAAAGACTTAACAGTTGCCACAACAGGACTCCCTCTTATGCAGCCAAGGCGGTACAGGGAGGAGTTGGTACAGGGAGCCCTGCGTGGTTTAGGCTTTTTATGGTGACAGATTTCTTTGCATAATGCATTTTGGGTGAAGCTTCAGGTTTATTTTGTACTTATCTGATGTCAGAAAAGTATATATTAAGTCTTCAGGAAAAAAAGGAAGTTTTTTTAATCAGCTTATTACAGCCTTCCATGTATAATAAGGCAGTTATATGGCAGTAAACCTGGAATCCTACAGAAGTTTGTTGTAAAGTGACAGATTCAGGTCAGAGCTGTTAATGAACAGCCAGATTGATGTGTGATGCATAAAGATGGGAGAAATGGCATTACTGTTTTACAGAAGAGGGCAGAAAGGTAGGATATGCCAGGTCCGTTAGAACAGCTGGGTACCCTGGAGAGTTTAATACCTTGCCTCTGGCCAATACCTGATATTTCAGAGAAATTAGAGCTATTCCACAACTGGTGAATAAAGTAGTCATGCAGTAGAGATGTGGTTTTGGCTCCTCAGCTCCCTTCACCCTGGCAACAAACCCTAAATTTCCCAGTTGACTCTTGCTTCTGTAGGTACAGACTTTGAAGACCACTGACATGGGCTGGGTATGACCAGAGCAGTGCTGCAAGAGACCCATTTTTTTTTTTCTTCCTTTGCTTCTGCCACTGACTAACTATGTGACCATAGGCAACTATTTCAACATCTACTTCTGCCTTCTTTCTTGTTTTAAACAAATATTTCTTGGAGCACGAGTTTCTCATGTCCATGTCATCCAGTTGGCTTTTATTCTATTTCTTGTTCTAAATTTGCTGGTCTTTATTTTCATTAATTGGATCCTATAATGAATGCACAAGTAATGCTGACCTGAAGGAAATGCTGCTCACCCTGTAAAGAATATCAGAGAGGTAAAAAACCACTTTGCAAACGGGAATATATGCAGAGTGGCAAGAGCAACGGCTCCTGTTCAACATTTCCTGGGAAGAGAGGGCAGAAAAAAAACCACCCTAAAATACAGATGGAGGACTGGTCCACCTTTATGGGACTGACCCTTGAAAACCCACTGGAAACTTCAGCTGGTGTCACATGCATCTTCCTCTTAATTAGTGCTCTTCTGAGAAGTTTCTTGAAACCAGATCTTCTTTTTCTTATATCTCAGTAAAATGCCAGCTACTCTGGGGTCTTGGTGCATGACTGAGATCCCCCAGTGCTACATCACAGATATTAATTCTTATTAAGAAGTGATGCAATGGCGTTCATTTGGACACTCGTGCATTTCACTGGCTGCTCCAGGGTGCAATGCAAGTGTTCATCTTGGTCTAAAAGGCTCTGTGTATGCTCCATCACAGCTGCCTAGGCTTACTGAACCCAACCCAGCCACTGAGACTAAAAAAGTAATTCAGGCTAGCAAGTTGTTTTTTGATCTTGAGACTCCCAGGCCTTTACAGCCCTGAGATCTGGGATTCCCCCAGAGCTCAACACACATTATCAGTTATTGAGAACTCCGAATTCGAGCCAGAAAAATATATGGGCATGACGTTAACTCATATGGTTTTGAACAGCCCTTTTGACTTTCATGTATCTGCCCGCACACATGCAGACACTCAGTATTGCAATCCATCGTGCTCAGCACCTTGCAGGACTGAGCCCTTCACTAATCCTTCTAAACCCAAGTCTATTGACTTTCAAAGCAACCCGCGAGGGTTTCTTATCTACATTTCCTGAACAAGCTGCTTGCTTAGGCTGAGCCTTTTTGCATTAGTCTTCAACCAGAGTTGATTTTGAGCAATGAACATAATTAGATTTTCATATCAAGAGAGACTGAAAGTATGGAGATAGTTCCCAAGTATCCTGGAGTAAGTCAGGAGTGAACTCCCTTCATTGAGTAGCTTGTAAAAACACAAAAAGATCAGAATTAGTGCCTAAATCCAACCCAGCCAATATCCAGGTTTTGCTTTCTCATCCTGGAATGAATCTTAATAGAACCCTGAGTCTAAATGTCTTAGGGAAGTTTGAAAACCAGATCTCAGCAGTTAGATGCATGACATTTGTATAATATAATCCTGTCATCACATTGCAGAACAAGATTCAGTCCTAAACTACACCACAGCCCAACTCAGAGGGAGATGCTGCACGCTGTCAAGAAGCCTGCCCCAGAAAACAGACTGAAATAAGGATTGCTTCATCTCTAGAAAATTTCTATTATTACAGGCTTCTCTTTGCACCAAAATCAGGCAAAGGCAGTTCTTTCAGGCTTGACCTAAGCATTTGGGATGTCACAAGTCTGAAACAAAATCCACATTGTGGTAGCACATTATTATACGTCTTTCTCAAGGTCACTATCAATGCATGTGAGGGTGAGACACTCAGACACCAGGAACTATCGGTGGGAATAAAAGCATACCTGGAATAACCATTCCTGCCCTGTCATCTCTCCTCCTTTTCATACAATGGTCAGTCTTAAGACTGAGACTCGAGACAGACTCTGGTCCCAGTTCTGTGCAGGTTTTACCATAGCAAGCCAGCCTCTGTCAGTCTTGGGCTTCCCTTTCCCACCTGTAAAAATCAGGCTAGCCCTAAACTGATCATGTTTATTTAAGTTACAAGCTTGTATTAATTCTGTGTATATCCAGGACCAAACACAATGAGACTTGGATTGTAATCGAGACCTCAAAATATAGATTAATAGATAAATTAATAGAAATCTATTAATAAGTTAAAAGATATCTAATATAAATATATCAAAACTTAACTAAATATATACCTGTATATAGAAATACAAAAGGTGTAAGTTGTGTTTCTGTCTTCGTGATGTCACATTAAGTTTCTTGGCTTCCTCACTTGAATTTAGCAGCACCATAATCCAGGTTCTCTTTCCTCTGTTCCTGGCAGCATCTTTGAGAACTCTTGCCCTTCAGCTCCCCTTGGCATACCCTGTTCAAGATCTGTGAGCACCTTGGAAAATCATCCCAGTTGAACTTCTTTTTCCTATTTGGACAAATCTATGTTCTAGACAACATAAATTACAGTATTAATAAACAGGGATAGCTCAGATACTCAAAAAGTAGTATCCATCCCATGTCTTTCAATCAGAAAACTTTGATTTTAAATTTCTCTTTTTTAGACCTCCTTTAAAATTTCAGTCAGAATAATTCAGTTGGACATTTTTTACTGGAAGCTGTTGTGTTGTTAAAAACTAAGGCATCTCACAGCAATTTATCACTGGCAAAAGCATCCCTAATAAACAGAATGAGTCTGTGTGCTTTTCCCATTTCATTTTGTTTCTTTGTTCAGTTCAGTTTTGTTGACTTTTTGGTAACATTAAAATATTATTTTAAGATGCACTTACATGATGTGTGTCATATATAATATGTAACAGGCTGGTTTTGTTCATTGCTGAGCCAAAACTGAAAAGAGGAGATGATGAGAGACAGGATGGGTTTGGGGAGTGAAAGGAGTCCTCCCTGAACAATGAGGTCAGTAATCCATTTTTTTTTGTGCCTGCCTATATCTGTTCAGGGTCACCTAACCAGATCTCGCTCCTCCACAGGTTCTACTGCTGTGATTATTTTTTCTAGCAATACCTTTTGTAGTTCTCCTGGGGAGGGACGCATGGCCTGTTTTTTCTAAGCCTCTACACAAGGTCAGATTTCCTCCTTGACTGAAAAGCAAGTACTGGAGGCCAACAGGAACCACCCAGTGATTGCACTGCTGTACAGATAAACACTAAAGATGGGGACACAAAATGGTGTACCTCGGGCTGTTCCTGCAGATGTCTTTAATAGCACTAAAATCCATCAAGATGTTTATCTAGCTACATCCCATCTCATGTGTCCTGCTAAACTTAATCCAGCTCAGACTGGAAAGACACTCCTATTGTGAGACCCACTCTCACCACAGTGCCTGGCAGTATATTTGTCCGTATTTATCTGAGAAGCCACAGAGTTGGTAGGCTGGGGAGTACCACTGCTCGTCTGTTTCTTGTGGTCAGGATTCATATGGACAGTCTGGTATGTGAGGAGGTTTGTCTTGCATATCCAAGGGACATAGACTGGTACCATTTGTTTTTTTTTTCTTGTTACACAAAAAGAAAGTCATTTTTGGTTGAACAATGTGTTTGCATAGACTGGTACCATTTGGGTTTTTTTTTTTCTTGTTACACAAAAGGAAAGTCATTTTTGGTTGAACAATGTGTTTGTACAAAACACCCATCTTTTGTCAGTTGAAAATTCAGGAGGAAGGACTGAAATTTCCAACAAGGTTTTTATATAGCTTTTTAGTCATAGAATCATAGAATCATTAAGGTTGGAAAGGACCTCTAAGGTCATCGAGTCCAACCATCAACCCAACACCACCATGCCCACTAAACCATGTCCCTAAGTGCCTCATCTACATGTCTTTTAAATACCTCCAGGGATGGTGACTCAACCACTTCCCTGGGCAGCCTGGTCCAATGTTTAACCACTCTTTCAGTAAAGAAATTTTTCATCATGTCCAATGAGTCCTCACTGTTTTCCATATTTATTTAATTTACAGAAGAATAATAATCCTGATGACATTAAGAGAAGGCAGTTTTAGATTATGGAAAGAAAGATTACTGGAAGAAGTCACAAAGAAAATGTGAGGGGGTGTTAATTGATGTGTGGATTAGAAAAAGTATCTTGGACAAGAAGGCCTATAATCTGACTGGGTCCATCAGGTCTAATTTCAAACTTTCCAGGGTAGAAAGAACATGGGAATGTCTCCCTCATGACCTCCGTATGCCTTGTCTCATCTGTCTTCCTTCTGCCTTTCCCCTAATACACACCACTAACCATCCTCCTCTCTCTCTGCTTTCAGACAAGAAACTGCAGCACCTAATCCTTGTGCCCTTTTTGCCTTTCAATGAGCACCAGGGTAGATTCATCAAGGAAAGCGCTTTAGCTGGAGACAGGGGCACACAGTTTGGATTGCCACTCAGCATTTCTCCTTCAGCACTGGGAGCTGAGCAGCCAGGCTGGGAATCTTGCTACACTGTGGTGCAGGAGATGCCATCTGCCAAATGTCCTCCTGAGTGGTGTTTTAGCAAGTGGGCTAAAAAGAACAACCTGTACATGGCAGCTGAAGTCCATCACAGCTGTCACAGGAACATACACACACAGCCTGGGCTGGAGGTGGATTCTGGCTCTGGAGGGAGGCTGGGCAAGTGACCAATAAGCCTCTTTTACTTGCCCATGTTTCCCTTTGGGAAAAGAGTTTCCTAGATTAGAACGGCCAGAGATGGCTCTAGGGATCAGGACGGCACCAGGGAGCATTGGCATTCGCTCATCCCAGGTGCAGCCCACCCAAGAAGATGCTAACTCCATTCATTGAGTTCACCAGGGCCTTGTGGCCAGTCTTGATTTCTTTGAGGTCACTGGTATAAGTCCCATCGGCTCAAAAAGCAGCAGATCTCTTTTATGCAAGAGCAAACAGGCTTCCTGGGAAGGGGGAAATAAAAGGGGAAATTGTCTCCATCCTTTATTAACTTCCCTGCCTTCTGCCCTTGTCACCCCTCCTCCTTACTTGTCCACCCACTTCTCATGCCTCCAAGAGGACATTTCTGCTCCAGGACATGGCTGTTCTTGGAGCTGTGGAGGGGGTCAGTGGGTCTGTGTCCTTTGCCTCTGAGGAGGGCAAAGCTGCTGAGGTCCAGATTCTTCCTGATGATTTCATGTGATAGCTAATTAATAGTCTCCCCACGTTTCCATGGCAACTCCATGCTGTGCTCTTAGCCCTGATCCAAATGGGCATTCTGTACACTTCTGAAGCAGTAGCATCAGCATGTTAATAAGACTTGCTGACGTCCTTTGCTTTCTGCCACGTAGGCTGGTAAGTCTAAATTTGAATAACTTAAAAACACCACATTTCTTAGTAAGCTCCCAGTACGTTCTCTCATGTGAGTTGAAGCAACTGATCCCAGAAGTCTTCTGCGTTTGAAGGGAAGAAGCAGGTAGATTCTGCTCTACCTGCTGCTTTTTGCCATGCTTTGCCTTTGGGACACCTGGCATCTGGCTTTTCTTTTTTTCTCTGGGTTATTTGGAAACTCTAGCTTTCATGCAGTCCCTAATTTAATTGCAGCAAGGGACAAGTATCTGCCATGATTTGGTAGGACCATCTCTGTATTAGCTGAGCTGGACAATCTTATGGATTGCTCCCTAACTCCTTCTTCTACAGAGGAAGGAAGCTGTTTCATTCTCATACAGTCAGAGAATGGTTACTCATATTTCTAAGTATGAATGTCCCTTTTATCATTAAACTTTATAACAATACCTACTGATCATGCAGTTTAGTGAATCTAGTTTTATGGGTGAAGGATTCTCTGGGCTCCACCTAATTCTCCTCTATTAATTACCCTCCGTTCTAGTCATTGCCTTGTAAAACATCTTTTTCTGACCAAGTAGAGGACTTGGACATAATCTCCTCAGAAGCCCATTAGCACCATTGTAGCACCCGTGTGGCCTCTCTAGGGGGATCTGAACTACTTTCTCTTATCAAGACAGAAGTATGCCAGATGCCTCCACATCTTGTATTGCCTGCAGAACAAATACCTTAAAACAAACCTGTGGGATCTGGTTCTGGATCTGGCTGTCACAGGCTGTCCCCTTACCTGGGGAAGGGCTTATGGGACTGAGAAGTGGAAGCAGAGCATGTGCTCTGTTTGTGGCAGACATTTTTTTTCTAGCATCAAAAGCAGAGTGCAGCATGGTTCAGGCCACATTTGATTGGGTTGTTTGGTTTTGTTTTCCGTTTTCTCTCTGACATAAACTTTGAGCCCACAATAGTGGCTAAGCTGCCATATAGCTTCATTTTCCCCTACCCTGAATCATAGAAGGACTTGGAAGGCTCTTGCCTTCACCTCTTCCTTCACCTAGAAGGACAAGGGACAATTATTCTTGACATTTTGGCTTCATTCCATCATGAAATTTCATCTAGCCATGTTGCAACACGGCTCCAGATTGTTGTGCTGATGTATCATCATACCCTGGTGATACGTTGCACCATCAGGTACTCCCAAGGTAAGTTCCATATGCTGACAGCATATATATGCCAAACTTCCTTCCATCTCCCTATGCCGGTTTTCTACGCTCCAGCTTCACCACTCCCAGCCATAGTGGAAATGTTAGCTCATGGTAGACAATGCCTCTCTAACTCCACAGCTGTCTACCATTGCTTGGGTCTGAACTGGACAGCAGTGATTTAATGTTCTGTTGGCATCCGATGTCTTGCTTAAGATTCACGGTGTTGCCTCCCTTGCTGAAGCCCAGTAATGCTGGGGGCTGATCATCCCAAGGCATCATTAAAGATACATGAGAGCAATCGATTTGATCCCTAACAGTCCTACAAATATGGGGCAAGATTTAGCTAATGTATTGTTAGTTACCCATGACATCTGAGATTTATTTGCAAATTCTTTGGCTTCTAGTCACTACAACTGGATACTTATCTCATAGGAAAGCAATTTATCAAATTAATTTCACTTTGTGTTAGCACGTTCACTATTCCCAGCCATGAACAAATCCCATCATTGAATGCAGACAGCATTTCAGGCTATAGGTTGCTCATAAGCAGTATTCAGTATTTTTAGAGCAATAACTATAGTTCTTTTCAGTGTCAGCTCTTTGGGTCATACATGTAAATTAAACAGTACATTTCTATTCCCTGCTTGAATTGATGTAACTGTCAGGAACATTATTTCCACTGATAATTACAAATTTGACATTCATTTCCCATGAATACTCTCTCCTATTTGCTTAAAACTAACTTTCATGCGTACTATTGCTGGTGAATTTTCTCTTATCAGAAAGCTGACGCAGGAATGTCACAACTATAAAGAAACATCTTTGAATGGTGGGGTCCATAAGCATGAACCTCTACTACACAGAGCAAAGACCGATCAAATGAAAAACAAACAAATGAACAAACTGGGAAAAGTAGACAATCTTGCAACCTCTTGCATGGACTGACCAGTAGAGACAGAAAGAGATCTCAATGCAAGTTAGGGAAAACACAAAGTTACTACCAACGGAAATCGATGGATGTCCCTAGAAACATCTTTGTTGTTTAATTCACCCAGCTCTTCTTCAGATGCATGCACTTCCCCGCCTTTTGGTAGACAGACAGGGACTGATGTGTGCTTTTGTGACTAGGACTGCTTTTTGTTTTCTTACTAGCTACCCAGATAGTTTCTCTTATGCCCTCAATTGCTAGTTCAGCAGGAGAGTTCAGTGAATGTATATTTTCCTTAAGGTATCTAATTCCTTCTCAGTTTGGATGAGCATCAACCAAAACCACACAAATTGAACTAAACCTGAAGCCAAACTTAATTGCCTAAGTCCCTGGTGTCACATGAATAACATCACAATGCATTTAGCTCTTCCCAGAAGAACTGATGTTATTCTCGGAATCTGAGCCAAAGTCTCCAAACAAGAAGGTCAAAATTCCTACAAGACTATTTTGAACTCACTTGAATCAACACGTTAAATCTCAAGCCAGATCTGAATCTTTTGGACTTTGGATCAGGACTGTCCCTCCTGCTCAGGCCTGTTTTTCCCCAGGATACTCCTCCAGCTCTAGAAGCGGGCAGGATCAGAGATTTATTTCTCTCTTCTAGGAGGGCAGAAATTCTAGTCTCTCACTAGTACTTCTCACAATCAACTTTAACTAAAAAACAGTGAGATTAAGAGAAACACCGCACTACTCACCTCCCATTGTGTTCAGGCTTCATCACCCAACTCAGTTGGTCCTACATTCATACACTCCATTCAATATATTATTTTTTTTAAAATCCAAACACACGTGAACACACACGCCACAAAATTTTACCCACCTTTTAGTTATTTTAATTATTTTTTTGATAACTCAACCCTTTTTAATTTGGCTTTATCTTTGCAAATTCAGGGTAGATTTAGTTACTGTGCTCTTCCCTCCCACCCCTCCCTTTTACTACTTTTGCAGATATTTTAATAAAATTTTCTCATCTGTTTTCTGTAGGGTTTTTTTGTGGACTAAGAAAGTGTAAGTGAAACAAAGATATTATTCACAGCCACAGAAACATAAGAAAGTAAAAGGGATTTTTCCTTCCCCAAAGAAAAAAAATGACATGTGTACCCTTCAGTGTCTCCAGGTTTCCTTGGAAATGTATTTTCTTGCATTGTGCTTTGGTTTTTGTGATGATGAGGGTTTCCCAGTGTTATTGGAAAACCCAGAACCTGAGGCAAAAAAAACAAACTCAGGTTTGCCTTTAAGTCTAGGTTTATCAAAGTGGCATATGATTTTGGCTTTCTGTTTTAGGGACTCTGTTGAAGTACCTTAAAGATGAGTGACTCTGAAGATCTACAGGTGCTGATCCTCAAGGGGTTAAGCTCTGACATCACTGAAGGCAACAGCAGTCTGATGCACAGTACGAACTCCAGTTCAGCAAAGTAGCCAAGGGACCTGACATGTCCCATTCTTCAGCAAGTACTGAGACTCTACCTCTGATGAAAAGTCTTCCAAGATGGAAATCCCAAAGTGAAGACACCTGAGACCTGCACCCACCCTCAACCTCTTATGTGTCTTCTCACCAATGAGGCATTAGTTTTACTCTCAAAGGACTGCCATCACCTTCTGTCCTTCAGCAAAGCTCAGCACAGGCTGCGTGAATAACTCAACATAAAGCTGGCATAAATCTCAACAGAAGAAGTATCTTTTATCTTTAACCATTTACTCCCACTATAGGAATAATGGCAGTTCTTTTACATTTACATATAACTCTTGTTTGTTTGTTTGCTTTGATTTTTTTTTGTTTGTCTCTTTGTCTTGGCACCTGCATAGCAGAAAGCTTTACAGTTCGTTACAGAAGTTTGCCCCTCTCTCCGCTCCTCCCTTTATTTACTCTGCTGCCCCTGAGGACTAGCAAGCAACACCCCCAAGGTCAAGAGAGAGTAAGGTGTTACCCTTTTATGACGGATTATAGAAATAACAAACATGCCTGACAGTTTTATACAGCTGCTAGAACGGGTTTAGTTTTCAACAAATGAAGAATTTCCTCTTTTTTTTCTCCTCTTTCGTATATTAATTACATTTTACAAATCTTGCTTTTCCCCCCCTTTCTTTACTTTCCCCCCACTTTTCTTTCTTTTTACTTTTTTCTCTTTTTTTTTTCTCTTTTATTTTTTTACAGCAAAAGGATCAATCACCAACATGTCCACTGAAAAGTCCAGGTTAGCAGAGTTTGGCTGTCATCTGGTCCGACTGTTTGAGGATCTCAGTGTTGTACAGGTCTAGAGCATGGTTCACACGGATGATCTCGCTGTTGGTGAGTTTCAGGCGGTGCTTGAGCATACAAGAGAACAGATCCAGCTGGGGCTTCCCTGGGGCCACGGGAGGCGCCAGTCTATTGATTCGGTCCCGAATATCCAGCAGCAAGAGCATGACAGAGGAGGAAGAATAGAACTGCCCGCCTTGCGTGTATGACTGGTTGACCTGCTGCACAGCACTGCGCAGTAGGTCAGCATTAAAACGCAGGCTGTAGCCATACACCTGCACATCTGAGATCTTGATGTAGAACTGACGCTTGGTGGGGTCAGAAAGGTCCACAGGCCCTTGGCCAGTCTCATTACGCAGCAGGGAGGGCAGCCGAGTCCGGCTGCGTAGGTAGATGTGGACGGTCTCGAAAAAGGTTTTCCACCGGTTGCCCAGTAGCAGGGTCCAGTTGTAGCACTGGCTGTTTTGGAGGCGGATTTTCTCCCAGCGTGGGTAGCCGTACTCCCCAAAGGGCATGTTCCAGCCCTCAGAGTGACTCCCGCTGAACGGGTTGACGTAGACAAAGAACATAGGGTCCAGGCTGCTGTTGCGCATCTGGCAGATTCGCATGGAGATCCCGATCACCATGTGGATGAAGTCCATCCGGTTCTTGTTGCTCTTCAAGGTGAGGGACATGCGTTTGCGCCACCTGGGGTCGAAGAAGGTGTCCAGGCGGATCTCATTGCTGATGAATGTGGTGTGCACATACAGGCGGGAGTCCATTTTCTGCAGCAGGTACTTCAGCTCTAGGTCCTGGAAGTCCAAGTCCGTCTCAAAGCTGATGAACTGCTCGCTCCGCTCCGAGTCTACGTTCTGAGGCTCGCAGCGACCCCGGTAAAGCTTATAGCCCTTGTTGCATGAGCCACAGAGAGAGATGTTGGCAAGGCTGCACATGGCACAGCTGTTGTTGCCCCCGATGATGCAGGGGATGGGGCGCTGGCACAGGCTGGTGCCACCATGGCAAACGCAGCTTCGTTGGCTTTCCAGAAAGGTCCCCCAGAACCCATTCTCATTGCAGTAGAGCAGGGACTGGACCCGAGTAAGCCATTCCTGTATTGTCCTGCAGGTACAAAGAAGAAAGCATTAGCATCGTTAGAGCCTCACAGTCTTTGGTGTTGGCATCTTACTGGAGCCACAGTGTTTTCAGGGATATATCTGAGGCAGAGCTCTCAGAACACTGATGTCCTGCCTTGGCATCTGGGAGCTATTCCAGCCTATTTCAAGACTGAATCTTTCATCTGCTATTTGCTCTTTTGGTGGAGAACAAAAGCCCTCTAAGAAATAGCTAGAAGTTAGGATTGATCATTTGAAGCCTCTCTCTTCACACTGTTCTAGGAGCTGAGACTGGCAGAGTCTCCTGCCAAGGGTCCTATCAGTGCCACAGTGACAATGTTCAACCATGGGAATGGAGCTGATAAAGCCACACCAGAGACCAAGGAGCTATCGAACGTTGCAGGTCAGCATAACTTCTAGGCTAGCGGGAGAAAACTCCTCTCCACGTCATTGGTAATTCCCCCCACTCTCCAAAAACAGACCTGTAATGGGATGAGGCAAAGCCAGTAGTAACCTCTGCTTATGGTGCAGAGCTCAATAACAGCAGAAAAGAGGGTGGAAGTCAGGGTGCATAAGGATAAAGCTGCTAGAACAGCTTCTTCTTTAAAAAATCTGCTGCTAATTAACCTCCTCTTACAGCCTCTCCCCTTAACAAGCACCTACACTTGCCCATTCCCAAGGCCCACCACTCCCATAATTGCTATATCAGCACCCTCACCTCCACGTCCTGCAGCCCTGGAACGACTCCTAATGAATGACACGGTAACCCACGTTTGGTTTTTGTATAACCCACTTGCAATGTTGCCTTGCTGCCCCCTCTCCCCCCCTCTCCCCCACCTCAGGAAATCTCAGTACAGCGACTCCTTTCTCAGCAGCCTTCAGCAGAATGCCTTGTTCAGCCGCCTGCTCCCTCCCCTCCGCCTTCCCCCCATCTAATGAATACTTCATTGTCTCCTCTGGGCAAAAAGTTCTTGGTAGCACTGCAGTGAGAGGACTGGCTAATGACAAATTAGGATTCAGTCCCTGTAGAACGGGAGGAGTGATTATGGACAGAGGCTCTCAGAGCTGGATTAGTGAAATTCATGGCACCTGCATCGCCTGACCTCCGAATAATCATTAAGCTGTAGGCTGTATCAAAGAAGGCATTAAATGATACAGCAGCAAAGAACAGCAAGATGATTAGGGGGAGGGAGCAAGTGGAGGGATGAGAGTATAAAACAGAGGAAAGCGCTGGAAGGAAAGAAATAATCAAGGAGCAGAAGCAGAAAGAGTAGGGGAAGAAAGAGGGGGAAAATGTGCAGGTAAAAGGAAAAATGAGAGAGAAATGCAGTGGGAAGGAGGAATAGGGATGGAGAAAGGTGAAAACCAAAGCAACAGCAACAACTGAAAGACAGAGGACAGGCAGGAATGAAAAGAAACAGGAAGAAACTGAGTGAAAGGAAAAAAAATGAGATAGTGAGGAAAAAGGAAGTGTATTAGCAGGAAAATTCTGAAGCCTTGGATGTGGGAAGACACAATTTTCACATTCCTCCTGTAGTACAGGGCTGACAGGGTCTCTTTCCCTTATTCACAGCTAACAGGAGCTCTCCTGCTAGTGGAAAAGACAAGGTTGGCTGGGGAGCTTGGGAACAAGGCAGTGACCTCTATAAATATCTGCCATAGAGGGAGACAGTGGCAGCCCTGGTCCCTAGAAAAAGTGCACAAGGCTCCTCCTGGTTTCTAGGACAGCTCTGCTTCGAAGGGGAGGGGACAGCACAGCACAGCGACTGCAAAACACATTGCTGACAGCAACAAGCACTCTCAAAACCATCCCCTGGGGACTGAGTCTGCCTTCTGCTCATAGGTGAATTTTTGCTCACTTTTTCAGCAATACAAATATTTTTTCACCCCGTCTGAAGCCTTGCAGTTCCTGTTTGGAAAGCCAGCCAAATGCACTTGAATTTAGCAAGGCACCCAGGCTCCAAGTTTCGGTCTCCCTAAGGTGCTGTGAGCCCACCTTGATTCCTCCATGCACCTCCTTGAAAGCTTCTTTCTTTGCTTCTAACCACTAATCTAAGCATGAAGCTGAGGGATGATGAGCAAGTGGAGGATGAACTAAAACCAAAGCAACTCTCCAATATACGCACACTGGCTGCCTGGGTTCACTGGGTTGGGGGAATTGCTTAAGCGAAGCACAAGGTTCCTGCATGCTGCCTCTTCCCGTGATTGGGCTTAATGACAACGATGAAAATCGGAGGTTGCTTTGAAGGGAGTATCTCCTGCAGCCCCAACCTTTGTCTCTAGCTCCTGCTGTAATTTCACCAAGACAAGGACAGCGAGAAACCCAGTAGCACAAAGAAAATAAGACCTGAGTCAGCAGGCTGCTTGGCAGATAGATGGTAAATGTCCAGCTCCATCAGGTACCCTCTCAGCATCCCTACCCCTGTCCATGAGGTGAGGACAGTATTTCCCTGATTTCCACAGCGCTCTCCATGGTTACATTTGTTGCTTTTTGTGGTACTGGGCTTCCAGATGAGGTAGTAATGGTTGCTCATAGGACTAAAGGTGGTTTCTTAGGTGGGTTTGATGGGGTATTCAGCACTGTCAGAGGTGTGCCTGTGTGCACATACTGCCACCGCTTTCATACAGCTGCCAATAGCCTTGTACAGCTGCATATGCAAATGACAGCCAAAGACACACTGAGCAACTACCATGCATAGATCTCAATTCCAGCTCTGTGCAAGTGAACGTGACTCTCCTGATTTCCTCATGCACTCGCTCATGCACAGGATTCCCAGTGTATTTGTGCAGTGCTGGCTCGATGCTTTACACAGGTTTTACATGTTGATAATGCCATTGAGTTCATGGGACAAGGACTGCCAAGCTATACAGCAGGGGACACGATAAAAATCAGTCAGATGACCACATTCTGTCTGTCTTAGGTGTGCTCTGTCTTAGAGGAAAAAAAAAATGTTATCCTTCCGTCCTCCTTTTACACTAACAGTCGGCAGAGCAAAACGAGAAAGGAGTCTCATCTGATATCTTGCAATCGAAACTAGTAATTTTCCTGTTCCCCAGACCAACTTTGTAGAGGAAGGATGGGAGGAGATCAGGAGAAAGAGGGTTGGGGTTTTGTTTTTTTTTTGGGGGGGGGGTCATGTATATGTCTTAGCATTCAGCAAAGACACAAGTAGGACAAAAAAAAAAAAAAAAAAGAAAAGAAGGCTACCCACCATCTGCTGATGGCAGCAATAAAGGACGTAATTAAATGAAAATGCAGAATCCAGGGCAGAGCTGGGCATTGGCTACAAACATGACAATGGGAAGTGTGATAGAGCGAGCAAGAGGAAAAGTGGTGTAAATTACCCCATTTTGTCTTGCAACTGGGACAGGATAAGAATATATGCAGGACCAGTCACAGCCCTTCAGCTGACTTCTTAAAACATACACTCGTGATGGCTCAGACTCATGTGAATATAACCAGGAGATGTCAGGGCACAAGGAAGCTGAAAAGAGCCACTGTTTAAAAGCTGAAAGCCAGTAGCAGAGTAGCCGTTGCTTTTCATCTTAATTATTTTCTCTTCCATTAAGGAGTCATCAGTTTATCTTTCTCTCTCTTAATATCATTGCAAAAGTTATTTTGCTTAATGTTTGCTACCTCTGCCAGTTCAAAGTATAAAGTACTAAAGTATGTGAAATTAAAAAAAGGAGAACTATGTCTTCAAAGGTCACTGTCAAGCAATTTTACATTCAACTTTAATATCTTACATTACAAACTAAAACAAAAAAAAAAAAAAAAAAAGACATCCAGGCAAAGCTGTGAGTGAGAGTTATTTTGCAGTGTTTTCTTGCTGTTGCTCACTGGAGACATGCAGTCCCCTGGCAATGCTGGGAACTGGGAGCCAGGTAATCATGCAGAGATGTTTCACCATTTAAAACCTATCTCTTGTGACAAAAAAAAAAATGTTTTGCAGGACAGTGTTTGGCTTTCAGATCAGAAGTGGAGGTCAGGTTATACAGAAAGGTGATGAATAATTTTCTTTCTCTTGACTTGTCATCTTTCAGGATTAATCAGGTCTGGGGAGGGGAAGAGGCTGATGGGTGTCCCTTGAGACAAAGATGCAACTTTGTTATAGATGGTGTCTGAGCTGATTAAAAAAACAAACCATACCAAAACAAAAAACAAAAACAAACAAACTCAACAAAAAACCACAAAAAAACCCAATCAAAAACCCGATCCAGCAAGACAGATTTTTTTTTTTTTAATTGCAAGAAAAAAGGTAGGGATTTAACAAGTTTTCCTTTGCAAATTCACCTTTCACTTTCCAACCAGCACTAGCTGCTGTGGAGGTACTTTGGGGCTTTCTATACGGAACAGTGAAGTAGAAAATGCTATTTTTATTCTCAGCAGCTGTGAGATGTATTCTTAACTAATGACAATTTGGCTGGAGCCCAGAACATGTATCAAACCCCCCCTCCTTTGGATGTTATTTATATTTTACATCCAGAGTTTTAAAATGCAACTATAGGTATTCATTCAGTAGTGAACCTTTAACAACTGAGGAGTGGTTTCTTTTTTTAAACCAACAAACTTGCCTGCAAAGAAGTGTTTTTTAGCTATTGCAAAAGGTCATGAAGAATCAGCCTAATTGCCAAAATCCCTACTCTTTCTTTCTTTCGGAAACACCACCTCTTCCTTTCCCTGAGGACAATCAACAGCAATCCTATTTCTTTTTTACATTGCTTTTGATATATAAAGTAGGCTTACTATTATGTGTATTAAAGAGAGAGAAAGGCTTGCTCTTAATAGAACCTTTCCATCCTTTCAAAGCCACTGGCATGCTTGATAAGCGTCTGTCGTTCTGTACAGTAACAATTAGAAAATTAGAGTATTTCCAAGCCCTGTGAAAAGAACGATGAAATGCGTACCTTTTCTGTTACACATCTGTCTACCGAACCCCTCCCCTGCCTAGCTACAAATGCAGAATGACAAATAGAAAAGAAATGATAATATGCTTGGTGGTGTTGACTTAAACAAATCAAGCACATCAGTCAGTTAAAAACCCAGCTGCCATCATCCATTTTGTCCTCCTTCCCCCAGATTTTATAGTATTAGTTGGAGGCTCCCTTTCTGTGTGGCTGACTTTTTAAAATAGAAGAGAAATGCTAAAGACATATTTATCTGAATGCTTTGCAGCAAGATGGTTGGCTGGATGTTTGCTCACTGCTGCTTCACTTTGCTGTTGTTGTGGCACAACTCATAATAATGCCTGGACGTGCCTGTGACTCCTCCACCAGTTGGCTTGTTGATAGCAACTCAGCCAATTGGCAGGAATGGGCCAATTTTAGGAAGTTCTCCAGATTTTTTTTCATAATCTCTTAAACTTAATAGATATTTCTCCTTATCCCTAGTAAGTCCATCAAGTCTTTGTCCAGAAACATGAGATTTCTTGGTAATTAAAGAGTTGTTAAGCTCTGGAAGAGTTTCCTGACCTGCACAGTGATGAAATGAAAACTCAATGTGCTTAGTGGCCAGGGGGCTGGGTGATAACAGGAGACAGCAGTCAATCAGTTTGTTTTCTCTTGAGATTTAATATTTAGGTAATGAAGGAGGTAAAAAAAACAGTTTCTCTGCAAATATTAACTTGGCCTGACCCTTCCAAGAGAAGCATGGAAGAAAAGGCACTTGGACTCATTTTTTTCCTAGCTTTTCAGCGTTACTTCACTCCAGACAACATAGAAAGAAACAGCAAGAAATGTTTATTAAAATCCATGGATGCAAGTCTCTAAAAATGATTGTAAGCTAACTTAAACTCAGCTATAGGTCAGGGCTGAAAGGAGCCAGCAGGAGGTGACTATTGGATATCAATAGTTGCTGTAGCTGTAATGGAAAATCTACTCTCTCCATCTGTAATAACATTGCTAGGCTTCTGGTCAGTGCAGGTTTGCAGGTTCACTCTGCATTTTGTAGAAGAAATGTGATCTATTCCAAGTGAGACTAAAGCTTCTTTTTCACTCTGGCTACATTTATTGAAGAGCACAGCTCAAAAATGGGCTGAAGCATCTTGTGCTCCATATGTCTACTTTAACAGCAAATGGAGGCCTAAAGCTTGGCTGTGGTACATGATGCAAGACTGCTTAAAAAGCAGCTTAGTCTGTTTGGTTGTCTGATGTCAGCCCTGTAAGAGTCTTGCAGAACACTACAGAATAAGTGGGTGCCCTTCACCTGGGTAGGTAAGACCACAGAGAAGGGATGTGAATATGCTTAGGTATGTGATAAAGGCTACTTACACCTCCAGAAATTTCAACCCACTCCCAGACTTTACCGTTTTCCCCCAAGCCTCCATGTTAGCATACCCTATATCCAAACACTTGGGCTGTTTGGTTTAGGTCCAAGCCCAGGTTCAGCTCCATCAGTCACCCATCACATCACACCCATCCCCAATGAAGGATGAAGGTACCTTTCTCTAGGCAGCTGGTGGTTAGGATTGTGCCGACACCGGACACTGAGGCCAAAGAGTTTGCGGGCAGTGCGCTGGATCTTCTGGCGCTGGGCTTCCAGGGAGCTCTGCAGCAGCTTGTAGCGGTTCTGCAGATCCCAGTCATTCCCCCAGTGCTGGTGGATGCTCCCAATGGTCAGGAAGTGGTTGCTAGGTAGCCTTTTCATGAAGGATTTAAACTCATCTGGAACACACAAAAATGTGGAGAAGTACAGAGATTTCTGAACTATAACAAAGTTACAAAGCTTTTCATTAGCAGGATGGAGAAACAGCAATGATGTATGAGGCCCTCAGTGCTCTGCTAAAAGAAGGTGAAGTCCATTAACTCACTGGTCTGTCATTCTGCCCCAGGAAGCTCACTAATTCCATGGCTGTTGCTGCTCCCATATGGGAAATGAAACCCGGAGAGTATTAGGGTGAAACAATAAGGTTAATATGTACAGGGTGGAGGAAAAAAGAGAGCAAATTCCCTGGAGCATGGGATTATAGTCTAGGGGTTATGAACAAAAAGCAGGGAGTTGTAATCATTGTCAGTTAAAGAGTTCTCATTTAAATTGTTTCTCAGCTGCTCCTAAAATTCCGTTTGCTGTTGAAGTCAAATCACTTTGGCTGTGTTAAAAAAAAAAAAAAAAAAGAGAAACAAAAGCTTTAAAAAATCCCCAGAGGAAGGGTTTGGATTGTGTTAAAATGTCCTGTTTTCTAATTTTTTAAAAAGAGCATCCTGATTCTTTTTTCTCATTTGAAGTTAAATGAGTTGCTTTATGTAACAATGAAAATAAAATAAAATAGTTTGCAGCGCTAAAGTCAGAACAAAATGTGTCAATTTTAGCCAAAGGAAAAAAAAAATCTAATTGATCCAAAAATATGTTGTTAAATGTTGTTTTGTGATCGCTTTATTTGCATTTGATTTTGTTTGATAATGAAAAAAACATTATGTAGGGTTTGAAGTTTTTTCATCACAAAACAGAAAATCTGATCCTGTTCCTATTTACCACCCCTTTCTTCCTAACTGAGAGTTTGCTTAGACTCTGATTACCAGGCTGGGACATCCTCGAATGGAAAAAACAGATGGTTCCCACTTTCTCAGTAGAAAATAACCCAATTTTTGATACCAGAAAACTGTGTTTGACACACTGAGACCTTGAGAAACATGAGGTGTGAGCCAACAAAAACACCATAAAGTGCAATAAAGAACAAAGCTCTGCACCAGGGCAGAGCAACCCCACACATCAGCACATACTTGGAAACAACCAGTTGAGTAGCAGCTGCTAGAAAGGTCCTGGGGGTTATGGCTGGCATCATGCTGAAGGTGGGTCAACACTATGTTCTCACTGGAAGTAACACAAACTGCATACTGGGCTAAATCCAGTAGGTTGGGAAAGTTAATTCTTCTTGGCACTACTGAGGCTGCACCTGCATTTCTCTGCCCAGCTTTAGGGACACCCAATTAAAGATGAGTGTTGAGAAACTGGGGAGGGCACAGCTGAGGGCTACCAAGATGGTCAAGGGCCTGGAGCACAAGTCCTACAAGGTCAGGTGGAGGGAGCTGCACTTGTTTAATCTGGTGAAGAGGCGGCCAAGGGGCAATCTAATTACAGCCTACAACTGCTTAAAAGGTACTTAACAAATATGAAGGAGAGAAACTCTTATTAGAGACAGATGATATAACAAGGAGTAATAGACAGTTTGCAGCTTGAGAAGTTCAAGTGATTTATTGAAAAACTTCTTCACTTGCAGGTAATGCAGCACTGAAACGTGCTGCCCAAAGATGTAGAAGAATCTCTCATTTTAGACTCTGCTAGACAAAAACATGGCTGACCTGATCTAGTGCTGGCGGTAGTCCTGCTTCTAGAGGGAGGTGGACTAGAGCCCTGCCATAAACCCCAGAAAGTATCCAACAAGAAATGCAGCCATCTTTTTCTGTAAGTTATCTACATTTTTTTTTCCTTTCCTAATTCTTTTTTTTTAAATTCCTTCATCCCATTTTCATAAGGAAAAGAGGACAATAACAAAAAAAAAGGCAAAAAATGAAAGCCTGTAAAGGCTGATATCTTTTCAAAAAAAGAAATAATCCATAGAATTATTGGAGAAAATCTGACCAGATAATTTACAACCTATTCTACACAGCTTATATATATTTGCATAACAGATTTCCTATTATTCAGGAACTTGCAGTTCATGCTTAACTGCCTAACAAAGAGTATCTATGCATTAGTCAGTACCATCATTATATAGATGGTAAATGGATGTTCATGTCCTACTCGTCACATGGTGAAACTGAGCACCTAATAAAAATAATTATCATCATTTCACTATCAAGATCCACGGGACATCTGCTTGTCTCCTTTCTTCCCCAAAGATAACTGAGAGATTTTTTTTTTTTAATCATCTCTTAGGTTTTCACTCTATTTGTAATGCTGCTTTCAGTGCCCTTCTCCTCCCCAAAAATGATTCTCTCCTGTTCAGTGGTCCTCTGAAACTATCATCATGTATAATTGCTTCTGTTGACCATGCTGATTACTCCTGGTACCTTTCAGCAGTAAAAGCCTTGCATTTGCTTCCCGCCCCTTATAAATCAATTTCCTCAAAAGCCTGTTTGTGCAAAAGACCAAGCTCTTTTCCCTCTGATGATGAATGTGCTACATTTTTCATAGAGACGGGTAAGGGAGAAATTTCAGTGCAGTGTGCACATTTTGATACTGCAGTGCAACGTTGGGGGGAAAACAAATGAGCAAAATAAAAGCTGGATGGAGTTGTTTTTTTTTAAAAAGGGGGGGTGCAAAAAGAAAATACTTTCAAAAAATAATAGTTGCTTCATTACTTATTTATATTTATTTATAACTATCCCTGGAGGCCCCAGCCGAGACTATGGCTGCATTGTACTAAGCCTTGTACCTTTCTGGGAATAGTTCATTCTTCACCCTGAGAATTTCCAATTAACTAATAAGGCCGTTTGCATTTGTTTTTATTTTATTTATCTGCACAGAAAATGTTGATGATGGCTAGGACTACATCTCCCATAATGCAACATGGCCCCTCTTTTTGCAGAGTCACCCAGTCCCTGCAGGCAGTCCCATGGCAATGACTCATCATCACAGGTGGTACGGGGCAGAGGGTCCAGCCTCTGAAGAAGAATGGTGGCATCGTAGCAAAATGGTCATGTCAAACATCTCTTTCAAAGATGAAACTCTCATTTTTCCAGTGCTTGTCTTTTCAGTCCAAAAAAAAAAAAAAAATCACATTTTCATCAGAAAGCAATAGTACTGGAAAAAAAAAAAAAAAAAAAAACCACCATGACTTTTAATCAAAAGGCTGTTTTAAAATCCAGAATCGAAGTCCTGACGCAGAATTTTTTGGCCAGCCATACTAAAATGCCAAGAATAAGGCAGTATTATTTTTCTCAATTTACACATGAGCAATGAAGCACAGGACTAAGAGAGAGCTCCTGAGCTGATTTAAAGCAGCATCAGTTCGCTGCAGCCTCCTTGACTTTGAAGATGCTATCCCAAATCACACCAACTCTTGATTTGCCCTGCATGATTTTTTCAGATTGACATAGGAATCTAACACAAATCAGAAACAGAATATAGATCTTTTAGGCTATCAGCAGCTTCCTGTGCAAATGGTATTTGCTTTCCAAACACTTATGTGGCTTTCAGCCCACTTTATTGGAAAAGTCTTCAGATGTCATTAGAGATTTCTTTTCTGCTATTCATTATGAAGAAAATCCTCTAATTATTGGGGATATTTATTAAAACAAAGAAGCAAAATGCTAATTTTTTTTGTGATAGCAACTTTCATCTCAAAAGATAAGTTCACGCATGATGCAACAAAGTGATGAATGAGATGCAGCAGCTTTAAACATACAGATAATCACTCCACCTAGCCCTGAAAAGCCTCCAGTCCTGGGTGGAATATGGCTATAGCACAGTGGAGAATTGCACTGCAATGTGTCACTTTAACATGGCAAATGAAAAACACCTTCCCCTGTTGAAATCACAAGGGAAGGGAGACTGAATATAATTATCTACCACAGTCTTTGCTTAGATTAAGTGCAACAAGTACAGAATGTAACAGTAAAACAGTCACTGTGGTATTGTAATTCTTCTCTCTCCACAGGGCTCTCACCTTCTAAGTGTCTGGGTGAGATCCCCTGGGAATGTAAACGGGTTTGAGGAGTGGTGGCCAACACGTGGCTCTTGAGCATCTTGTGTGAAGATCTTGTGCCAGAACTAGCAACTAGTAACACTTAACTAGCGGCAGAGCTGTGCTGGCAGGCACTGCCAGTAATCCTAATTTGTGTGGTACTGAGCTAGCAGAAGCTTCCGAAATCCACATTTCAGGTTTGCCCTGGTGTACCCACCCCATCTATGAATCTATAGAAACTCCCAGAAAGCCACTGACCTCTTCAGCTAGTGACCTACTTCTGGAACTGCCCCAGCTTTGTGGCTCCCCACAGTATATGGGGTGCTCTTGTCAAGATGGTCATCAGCCTTGGGCCGTTAACTACTACTTTGATTCTGCTCAGCTGAGCACCAAGTTGACAGTGTGAGCTGGACATAAGAATCTGTGCAACAGCAGACACACCAGCAGGGTCCACATATTGAAGTATGAAGCAGTCCTCAACAGCCTGTTGAGGAAACATCATAGGCCGCTTCATTTCAACCATTAAAGGGATTAAGGTGACCTTCAACATGAAGAAAGAAATTGCTGCTGGGAAAACTTCTGAAGAAGAATTCTTCAATGCCTTGAATGGAGCTAGATGGTCCCTTCCTCACAGTCGTCTTTTCTAACATGGAGACCTGGACAGTTATGACAATAATCATTAAAGAAAACGTGTCGGAAAGTAACTGGCTAACACTAAGAGATGAGAGGCAACAGAGGGATAAGAAGTTCTTGATTAAGTTCTGCTTAGTGCCCGTGTGGCTGCAGGGTAGGCAGACCACTTGCTAAAGGAAAGGATGTCATTGCACTGATAACATTGCTCTCTTTCGTACCTCAAGCCCTTGAGACTGATGTTGCACACCTACTATGGGTGCTACCAGCATCAACGTGGAATAAACTCCTCTGACACCCACAGTGTCACACTGAGAGAAAGTGAAGGGAGAAGAGAAACGTTCACACCAGCAGGCATCGTCACTGTAGGAGAGAGAAGTCATTTTCCCTTCTCCTCTCTATCTCAAATGAGGTGTCATCTGGCCTGTGCTCTCTCTCTGTGAATTGCCTTTCAGCAAAGCAGAATAAATCATTCATGCAAACCTGAAAAGCAATTTCTGCATCATTCATATTGTGGAAGTTTCTCTGTAGAACTATTAAAGAGAGATTCTAAGCTGTTTTAGTATGAAAAACCAGATTTTTAATCAAACAAACTCTTCCATGGAAAATAACCCATTCTATATAGAATTATGTGTGGTGTGTGTTTTTGTCTGTACGTGTAAAGACAAAAAAAGACACTTCCTCTAAGACTAAGATCACATTTTTGGGTTCAATATCCTCTATTTTTTATCCAAACTGGAACATTATATTAAGGGAAGAAAGGATTCTTAACCGCTATAAACTGACAAGTTTTATTTGAAATAAATCAATCGGAAAATGTGTTTTGCTTTGTTACCTGAATTCTCCAGATCTTTATAGGCTTCTGTCCAGGTCTTGGCCATGTTTGCTAGTGTGTACTCCATGATCTGGATATCGGTGATGGGGCAGTTGCATTGCGGGAACTCCTCCGCACACTGGCAGCCACACTGGCTGTTCCGGCAGATGTACTCCCCCTCGCCATTGCACATGATGTAACTCAAGGCAGACTGGACAAACTTCTCTTGTAAATACTGAGGGAAGATGATCTGGAGACCTGGCATAGAAACAAGAGGCAAGGATTGGGGGGGGGGGAGTCATTTCAGGTATCTGTTCTTTTCAAAACCTGTTTCATTAACAGCTTGGGAAAGTGATGCTGAGGAATTAAAAGCTGCTGGGATATTTCTCTCGGAGCTGTCATGAGTAAGGAAGGTGGGGTACAAATTGCATGCCTCCAGTGCAAGCAGTGAGTTAGCTGAGAGCAGAGCCCATCTGCTCTATGAGAGAAGGGTGACAAATATCTTCCCCCTTCTCAACACCCAGTGTACCCCCTTCATCCCAGTCCTGGATCCCAGTACAGCACAAAGCACCTGAAAGCAAAACCTGTGCGTTTTATACTTTGCAACAAAGCGCTAGTTCAGAAGCGATGATCATTATGCTGTTCTGACCTGTTTTGAGAGAGACTAAATAGGTTTGGTACCACAGAAACAAGGAAACTACACACTGAAAGAGAAAAGAAGAAAGAAAGAAAAACAGAAGAAAGGAAAATAATACAAGCAGGGATTTATAAAAGACCCTTGCAGAGTTAAGTGCCCAGCTCCCACAGTATAAATACAGGAGTTGGGTACCTGATTCTTTTCAGCTCGCTCCCTGCTAGGAAGGCTACTTGCCAAATCCTATAAAAGTGCAAATGGATTTAGTGCCAATGATTTCAGTGGTGCTCTGAAGATTTACATTAGCCGAGAGATCTATCCCCATGTCTCTTTCTCCATAGCAAGTGTTTGTGTATCTATCCATCTGTGCAGGCATTAGTGTAGGTGTACGCTTGCTCAGGTACTAGAGGACATAACAGTTTAAATGTTTGCTCTGTGTACAGTGTACACATTTTTCCATCCTGTCCTTCTCCAGCCCCCATCTCCGGGCTCCCTACAGATGTCCCTGAGGATTCACATCTGTTTCCTTCTACCTGGCGAGTCCTGCTTGTCAGACTCGGTCAGCATCTGCGGTGCACGAGGCAGAGACAACAATAACTCTGAGAGCTCCCTTTTGCAGGAAGACTGGCCCGCTTTGCCTTCCTTGTAAAAGGCCCAGGGATTTCAGAGTGGCAGATAAAGGAGTTTATGGCTTGAACAGCAGTGCTGAACTCCAGTGTAATGAAGGCACGCGGGTCAATTACCCATCTGTTTGTGTTTCTATTGCACTGAATTACTTTATCTGTGGCTGACAGCTCATTGGAGTGGAATGAAAATAAGACAATAATTCAGAGGATGAGAGTGTGCAGGAAGGGCAGGAGGGGCTGTGACTCCTTTCAGGAGTTCAGGCCCATCTCTGTGATGGGTCATGTTCACCTCAGGCAAGAGAAAAGCAGCAGGCGGTGCCCCAAGGACCCCCATTACCCTTTTGCTTTTGGTTCCACAGAGACACCTCAGCCTTGACAAGGTCCCTCCGGAAGACCAAGTGTGGGGGGATCAGGAGAGTGTTGAAGGCACAGGGACCTCTGTTTCCTCTCTCCTCCTGCTACTGCCAGGGCACAGTCTCTGAGAGCACCATGCCCGGTGGCGGCAAGCTGCCCCATTGTCTGACCTAATTCGCAGTCGAGTGTGGAGCAATTGCAGCCGCCAAGCAGGATGAACGCAGAGCAATGTTCAGCTGGAGAAGATGTTTGTGACACTTGCACAAGGAAGGATTTCAATCCCAGCATTTGGAAGCACCGTGTCTGTGTAGATCCTGCTGCCTTTTCTGAGGTGCTGTTGCGGGGAAGGGAGGGAACATGCAAGGGGCTGACCACAGTCTACAGCATCCCTGCGAACACCTCAAAAGTAGTCTAAGGAGGATCAGCAATTTGAGGTCCTTTCGGTCTTTCCTGAGATGTTTCCTGACATCCTTCAGGAAGAACACTGAAGTCCGGTCTCTTTTAGGGATTTATCTGAAGCAACCACCACAGAGGAATGGTCCCTTTTCAAACCTTCACATTGACATTAGGGATGGTCCCACCTGCCAGACTCCAAAACTTTCGTTCAGGATGGAAAGAAAGTGCAGCACTATTGAAGGACTGAGATCTACAAAAGGGGCTTGGAGAGCCTGAAGGCTGCTGTACTCACTGAGCTTGCAAGCTCACAGGAGAGGCGGGCTGGACTTCTTGATGTGCATTGACCCTGTTTATTCATGGTCCAAGTCCCATGAATAAATCTTTCCACTCTCTGCTTCATGGAGGAGCAACCTGCCCTGGTTGCTCCTCCAACCTTTGAACATGAGGCCCAAATGCCTGCAGGCTCTTCAGCTCACCATATTTTCTCTTTGAATTTTAACTTGAGTAACAGCACTGACATGCTGTCTGGTCCCAGCTACAAATGATACTGGCTTTGGAGACTTTTTTCTGGAGGGGAGAGGGATAAAAAAAGCAACTAAAGTTTCAGGGAAAGCACATCCCATAGCAAGGAACATCTGTTGGTATCTCAGCACGTGCAGAAATATGAATACCTTGTAATCTCCAAAACATAACACGGTCCCATCCTACACTACAGAGTGCCTGATGTGGATGCTTTTATGAGTCCATAAAACTCATGGTTTCTAAAAAACATTTCCAGGATTACCTTCTCTTGTAAGAAATAATCTCATGTTTAAGACGTAATCAGACCCCTGTACACTTAACACCAATTTGACAAAACACTTGTATAAATACTTAACTTTAATCAGGTAAGCAGTTCTGCTGGAATCCATGCAGTTAATTGTAGCATTTAACAAGCAGCACATATTCAAATATGTGCTTAGACCAGGAACAAGTGACACACAAACCCAGCTACTCATCAAAACACGAGTGTGCATACACCAAATGCAAAGCCCTAACTTTAAAACTGCAAACATTTTGTAGGGATTACATGTGACTCAGATCTTCCAGCCAGGAATTTCCTTGTGGAAGAAATCAGCATTAGGGTTACTGAAATACAACCATGCCTGCTTTCACATTTGTACTTTGACATATATGCATAAACACCTACACATTTATCATCATACTCAGACACGGGCAGATTCATATCAATATTTTTGGTTTTGTATTGAGCTTCCTTGTGACCAGATTCTAGCAAGATGTTTTACAAGTACTGGGCCAGTAGCATCTCACCCAGTCCTGGTACTCTCCATCATTCGTATGTAGTTCTGTACCATGCCCTGTGACTAAATATTGCTGAAATTGAATTGATTACAGCTTTCAGTAAAGCACAGGTGTGATTAATCATTTTTAAGGTAAGCTTTATAAACATGAGATTGTAAGAAGGCCATACTGGTTGAGACCACTGTTCTGGGTGCTTCATTTGCCACCTTTAAAGCTGTAGTCCCAAGGACTGTAACAGCACACAAGCCCCACAGAGCAGCTTGCAGCCAGCCATGCTAGCCGGGAAAGCCCTGCTGCCAACCACGACCTTAATAAAACATCCCAAGATGCTGTTTTGTTCTCCAAGAATTTTCCTTGAATACTGCAAACAACAACAAAAAAATTAATCTTTCAATGTTGTCTGCTGATAAAGCGACCTCATCTCAGCAGCCGAGCAGGAGGGCAACCTGATCTCAAAGACTGAGATACTGGGCCAGTTTCACGGGGTGAACACCTCAATCCAAGCCAAGGTGCACAAAGAATGGGCTCATCCTCCACAGCAGCCTCAGGAGCAGAAGGTAAGTTTGCTGGTGACAAATGTTAGGGAGAATAACTTAGTTTTGAAGGTAACTTAGTGATCAGAAGGAGGAATTCTGCCACTCTGTAAAGTTCCTCTTTGAAAATTAAGACGAGCACAGATTTGGTATGGGTTTGGCTTAGATAACTACAGGCAGAATATGAAACATCTGACAAGGGAACATGTCCTTAATTCACCTAGAAAAACTATTAGAGGGAGATGTTTGGCTTTGGACTGTATATAAAAGGCTTCCTGCATTAAAAAAAGGTAAATTTTCCCAGCTCTAAATTAGAGCTATTTGAAACATTTTCCACAGAAGAGTTCTCTGTTGAAAACACAGTTTCATTGAAGCGTTTTGTGAGAGCATGTTGACTCCAAAAGCACTTTTGACAGGGAAAGGTCTAAATGTATTTTTCATACTTCCTCATTTTGTTTCACTGAAAAGCTGAAATCTTTTGTGTTGTCATTACTGCTCTGCCCATCTTGGCAAAGACTTTAATATTAATTGTAATGTAAATTTTAATATTCTATTACCATATTTGACGTAACACTATAGTAACTACCTAATACGCAATATTTCCTGTTTAATGTCACAATGTTTAGAATAGCACAGAAGGTTATCTTATTGAAATAGTGCCATGTTGTAATAATAACATATACTGACACTGTCCAAGAGGATATGTCTCTGGAATTTTAATTTGCACAGAAGGATTTTATCTTATTGAAATAGTGCCATGTTGTAATATTGACATATACTGACACTGTCCAAGAGGATATGTCTCTGGAATTTTAATTTCCCAAAACTTTCAAAATGCTGCTTTTTTCCACTTAAATTTTCAAATTTCAGCCTAGGACACTTTTCCAGGGAACACAAATTCCCATTTCCCATCAGACTGCTGTAGAGCTGTTAAAATCTTCCCCTCCCATGCTCTGGTTTACTCCTTTTCCAGGCAGCGCAGGCAGCTCGTACATCAGCCACACTATAGGTGGAGGCAGGTGAAAGGACAGTTTCGTGCCGGTGGCAGGGACAGGAGGATACGAAGTGCAAATAAGTGCAGTCACCTGTGAGATCCTGGCCCAAAACAGGATCCCCCCAGTCCCATGAGGGGAGGCTGCATCACCACACAGCCCTCCCCATGCACAGGACGGGGAACCTGCCCCCAGATAGTGCTAGGAAAAAGGGAAACTTTCTGAGCTACTGTGATAAATGTACCTGTATATATACCCCAGTGCAGGCATCTGACACAGATGTACATGCATGCTGGGTCCACATGGATACTGGTTTATAAATTAGTGATGCTTTTCTGTCCATGTAACCACAGGTGCAGAACCAGACACCCCGCACTCTGCATGCATCCAGGTCCTCCCCTAAATCTCCAGGCTGGCTGACCCTCCCGAACCCTACGTGCAGGCATGAAGGTAGCTTAGCTCTGGGCCTGGCCATTGCATCTCCTAAAGGGCACGTCTTTAAAGTGACGACTCTCAGGGCTGGGCAGCAGCAAGCAAGTTCAGAAACAGAAATTCTCCCTGTCACAAAGATGCTGCTCTTTTATTGAGTTGGCCTCGGAGGCAGAGTGACACGAAGGTAGTAACATGGATTTCTGTCAGCAGCTCATGCTCGGCTGCTAATCAGATCAGAGGAGACTCGGTCACAATCCATTACTTGCAGCCCTGTGACTAATTCCTAATGAGGCCTCTCAGAGCAGAATAAGGATCCTGGGTAATTATCCCAAGAACCGCACTCCAGATTAGGCAGAAAACACTCAGGTGTAGCATTAAAGGTCACTTTGTTCTATTAGGAAGAGCTCTCACCTTCATCCCTTCCCTCGTTGTCTCCTTTGGCTTGGGTCTGCCCTCTGTCTGCACTGGGTTATGCCATGAAGCTCCATGAAACCCATGTGTGGTTGACCCCTGAGGTCCTCTGTCTGCTCCCATCAGAAATCACAGCCTTATCCACCTTACATCCCCTCTTTCTCCTAAATTTTCCCTCTTTCTCTACCTCCTTCCCCCTCCCTAGCATCTTGCTTTTTCTCTTCTCTTGTAGGATCAGATAGCCAATAGTAAATCTGTTGATTTACCTACTTACCCATTTGTCTGCCTATAAACTGAGCTGTCTGCTTATTTAGCTGTTTACCTACTTATCTGATCTGTCATCCTTGAGTTTTCATTACCAGCAGCCATCATCACAGTATATAAAAAGCCTCAAATTGTTTATTGTTAATTAGGTACGGACCAGAACTCAGTGATTTAGATAATCAACGGAATAGTGAAAACAACCTGCCTATTATTTTTAAAGGCAAATAATAACAAAAATAATAATATATCCACAACACGACTCAGTAAATGAAACCCAGTTTCTGTGAAACCAAGATTAAAACAGCACTTGCCAAATTATACTCAAAGCAGAAGATGTAATGTAGCCCATTCATCTGAAAAATTAAAATTTGTGCAAGTACAAGGATTCCAGAAATAAAACCATCTGGGCAAATGAGCAATTAAATCCCACATTTCCTTATTTTGTCAAAAACTTGGGAATAACCTTAGTAAATTACACGCCCAGTGAATTTCCTCCTTCTACTAAAGTTGACTTCTTGCTAACCAGCATGTATTTATTTATTAATTCAGTCATGACCTCTATCTGTTGACTTCTGGACTAGCTCCCCAACTGGGACTGAAGCCATGGCTTCTAGCATCCAAATAAAACCTCTGTGACTTTTCCCAAAGATTACAGTCATTAGAGAGTCCCAAAAGCTGATCTGCAAACCTCTTACGCAAATCAGCAATTTGGGAGGGACAAAGAGAGACGTGGACAGAATGCCCCTTAAATATTAATGGAAAAGGTCACATTTATTTATATTGGTGTATGTATAATACAAAGAAGTCCATCAAAATTCAATGGCAGGGGGCACCCAGACACTTCACTGGGGTCCAGTCTGCAGTTCCTTGCACCTTTAGCTCAGTCCCTGTCAAGCCCTGCTCTGCTGTGTTGAGCATCATATGAAGCCACCGGTCCTGCTTCTGGGAACGTACAGTGAAGAAGGTGATCACGGCAAACAGAGGAGGGGAAAGGTCTAGAAAAAAGGCCACCCATCTCTCATTTCATCCCCCCACTCCATGCCCTGTATTACCATCTCCCTCATTCCTGTGTCCTACCTTGCAGGTGGAGTTTGCTCTCAGTGCTTTGCAGAAGGACAGAACTCACAGAGTCCAGATTGTCATAGCTGTTACAGCCCAGGGGGCCAGTCCGAGTTTCTGTTACCTATGGAGGATGTAGAAAAGAGAGAGTGTTCCCTTTGACTGCAGCATCACATCTTCCCCAGGCAGGTTCAGACCTTGTAATATAATGACCCCTTGTCACCAGCTGATGCAATCCAAAATGCATCTTCCCTAACTGGGAAAAAATATCCCACACTGAACAGACATGGCTAATGTTTGGCACACTCACAAGCTGAAAAAATAGAGTGAATTGTATCTGCTTTCTTTATGGTACTGCATATTATCCTGGGCTTGGCAATGAGGTCCTGCAGACTGACGTTTCTCATAGAGGATCTCCACTGGAGAACATCAGAAGGCAGTAGAGGAATTATTCCCTGGCTTCTCTTACTGGAAAGCAAGATACAGAGATGGATTGCCAGCCCACAATGGTGCCTAGTGCTCCCACAACATATGTGCACACCATCCTTGTGCTGAGGATAGATGGAGGCACAGGTGACCTGCAGTGCTGTTGCTGTGGTTGTTGCTGTTGGTTTCCAGCCATAGAGGAGAGCTGCCCTTCCTGAATTCACAGAGGGTGATTATCTGCTTTCACTGTTTCAATATCTCAACTCAATTTCCCATCCAGAAGGGAACAGACTCAGCCATGAGACACCACAGAACAATAACAAGAGCTGAAACCTTTCAGAAATGGCTAACAATGATGACTCCATCCACATCGCCTTCCCTGGAGTGAACTCTGCAACAATAAAATCCCTCCCCAGTATAGGTTGATTGCTTGCAGAGAAGGCAGCCTTTGTCTGCAGAGCCATTTTCCCTATTTTGTATGCTCTGAGCAGCTCCTCTTCCTTCCTGCTGCACCCCTAAGCCGTCTCTCAGTCCGTTTCATTCCACATGCCTCAGTAATGCCACACTGAGTTTTTCACCTTTTCTTGTAGTAAATTAGAGAGAGATGTTTAGCAGTCTTACACCCACAAGAGGAAAATACTTCTGGGTTGCACAAGGTTGCCCATTTCACAGACCTGCCTTTCCCTTCCAACCTCCATCACTGATCTGGATTATCTGTTCCCTCTCTCCCTTCCACAGGTCACTGCCACACATAGTGGAAGTCTCCTATCCTACATAACCATCACACTGAATGCTCACCTCTTTCCAGATATTACTGACCCTGGGGAAATTCTTCAGTAAGGTCCATAAGAGAACAATTTACCCTGGGAAGTCAGCGTGGGAACAAAACAACTTGTGATCAAAAAAGACATCACACTGGACTGGCAAAGTCCTGCCCCAAATACCTACAGTATTGGTATGGACACACAATCTTCTTTCTCTTCCCAATGCAAGATACAGTACCTTGATTGCTCCGGTAGAGATCTGGATCTCATGGAGTCTCCTCATGGTGCCATCACGGTCTACAAAGTAGGAGGAAGCAAGCTGGTGTAATGCTTCAACGCTCTGGGTAGCGTTTCCTGACTTTCTGTCGAGGCGGCTCTTGTCCATGTACATGGTCAAAGCCTCCTCTCCTGCAGCAGAAGGAAAAGAAGATTTCAGTAAGGCCCAGGAGGCTGCCAAGTAGGGTCATCTTAACAGGAATGCATGATGTCACATGTTGCACCTAAAGAAAGAAAAGTCCAACACCTAAAGTGCTCTTAAATGAGCCCACCCTTCCTCACCAGTACCAGAATCTCAGTGTAGTATATGTGAGCCTCCTTCTCTATTCAGCCAGAAAGGCCAGGTCCACCATACTTATAGATCAGCTCCAGTGAATTGAGTAGATAACGTTTTGGACGTTTATTAGCCAGCATAGCTTTACCACAATGGTTGGAAAGGATTCAGACCATTTGTCCCATTTGAGGAATGCTTTTGTCTATGGGCAGTGCCTATGGAACGATGTGCACCTGACTGGAGAAGATGCCACTTTTATGCAATTCTCTCTGACCTGATTTCTAGAAGGAATAAATGATGATTTAAGTTGCAAATAGGACATAGATACGTAGGTGGGTTCAGAGGACAAACAAATGCTAGTTGTACCTCTTTAGCTTCCAGTGACCATGCAAAAGGGTAAGGACAGGGGGCTGAGCGAAGGACAACAGTCAGAGGAAAGAATAAATGAGTAAGTTAAACCAACCACCCTTTCTGCTTTTTTTTTTCCTCTCCTAGAGTCTCATTCAGTGAATTGAAGTGGAGAGCGAAAAATATTGTGCAAGATAAGGGACAACAGGTGATTTTGAGCCAATAATCACAGAGAATCTGGGAGTGAAGCAGTTAAGACCTGATAGCACCAAACATCCTAAGCATTAGCAAAAACCTGAATCTAACAAAAGATATATGAAAAGGACACGAAGCTGAGAAGTAATATTTACCTAAAAGTTCAATTTGTGCTGTATGAGCCAGATTAAAAACCAGTTCATTCTTAACGTAAGGCTGGCATTATAGAAGGAGTAAAAAGGTAGAATACCATCCTGCATTCTTAACATCTGAAGTTCTGATTTTAATAAATGAAGAGAATAGATACCTAGGGTAGGAATGTGCCATTTCTACATAGCTCTCTTAATGAGAAGAATGGTACTTGTTCTGATTTGATGGATGAACCACTGATGAATACATTGCCTCTGGCAATGATAGCATGGTCAAAAAAATGCACCACCACTTTTTAGGCCAAGAAATATTTTGCTCTTCAGCATTTTTGCCCCCCCCCCCTTTTTTTTTTTTAAACGAGAACAAGCACTTACTTTTCTTAAAAATTCATATTAGCTGAAATAGTTTGATTTGTCCAAATAATTTCTTTTATTGCATGTATAAAAAAAAAAAAACAGTAAGCCCTCCTCCTTGCTTTCCCTGGAACTTTTCCAGCTTTTATCTAGAAGCCAAATGCCTGAAAACAGACCAAAAATATTCTGGCTGAAAATCAAAATATTTTTATTGGATTTCAGTTTTTCAAGCAATTGATATGTTGAGGATTGAGCCTTTGGCTTTGAGATGAAAGATGGAAATTTTTGGTAGAAAGAAGACACTTTTCATCAAAAGATTTGATCGGTTTAAATCTTTTAATTGGCTTCACGGGAACTAAGTGGAAAAGTTTGGCATGTAAAACTTTCTCTCTTTAATATTTTGTTAAAAATAACATACTATCCTTTGACCACGATCAAAGTTGTAGTAGTAACAGTATTATCAATGTTACTTCTCACAAAAACACTTTCCCTGGAAAATGACCAGCTTTGATCTCATTTATCACTGTTAACATTATTATGTGTTGAACGGTGCGAGCAGACCTTGGCAGGGATCAAGGCTCTGTCACATCAGGCTCTATCCACACAACAGCAGAAAGGTGGTTCCTGTCTCAGAAGATTTAAAACCCACATATCTGATGAAACACAACAGGTGTATACCACAAACAGCCGGCAAAGCACAAGGTAGTAAGATGACTGTGATTAGCGTGAGAAACAGCGGTCACTGCACACCAGATGCCTGGCCGCTGTCAATGCATTTTCAGGTTTCATCTTTGAGGTGACTTTTACAGGG
>NW_008795575.1:2736511-2772497 GCF_000699145.1 Aptenodytes forsteri
CACCCTTTTTCCCCCCCCCCCCTTTTTTTTTTTAAACGAGAACAAGCACTTACTTTTCTTAAAAATTCATATTAGCTGAAATAGTTTGATTTGTCCAAATAATTTCTTTTATTGCATGTATAAAAAAAAAAAAACAGTAAGCCCTCCTCCTTGCTTTCCCTGGAACTTTTCCAGCTTTTATCTAGAAGCCAAATGCCTGAAAACAGACCAAAAATATTCTGGCTGAAAATCAAAATATTTTTATTGGATTTCAGTTTTTCAAGCAATTGATATGTTGAGGATTGAGCCTTTGGCTTTGAGATGAAAGATGGAAATTTTTGGTAGAAAGAAGACACTTTTCATCAAAAGATTTGATCGGTTTAAATCTTTTAATTGGCTTCACGGGAACTAAGTGGAAAAGTTTGGCATGTAAAACTTTCTCTCTTTAATATTTTGTTAAAAATAACATACTATCCTTTGACCACGATCAAAGTTGTAGTAGTAACAGTATTATCAATGTTACTTCTCACAAAAACACTTTCCCTGGAAAATGACCAGCTTTGATCTCATTTATCACTGTTAACATTATTATGTGTTGAACGGTGCGAGCAGACCTTGGCAGGGATCAAGGCTCTGTCACATCAGGCTCTATCCACACAACAGCAGAAAGGTGGTTCCTGTCTCAGAAGATTTAAAACCCACATATCTGATGAAACACAACAGGTGTATACCACAAACAGCCGGCAAAGCACAAGGTAGTAAGATGACTGTGATTAGCGTGAGAAACAGCGGTCACTGCACACCAGATGCCTGGCCGCTGTCAATGCATTTTCAGGTTTCATCTTTGAGGTGACTTTTACAGGGGGATTTGAAGGAAGGTCAGACTTTGTGAATTTTCATGAGACAACTCGTTTGCCACCAAAAAAAATGTCTGCATGGGAGTTAGTCAAGAGGCTTGGGAGAAGATAGCCTGGATTGGTGTGAAAGTGTTGTATTTTGAGCCAAAAGTTTTGTATCTCTCATGTAACAGAAGTATTTATCTGCATGGAGACACAGCAGACATAAATGATGCTTTGCCTCCATTTCATGAGGCTGTGAAAGGAGAGGGAAGACCTGGTATAATTCTCCCATTAGCTGCAATTCTCAGAGGAACCTATGGGATTCCAGGTATCAACTCTTCTTTAATTCCAGCAGTAACTAGAAAAAACAGCTTTTTGCGGAAAATATCATGCCTTCTTTTAATAGCCAAGGTGCAAAAATCAGGACCTTTTCAGTCCGGACTAGTTCATTTTAGCAGAGAAATGCAGAGATTGGAGATCCCTTGGAGAGAGAGCAACCAGGAAGCGTGGGTTGAGTGGCATCAGGCTGTAACACTGGTTCCAGATCACCAGGAGATCCACTGTTAGCTTTCAGTCCCCAGACAACACGAAGCAGACAATGAGCAGCTGATACAGCTCGTAGACATCAGAAAGGAGAAACCTGTGCTCTAGGGCAGTAGAGATCAGTGATTTCCCCACAAAAGCTGTCATTTTTCCTCCCTGAGGTGTTTGGACCCCTCCACTGAGAGGAAGAGGAAGAAAACAGGAAAGTAAAGCCCAAGATATTTGATGCTTCCCCTGAGGGAGAAATACTGTCCCTAAGAGTGAAGGGTGCTGAGCAGAAATAATGTTGCTGGAAACCTATTCTGTGTACATCTGTGCAGACCTGGAAAAGCACAGCATCCCCACGGAGAGTGCGCATGAGAAAGCAACCCTTAGTTCAAGAGAGGTTAATAGACTTTTGCTGCATTATTAAGTCTTAATTTCTCGTTTATTAAGCGGATGCTATGTTCAAAGTTGTCTTTCCTTCAGGGCTTTCCCTGCAAATTGGTTCTCAGCTCTGTGTTCTCTGTCCCAGAGCATGGATGCCCTCAAAATGACCCTTCACCAATCCCTTTGTCAGAACTAAACTGGGGCAGAGCTGTTTTTTTATTAGGCTCCAAGGGGACCCGGCTGCTCTGTAGGTTGAAATGCATCAGAGCTGTTCCTCATGCGGCCAGGTGTGAAAATAGCTGCTGTGTTCAGGTGGGCTGGCCTGATCCATCACTCAGCCTCCTGGGGTCCATGCAACAGCTGGCATTTAAAAGCAAAACAATTTCCTGTGTGCTTGTCACTTGTTTGCAACCTAATAAGGCATCAGGCTAAGTTTACAAACCACTGTAATCCAAAGCAGAATTCTTGTAACTTTTCTGAGGAGACCTGAGGCCTTGGGAGAGCAAGGGTGCCATGACATGTCTGCTTTTATATCCCAGTGGTCTTGTTTAGCCCACAGACTGTGATTAGAGTGTGTCCTCCTTGTATAATTCATGCTTCATCTACATTTTCTCTGGGACTGCCATTGCCAAGATAAATCCTTCTTTTCTCTCCTGCCATTGCTCACTATGCTCTGGGCTGATGGAGCATTTAACACTCCTCTCCAACACCAATTCTCGTTACTCCTTCTTTTTTCTCTCCTGATTGCTCACTATGCTCTGGGCTGATGGAGCATTTAACACTCCTCTCCAACACCAATTCTCTCGACTGTTGTAAAATCAGGAGAAGAAACAAGCCACTGTGAATAATTCACATCCTCACCCAGGCAAAATTAAAAATATATTTTACCATCAAAGGTCTTTCTTATTTTGAATTTCCACAGATGTGAGCGGCAAGAAGAAAAAGGCATATCAATGGAAAGAAAATAAACCCACAAAAAACCTCTCAACACTTTACTGGATTCTTACTTGGCTGGCTTGGGTTCTGTAAAATATGGTCCTGAAAAGCAATTTCCTCAATAAAAAGGAGTTTATCTTTACACAGACTTCATTAAGGCCTGATGCAGGCAGTCACTCATACTCTTCAGTGCATGGAAACCTTTCTCTCGCATTTCTTGCCGATGGAGCAGACGGTTTCAATGCCTGGACTGGAAGAGCAGCCTGAGGTTCTTTGAAGGACATTTGCCACATGAGAGGCCATTTGACTTTAATGGAACCACGCCAATTTACCTACCACCTAATTTGTGCATGAATCATATGCACACATCTAATCTCATCTACGTCTCATCTGAGTGTCTGCAGAATGCTTTGGGAACAGACAGATGGCCAGAAATTCCTCAAAGTTCACTACGAACTTCGCAATGTGGCAAGGCTGGAGGTCAGGTACATTAGAAGAAGCAACAGCAACAAACTGTACTAAAATTAAGACCCTTTACCACTGCAGAATCCCTCTTACAGATAATAGTTCTCAAAAGAAAGGCATTTAAATGTGCACCCCAAAGGGGTAAAGAATGGTAAAAATAGTACAAGAGGAAAATAAAAAAAATCAGCAGCAAGTATCAAGAGGATTTGTTGATTTTCACCCCTCCTGTTTTCAAAACCCAGTACTTGAATTATTTATGCAGCACCACTAGCAGTGCATGCACATGGATTAATGGCACTACAGTACTCTGTCTTATGTCATCACTGACATATTCTGCTTGCACGCACAAGCCTCTCTGCAGTCCTTGCATATATACTTTGAACTTTACTTAACTGTTGGTTTTTTTCAAAAGTCTACTTCGTGTTACTGCTTTCACTTATGCATTCAGCACAGGCCTTTACGGCTGTCTCTTCCCCTGCTGCACACACTCCCTGCCCAACTCCTTGAACTCCCTTTTCCTGGAGCTCTTTAAAATTCCTCCTGTTCCAGCAAGAAAGGATGTTTTTTCCTCCTGCATTTGGTTTCATTCTGAAAGAAAGAGTGATCAACACGCTCTATTGTCAAATTAAGGACAGGGGCACAGGAATGACAGACAGGCTCCCTGGCTAAATGAAGCATGTTTATCTTGACTCACACCAGTACACACACACCGTTGTCAGAGGAGCACAGGTGCACACGTATCACAGATGCCGAACTCACACGCATTGTGCTGTGAATTCATTTGCAAAGGCTATTCATACTCTGGGGATTTTCACACCATCTGACGATGAGACAGGCTTTGGCTGGGGGAGCTGCAGCCTGGCTCTGTGCTACCAGCCAGCCTCCATGCAACACGGCCAAGGTTTGCAGATGCTGTCCAGTGCCCTCATCACCCCATCACTGACACCCACGTAAGAAAACAGCCCAGGTTACCACCTACCTCCCAGGGTGGCAGAGATGAGGATGTGGGTGCCGTACTTTTTGATGATGGTATCAATGAACTGCTGCGTGGTGGGTCTCCTGCCCAGGAGGCGGATGCTTCTCTGAAACTCAGGCATCAGGGGCAGTGGGTTGTGGAGCAGGTCCCTCCGCTCGATGGCTGTGTTCCTCACCTTCCAACGGGCAAACTCCCTATACGACAACACAGGAACACAACAGGAGTGAGACTTTGAGTCCAGAGGGGCAGGGAGAGCCACCGAGGGCAGGGAAGGAGGATGGCAAAGGGGACAATCCTGTTGGACACCCCCACATGGATACACACGTGAGGCCACAAGGCTAGACAAGAAGGGGAGGAGAAGAGAGAAAGCGAGACATTACTGCACAATAACAACACACTTTGAGGATCAGGGTCCAGGCTGATGAGGAGGTAGTCTCAGAGTCTCCAGAGATGCCTGGCAGAGGGCTGCATTTCCCTGCAGAGAAAGCAGCCTGACCCTTTCACCCTCACACACTCTGGGGTCTTGCACGTCTCTATAAAGCAGCAAATTCTAGTTTCTGTCAGCAAAAGAGCTGGTCAGTTAGACAGACTGTAGATCCAGACCAGTCTGATCATTGCTGTGTCCCTGTGTCCACAAGCCTTCTTTGTAGCTACTGCTTTTGCAAAGCAAGGCAGAAGGAAACACTTTCTCCAAACATCTTAATCTTTCAGCACCAGGGAATACAGCAAAAGATCATTTTGAAAAACAATACGCTTGATAAATCATCTAAAAGGATCGATTCAGATATAAACAGAGGCCAGGTTGAAAATGGAGGCTTTGTTTGTTTTTCTTTTTTTTTTTTTTTAAAACCTATAAAGTGATTTTCAAATCCCTTTAAACTGATAGCAACTGGGAAAAAAATAAAGTTAGTGTTTGCAAAAACAGTGCTTTATTGCAGGTATCCATTTTGAAACAACACAGAGGGAAATGCCTAGAGAAAACCTTGCACGCTTGTGATCTAAAAATCAGACCTCTGAAATACATCACCAGCTGAGCACCTAAAAGATGAGAAACCTATTAACGTCCTTTGAAAAATATTGAGCAAGGCCTTGTTAAAAGGAAGGGATATTATTTATAACCACTGTCTTACAATGCATCTGCACTATCTTAAGCCATCTCCCAGATAATCAAGTCACAGGCATCTGTCACTTTTCATTCACTTATTCCTGTAATTCAGGTTTAAGACAAAAATTTCATTTAAATAATAGGAATGACAATACCTGGCACTGACACAGCACTTTCTATCAATGTGTGTCAACTAGCACCAGCAATCCCACTTCGCTGGTAGAGAACCTGACATGCAGGCAGATTTAGGAGATGCTGTAACTCAGTTGCAAAGCCAGGAACACAAAACAGAATTTTTTTCCCAGGTTGATTCTACACCCAGTCCACTTTATGTGTGTTAGGTTATTTTACTTAATGCAATTATGCATGTACTTATTTTGATTACACCCCATCACAACACCCCAGGCTGCCTAACAGCAGTTACATTGATTAAAATAGCAAAGTGCCAGCTTTTTACTTCAAAATATCACCTTACACCTGAGCCAATGCCCCTTCTGTAGCTCCTAGGCTTTCACAAGCCAAGTAAAAATGCCAAAACAAAACACCCCTTTTACCACATCCAAAGAGTCATCAGTGTCAAACCTTGTGTGCTGGTTTTGGCTGGGGTAGAGTTAATTTTCTTCATAGTAGCTGGTATGGGACTGTGTTTTGGATTTGTGCTGGAAACAGTGTTGATAACACAGGGATGTTTTCGTTCCTGCTGAGCAGTGCTGACACAGAGTCAAGGCCTTTTCTGCCTCTCACCCCACCCCACTAGCAAGCGGGCTGGGGGGGTGCACAAGAAGCTGGGAGGGGACACAGCTGGGACAGCTGACCCCAACTGACCCAAGGGACATCCCACACCATATGGCATCATGCCCAGCGTATAAAGCTGGGGGAAGAAGGAAGTGGGGGACGCTCGGAGTGATGGCGTTTGTCTTCCCAAGTAACCATTACATGTGATGGAGCCCTGTTTTCCTGGAGATGGCTGAACACCTGCCTGCTCATGGGAAGTGGTGGATGAATTCCTTGTTTTGCTTTGCTTGCACACATGGCTTTTGCTTTACCTATCAAAATGTCTTTACCTCAACCAACGAGTTTTCTCGCTTTTACTCTTCTGATTCTCTCCTCCATCCCACCGGGGGGGAGTGAGCGAGCGGCTGGGGGTTGCTTTCCCTATTAAACTGTCTTTATTTCAACCCACGAGTCTTCTCACTTTTACCCTTCTGATTCTCTCCCCCATCCCACCGGGGGGGCATGAGCGGGCAGCTGTGTGGTGCTTAGTTGCCAGCTGTGGTTAAAACCACACCACTTGTAATCCACAGAGACATCAGTCTTTCCTAGAAAAAACTGTCAAAAGGCTAAAAAAACCCCAAACCCAACCCCCAAAAACCCATAGACTAGGATCTTAATACCAGGAGGGGAGAAAACATAGACCATTGTCTCTAAAGTTGTCTGCAGATAACAAGTGCATTACCAATGTCCACATATTCACTGTATGGAGCAGAATATAGTTTTCCCTCTGCTGTCCAAGAATAGTGTAAAAGTCCAACACTTAGTACCTGTGGAAAAGATACATTTGGGGGTCCCACGGTTGCTTTTAATGACAGGTAAAACCTGCAAATACAAATAGCTTCTCTCTGACACTACAGAGAGGTTGCTCTAATCATTCATGATTAGAGTGGTCATCCCAAACCTGACTATACAAGGAAATCCCCTTTGCATGAAGAAGTAATGGTCCCTTCAGGATACAGCAGTTACACTGTATGGGAAGACGCAGCTCTGGATGCTGAAATACAGGCAAGGTTTTATAATAAATTGGGGTTCTGATGTTCCTATCATAAAGATCATAACCAGCAAGCATAGGAAAAATGCCATCTGTGCTTCCTCTCCAAAGAGACAATTATTACTTCCTGTAAAACTCAAGCACGCTTTTGCTCTCAGATTACTGCTTTCTGCAAGCATTATCGATAGAGTCAGGAGGGACTAGAGCCCTCCAGAGCCAGCACATTTTCAGAAAGGGCTGGGGGAATGCTTCATGTTCCCAGACAAAGTACAGAGAGTTTGCTTTTGTTACTGTCAAGTTATCTCTTCCAAAGCAAAGACCGTGGAATTGAAACGTTCAGGTAGGGCCCTATTGATATATCAACACCCAAAGCCTAGGAGTGCCTCCATTCAGTGTGTGGAGATGGACAGGGCAAACAGTTACAATTAGGACCACGCACTGGAAAGCGGTGGGTAATAAAGATGGGAGAAGGTAGGAACAGAGAATGAAAATTTCATAAACAGTATGTTCAAAGGGGAAGTGGGTTCATTTTTTACATCAGGTCCAACATCATCTCATGACACCACTGGCAAGAGGCAAATGGAGGAGTTTAAAAGAAATCATTGCCATATCTTCAGCCTTGCCTGCTGCCAAGGGACGATTCCAGTCACCATTCATGCAGTAGACAAGCCCTTAGCAGAATCCACATCTAAAACCTCATAGTGAAGGAGACTTTTTCCACTCAGTTCTTATACATACCATCCTTCCCCAGGGATTCCTACTCCTAGGGCTATCATTGAGGTGAAAGCCCAGTTCTATTATACTCTCCAAATGCTTGGATGTGTGGTTTTCATAGCTGATGAGAAAAGCTGAGCAAATACGTTATGATGAATAATTTATGCAACTAACTTAGATGTTTATCTTCTGCTCATAGAATATCCATGAGCCAGTTGCAGTTCCCTCTAATTTATGCATTATTTGAATTTACTTAGTGACATTTTTCAAGCTTTTTTTTTTAAGGTTTTGCATAGTATTTGGCTGTATTCTCTTTGTGTGCTGTTGATTGGTTGGGATTGGTCAAGCAAATTATATGGTATTTTTAAGCTTCCTCATTAATGACCACAAATACATTTTAAACTTGGCTTCCCCAGTTCCAGAATATATTACATTGAAAGCAACCCTCTAAATACTAGCAGTCTTCCATGCAACCTATAGAACTCTGTGCTGTAAGATGCACCTGAGGCCAAGATTATGGTACAATTTTGGAAAATAGACTTAACATTAATGGATATGGCTAGTGAAATCACTTAGAATTATTGAGGTGATTAAAAAAAAAAGAGATTTGCAGGGAACAGTATAGCTCTAGCCTTAGGGAATGATCCAACCTGTAACTCCTGAAGTCTGTGAAGAAACACCTCCAAGAACAGGTTTTTTTATTAGCTTTCAATTCTAGACTTAATTGCATTTTCTGCAGAAGCAGCTGCTTTTGGCCAAAACTGAATCGATGGCACTGGGCTAGGTAAGCATACTCTCATCTGTTTGTCACCACTGAATCCTCAAATCTGTGAATCTTTGGAGGATCTACCAAGGCCGTGGATTCATGGATGTGTGCAAAAGAACACTGAAATCTTTCCTCCCAGAAATCATTCTCGGATGCCATTTCAGTGATCATTGCTTCTCAGAACCAGAGACACCACAGTCTCAATGCCACTGCCTGGAAAACACAGGTGAGGCCTCTACAGGTCTCAAGGCACTTTATGAAAGAGAAATATTGCACTGTTACTTGTTCATTTTCCAGGTGAAGAAGTTGCAAAGACTTGACCAGGATTATGATGGCAACATACAGTTAGGATTAGTACAGTCTTCTGACCCTCAGGGGAAATCCCTAGCAAAGACCTGAACTTCTGCCAGTGGGGAAGCTTTTAAGGGCGTCGGAAAGACAATAAACCTCTTAGCAAGGAGGAGGAAGAGTCTGTATCCCTGATGCAGAGACGGGATAAGGAGAAACTATGACCTAACGTCTGAGTAGTGGGGGAGAGGCACTTGTTTATGCTCTAATGTCTCGCCAGCGTAGACAGCCCATGCTAATGTGGAGCGTACCCAGGAAAATGCCTGCCAGATCAGTGGAGGGGAGTTTGTTCTCTAATGTCTGGTGAAAGCACTGAAAAGCCTACTCTTCTTATGGCTGGAAGGGGTAGGAAGTGCTAATGCCTAAAGGGGGAAGAGAGGTGAGAGGAAATAGAGGGATAAAGTACTGCCTCATGGAGGTAGATATGCATATTTCAAGCCTTCCTCCCTGTCACAGTAAGAGGATACATTTTATTTGTATACAGCTATATCTGAGAAAATACTAGCCACTTCAGAGTTTGCATTAATGAACTTGTCATCAAGGCCATGCATGTCAGAGAGAGGGAGCCACTAGAGATGTCTCAGTGCTCATTAGCACTATGACCCCTCCAGGGAAACAGAAAAAAGGGGGAAAAAATGCTGAAGAGGGAGAAAAAGTCAAAAGCCTGGAATGGATACATCACCCAGACCCCCCACTGCACCAGAGAGGCTAGGAGAATCCAAGGGCACGAGCATCTCTACCCAGGGAAAGAAGTCTGAAAGAGAGAGGCCGTCGGAGCAAATTAAATTCCCTATCTTCAAATGGTCAAGACAACCAAAGGACGTAAGTGAAGAAACAAGTTCAGTACAGACCTCGGGGGCTGGCGCTTGAAACCAAAATGAAATTAAATGCATTAAACAATGATTGAGACAGAGTCTGTTTGAAAAAGGAAAAAAAGCAGAGCAGGAAGACTGAACAAAGCCTGTAACTGTCATGCTAACTAGAACACCCCAACACCTCCTGCTGCTGGGTATATTATCTTCAGGGCCTGCAGGGCAGTTAGCGCATCCCACTCACAATGCATATGCAGCAGACAGGACCAGCCCCACCACTCTCTGGGAACTGGGCAAGGAGAAGGCACCAGCTCCTTTCTGTTCAGCAGTTTTTTTTATCTTTTTTATAGATCATAGCTCAAAAGCCATCAACTGCTCCCATAGGTGATAAGCAGACAGAACCTTTCCAAAGACAACACTCTCTTCAGTAACAGCAAGGTACAAACATTGCTTGATGTCCTCTACCTGGCATATTGCACACATTATTGACTCTGACATCAGCAGGATCCCCAATCAGAGACAGAGAACTCCTAGAGCCTTCTGACTCTGACATCAGCAGGATCCCCAGTCAGAGACAGAGAACTCCTAGAGCCTTCTTGCTCTCTTGGATTTTGGTGTATATACAATGGAATCTGCCTAGACATGTCTCTGCCCCTTGTTTTCATCCAAGCACCTCACAATCATTAAGACAGACATTTTTGGACACCCCTATGTATGTTGCAGACAAGTGTTATTAGCTGTTAGAATGAGTGTGAACAGACAGATTTTAGGCCTTGCCCAGGTAAAAAACAAGTTTTGTGTTAGCATCAGGAACTTAGCCCAAAGTCCTCCAGAATCCTCCTAGATGCTCCTACAACAGAGCTGTTGGTTTGGGGTTTTTGTTTTGTCTTTCCTTTTCTCAGCCTAATTGTCCCCAGTCATGGGCTGCACAAAGTAATAGTTATCTTCAATCCTCAGGGTGATAGCTCTTCCAGGTTACTGTGAGCCCTTGACTCTGCAAATCATGCCACGGGGGCAGGATACGAGCATGACAACTGCATTATAATGCTTATCTTTTACTGCCAGATCTGACTTAATGTGAGTCTGTACGGGGTATCTGTGATTATGGTGGGGTCAGTGATGTTTTATTTCTAGTCTGTGCCCTCAAAATGCCAGACAGGCCCCAGTTGAGCAGTGCAATATTCCTTCAGCAGTTTCTTCTGCAGCTTGTCCTCCTCTCTATCTAGGCAGCATGAAGAAGTCACTCTTCAAAGTTGAGCTTTTCAAAGGACCTACAAGAATTAGTTTCCTGTGAGGGTTTGGCACTCATCCCCCTTAATCTATTTAAGAAAACTCCAGTCTGTAGATTCAAACTAGTTCCAAATTAGACAGAGGATGAAGCTCTGCTGTAAGAAAGAGAAAAAAATATGCAGAAATCTAATTCCAGAGAAGTATGAAACAGAAATCACTTAAGCTGAAACTCTGACAGCATTTTGCATAACAACCAGGCAAGCAGACATGCTGACATATGACAGCTGGCAGGTGAATAAGATAAATAAATTGACTATTGATTATTGATAAATGCTGTGCTGTCTGCAGCAGTTTTATTCCTATAAGGGCATTTACCTGGATTGGACTAAACCCAAGGAGAAGACCATCAGTGTTTGGATCATTCAACAAAATCATATGGGCAGAAATAAAACAGCACTGTTGGACTACTTACTCCTTCACCTGTCTCCACAGGACAGTGGAAGAATCTTCTGTTGTTTTTTTCCTTGGTCTATACTTTGGCCATGTGCTTGGTGTTGGCTGAGGTGTTTGAAACCTCAACTACTTCCCCTTTTCTGGGCAATCATTTCAGCCTGATGGATTTTCCTGTTACAAACAGAGTTTTGTTTTCATCTCTCTGATATTTTTCTTAAAAATATTAAATTGTTCCAGGGTTGAAAACTTGGAGGGTTTTTTTTTGTAAAAGGAGAGGGAGGTAAATAATAGGTCCAGAACAACATGAAGTTTGCAAGAAGCAAGAACAAAGTTACTTCAAAGTTAGGTGGATTTCATGCGACCTTGAAAGTGCCTTGGTAAACAGATTGTTCCAGCACTGAATTAAAAACCAATCAGACAGACATGACTCCGAGACTCGTGTTCTCTCTTAGGATGGGACTGCACTTGGGTCTTTTAGGAGGCAACATGTACTTGTTGGGTGCTGAAAAGATCGATTTGTTTAAAAAAAGATGAAGCTGGAATAAATTTATTACTAGAGAGTCAAAGCAGAATGATTCAGCATAGGTAAGTACAAGTTAAAAGATAGGTCATTGAATTTGGCCATTACTAAGTTTGCTTGTTATTAAATTTGCTCATGGCCAGGACGTGGCTATGATTCCTAGCTCTGACTTCAAATCCAAACATAGCTACCATTGCAATTAGACAATCACAGGAAAACATGGCAGAGTAGGTTACCACCCCTTCAACTGAACGAGGTCACTTCCAAGTTATATACTTATGCATCCTCAGATAACACATAGTAACTTCTAAACTTCTTCAACAGAGTAAACTCACCAGCTACCATCATTTGTCATCTATTGATCTGTTCCCATGTTTCACCTGAGTCATCTGCTACAATTCCCTTTCATGACACCCATCAGATTACACTGCAAACTGCCTGTGGGACATTTATTCCACTCAACTTTCCCCATAAAGTTCTTTGTGCAGATTTCATTGCAAACAGCACACACCTCGGGCACTAGAGATACCCTTTCCAACACCAGCCTACTTAAGCCTTGTCCACCCTGGAGACTTGCTTGTAAGTAGTTCCCATTACTGTTAACACCATTGCAGCTGTTTTCAGCATTGGGCTGACGGCACTTCTTCTAAGCCACTACAATTTACATAGTGGTTGATACTAGCTGCTAGAAGTCAGAGTGACATCTCTACAAGAGCTCCCAGCTTTGTTAGCACCGCTGCGGCTTAACAAACACTATCAAAAATAGGAAATGTTCTGTTGCTGTTTTCTTCCTAAAAGGTTACCTAAACCAGACATGGATTATTAAGGTACTGAGGAAGCTATTCTAATAGGCTGCAGGGTCCTGTGCTCCAAGCACTTGAATGGACAATACAGAGACACCCATTCCTTCACTGTGAATTGTGATAAAAATCACAAGCCATGCAGCTAGAACAATTCTCCACTGAAATACCTGAGGTAGCCTAGAGAAACTCATCTATGAAACAGGCATTTTGAGTTCTACAGCTATGATTACAACACTGATATTTTTCTTAGCATGGTCTCCTGGATTTACGTTTCTATAAGTTTGACCCAGAATTCAGGATCAAGCAGATCCTGGGAAGTCAAGGAGCTGTCAAGAAGGTGCTTTCAAAGAACAGCACATTTGAGGCAACACATGGAAACATCCGAGTCATTGAAGGAATTTTAGATAGTCTGGAGGAAACCTGGGATAATTGGTACAATTTTAGGTTCTCTTCTCCACACTTCTTTCAATTCCCTTCTTGTATGCTCCTTTGCTCAACACATGATCCTTGTCCAAAGAGCTGATGGCATACATCAGCCAATTAGACTTAGCCAACAACAGGTTGGAAGGGAAGCTAAGACACAGGAAGGTGAGACAATTAACTAAGGCTGTATATGAGCACCGGGCAGAGGCAGGAGAAGGCCCCAGATTGCTTTTTTTTCCAGTTGCTACAGCACAAGACTGAACAACCAACAACAACAAAAAGACCTTTTCACATTGAAGTGTTTGTTTGGACTCTAGTAGGTTAGAGGATTAAACTCTTGATGAAGTCCCTCCTCATATGGTTAAATAGTACATGAAAGCATTTAAATCTATTACTTTTGAAAGCAAGTTTGAAATGGAAGACAGGGAGACAGATTTTAATTTATAGAGCAGATAACAAACCACCCAGGGGAAGATTGGCCCGCACTAAGTCATGACGAGCACTCTTTACCCCATGGCAACCCTCAGCAAGCTAGGCCTGCCCTGCCCCAAAATTCACCATCTAGACTGGGTCACAATTGCCTACCAGTGTTCATATGAGCACAACAGCATGAATCAAAGGCTGTAACAAGAACATAGTTTGGAACAAGTCATTTCATTAAATTGCACTTGCTTCATTTCCTAAAGATATAGGTGTGTGGACTACAGGGGTTTTTTTTCCTAATTTTAGCTATAGCAAGCTGATAACCTCAGCCAGTGACATCACAGCCCCGAGCTTTGCTCTTTACTTATCATGATTCACAGTTAACTCAGATGAAAAAACTGTGAGAAATGTGGACTTGAACCTTAATTTCTCATGCTAAAGGCTCGGGTACCTGGCTACTGCACTACTGGCAACTGAAGCACAGCATTTGTCAATACTGGGAAAGTAAGTACCAGAAATTTAGCCTTGATTGCCCTTTTTCTCAAAAAGCACAAAATTTTCTCCAACACAGCATGCAACCATGTTTCAAAACTTGAGCTGTTGTTAGAAAATGGAGCCATCACCCCCCTCTGGTCAGTTGTGCTACACACTTGGCAAAGGCTCAAATTCAAAGGAGTAAAAAAAAAAAAAGTGATGTTTAAATACAAAGCCCCTCCTGCCTCCTACACCCAGCTGTGCCCTCAAGGCAGTCCTGGCAGAGCCACTTGGGCACAGCTACTATACTTGTGGGGTCAGCAAGAGCAGGCACTGATGGGAAAGCTGTCCCCTCTCACCCACCCCCTCACCCCTGAGTCACTCAGCTGATGGAGACACTAACAATCACGTAAGGCAGGTGCTGGTGGGCAGCTTGGATGCCTAAAGACAGCCAGTTGGCAAAGCCACCTGTTTACATCAGGCATCTGTTGATCAGGGCCTGATGATCAGCCAGTTGAGGGGCTTTTGTCTGGGTTATGTGAAATGAAAGGGGTCCATACCCTTCCCCGCCAGTGAATATCCTTCAGATGGAAGAGCATGCTCCAGGCTGCACGTAGAGAATATGTAGGGAAATCATGACTTGCGGAGATGCAACATGACAGAGGGACCAATCGCTGTCTGCTCCTAAAGGCATTCCCAGATCCAACACGTGGTCACCAGCCTCAGAATAACCCAGGAGATGTGATGAGGACTGGCATCCTTCATTACCCATGCTGTTGCAAGGGATCTTGCAGAAAGCATTCGTGAGTACACGGAGGAGGTATGAGAGTGCAAGTGAACAAAATCTGTTTTGTCATTGTAAAATAAAACCACCCTCCCCTCCCACACTGATCTTTGCTACTTTATTCCTATAGTGTTGTGACACTATTTCCTCCAAGTTAGTTTAGGAGAAAATGGTGCTTCCTCCTCATGGTTTCTCAGGGCACCCATTTCTGTGCCTTCACCCTAAGAGCTGTGGTTCAACATCCCTTTGGTTTTCAAGCTGTGCCGTTACGTTCAGGCCACTCGCCAAGGGTTGCTTTTTTAACAGTGACATCCAGCAAGCAGGGATATACACAGTGGCTATATGCAGAGACTGTCCCCTCTCAGCATAGGAATCACATGGTATCTGGGCCTGAAATTACTAGCAAAAGACATAAGGTGAGAGGTGAAGGGCTAAAAAAATTAGGCTGCAGAGTATAGCTGCAGCAAAATTCAAGCCATCCATAATCAGAGACATTTGTGCTTTGTTCAAGATTAAAAAAAAAAACCCGTGACACATCAGAATTACAGTAAAATTGAAGAAATTTTCTCTAGGAAAAAGGTGACCCATTTCCTCAGACTACATCCCTCTTTAGCAAAAAAACTGAACACAAGCAGTGAGAAAGCTTTGAACATTCCCTGGTTGCTCCAAAATCTCATTTCAACAAAAATCAGTTTTGATGTATTTAATTTTCATTCCTAGTCATGCCATTTCAAACTCAGACATGTTTTGATGGAGGAAATAAAAAGACTACAATAAAATAAAAATTCACAAACTCTTGAAGAAAGGCAATCTTTTTTGCATGCTGCGAAGTGGCCTGCAATAAAAAGACAACCATGCTTTTCATGCAACATTTCATAAAGGAAAAGCTTTATTTTTGTCCTGTCCTATCCAGAGAACAGAGACTAGTGAATGCAAATGCTTTTGTTTTCTGGGATCTGTTTGCGAAGCTTTGAAGCACTTGGTTATTCAGGCACGTGCTTAGCAATTTCCCAATCATGAGTCATGTTTCCTTTAGCTGTTATTTGTGACTTTGATACATGGCTCTCAAAGCACTTTTAAACAAATATGTCACTGTAGACAGAGAAGCTAAGGCAGCAAGAGATGAACAACTTTTCCAAAGAAGAGATCTAGCACACAGCACAGCCATGAACAAAATTAACCCAGATCTGGAGCCAGGACAAAGCAATTCACCAGCAAGGACTAAAGTAGATAGAATCATAAAATCATTTCAATTGGAAAAGACCCATGAGATCATCAAGTCCAACCATTAACATAACACTATCAGATAGGGGGGGTCATGGCCAAACTTGCTGCCCCAGGCAGCTGTCCATTTTGCCTGTGCCAATAAACACTCCTGCCCAGTGTCCTTGCTGCCTGTGCAGGGCTCAGTTTGGCAGGGTGCACTGCTTCCCATGGCATATTCAATAATGCTAAGGGTAGTAGCGGCAACACGCAAACGCAACCCCACATTGGCCACAGAGAAGAGAAGCAGGGGCAGAAGTACGTGTCTTAAAATCACCACTGCACATAAACTCCTGAATCCCAGCCCTTCGGGGAGGACACAAGAGCCACGTGCTTCAAAACATGGAGTGAGCTGCAGCCATACCACAAGGAGGGTGTTGGACCTGTTCTATAGCAAGAGGGAGAGGTATCAAATGCACACCCATGGCATTTCTCTTCTACAAAGTAATAGGACCCCAAAGGCTGTGAAATCAATCTACTGAAATGCAAATCACTTCCTTTGGGAAGGTTATGTTGATTGCCAACTCTGTTGTGTTCAAATCGGCAGCAAAGAATGTGCAGGATGGTCTGAAAGAGAAGGTTGAAGACCTCTAAGGCTTCCAGCAATGCTAGTCTGTACCACTTCAGGTTGTGCCTGTCTGAATTCCTGCAGTTTTATGAATATATCACAGCCAGATGATACAGGAGAGTGTTTTAGTGTAAAAAGGACCACCAGAATGCTTCCTTAGCTCACTGAGCTTCAAGTACACCTAAAACAGCTGAAAAGGGGTTGTTATACACATACTGTGGGCATAAAATCTGTAGCATGGTGGAGGGAGGGAGTTCAGTGAAAGGGCAGTACGTGCAAACTGCTAACTGCCCCGCAATGCACACAGAGCCACATAAGCACCTGTCCGCATGAATTGCTTAATTCAGCTACAAAGCAAAATCCACTCACATGCTAAGGTCCAGATGTGAAATTCAGGTCCTGGAGAAGTTAAGAGCAAAACCTCCTCGACTTCAGTACAGGCAGCATCTGGCCCCATGTGCAAAGGCAGTCTCAATGCCCAGCAGGTCTCCGGGTTGTAAGCATCAAAATTCAGGGTTTGGGACAGAGGGCTGGAGCTGAGCCCTGCTGTTAAACAAAGGGCACAATCCCCTTCCCTGAAGGGCAGAATAGGGCCAGCTGCAAAGATTTATAGCCTCATCATTCAAGGTCTGTTTAGGGGGAAAGAGGAGCCAGCTGTGTGTTTGTTTGTTTTTTGCAAGGGGTTGTGGTGTTTGGGGTTATTTAGGGGGAAAGAGGAGCCAGCTGTGTGGGGAGGGCTGGGTGTTTGTTTTTGCAAGGGGTTGTGGTGTTTGGGGTTTTCTGAGTGGGAGGTTTGGGGTTTTTTTTAAGTTTGGTAGGGAGTGAAATAGAGGGTGAAGGGGGTTGTTCTTTAGTAAGGGCTCTTGTGTCTCAGATTTTTATTTTGGCTTGGCAGGTATTTGCTTAGTGCTTTTATTGTGGCTCGGGACTCCTTTCTGAGTCTGGGTGGGAGCTTCTATGGGGTAGGTTCTTCCCCTTTCACCTGCTCTGCTTTCTTTCATGATAGGCTTTTTTGTTTGTACTAAGTTAAAGTCAGGATCTCTCTGAGGCAAGGTACTGGAAACTTAGTCTGGGGGGTTCAGATGCCACAGAAAAGCTAAGGAGAAGACCTCCCCTCATGGCTGTTTCAGGGGGTGAGGACTGGGCAAAGTAAAAACATCAGCTCCTATGCTAGCTAAACCTGAGTAAGGGATTATGTACTATTGCACATCTGAGCCTCTGCTCAGAAATAATGAACTGGACCCCAGAATTTTGAAGCACATGTGTATGTATATATTTATCTACTGAACAAAACAACATCTGCAATGTTTTTTATTTGCCTTCTGGGTTTTGAAATTTAAAGACTCATATTTTCTGGCTTTTCTTTGCAATCCTAAAAGGCAGCATATTCTTATTTTTTAAAGGAATTTGTGAGTTATACAATAATACGATTCAAGCCTGGAGTACTTAAAGAAGACAGGAAAAAGGCTGGTCTGAATCCCCCAGCTCTTACAAATACTGGAGGAAAAAAAATATCTGTGCAGCCTGGTAGAGAGCTGGTCCCGATGTTTCCTGCTACTGACTAAAAACCTCACAACTCCCAGTACCCGAGCAAGTGTCAGGAAGAAGGGGGACAGGTCAAAGTCTGCATCCTTGCCATGGGCTAGGTAGTTATCCCCTGGGGTACAGCCCTACCCTCTCCTGGACCAGGGTAAACTGCCAGATTAGCTGAGCTGCTGCTCAGGCCAGCAGGATGCTTTTTAGCACTGTCTTCCAGGCTGAGGCCTTCAGGTTTTTTCTTTCTCCTGCTCTTTGGTGGAGTTGCTTCCCCTGTTCATGCTTCCCAACACCCCTTTCTTTTTTTCCCAACCCTCCTTTCTTTTTTTCTCTCCCCCAGCTGTGTTGAGCAGTACAGATTTAGGGTCCTACAGACCATATTCTTGCGGCAGGACGTAGAACCTAATCTAAACTTCAACTTGTTCAGGGCTGTTGCAAGCCGTACGAGGGGGGAGAGAGGCGTCCTAAAACTGCCTACAGTGGGAGGAATCAATTATATGGCCCTGTGCAAGAGCATCACCCAGAGGCCTCCACAATAAGTGCATGTTTATCTCAGTCAAATATTGTCTCTGTAGCAGACCTGTTTGTCCCTGTTCCTTGTACTGTTACTTACAAAGACCAGCTGCTGGCAAATTTGCTGATCTCCAGATGTACGAAGCAGCGACTCCATACTAAGGTGTCTTTTTGCAGCTCTGATACTGCTCCTGTTTTAACTTACTCCCAGCAGGAGATGTACCGGGTATTCTCACTTCCCTGAGCCTCGTCCCCCTGCCTGCCTGTCTCCCCTTGTCCCACTTATCCCCGTGTTTGGAAGGGCAGGTAGTGGCTGTATTTAAAGCCTCAATCTTCCTGGGCACTGAACCGTTACAAGCAGCGCGCTCATCAGCAGTGCTGAGTTTCACTGACTGATTGTTTTCTGATTCTGTTTGGCATTTTATCCTGGCTGCATAGAAAACTTATTATAAAATCATGTTTGTGTTCCACAGATTATATCTGTGGCTCACTGCGGCGGGAGTACGAAGCATGACAGACAGAGTCGGAGGGGCATGCCTGATGAAAGCCCCTGCCAAGGTGACAGGGGCCAAACTGCAGTGCAGTCACAGTGTTTGCAGAGATGAAAATTGGAGCCCCTTGATCAGCCCCAGGTTATCCTGGGGGCAGTTTAGCTGTTGCAATTCTCCTGACCAGATCCGTGCCACACGCCACAAATAAATGTTCTAAACACAGATTAGTTTTATATTAGATGACTGCAACAGTCCCTGCTGCTATTAAAAATCTGTTCATCTTTCCCCCGGATAGCCCCAGGCTAGAGCCTGCCATCCAGTCACACCTGTATCAAGTCCAACAGCCTGTGGTAGAACTAGAGAGAATTATTATTTAGGTTTTCAGTTGTTACTTGGGTTCTGGGAGCAGCCAAGGCCTGGGAGATGCAGTCTGCAAAGAGACCACCCATACTGCCCTAGAGGCTTAGGACTATAGTTCTTCAAATGGCAAAACGCTGTGCGTGGCAGGGTGGGAGATGCGATACTGTGGCCCTGGAGGGTCCTTTTAGTCCCATGTTCTTTGGGTTGTGATACCAGATGCTAAAGCCTCTCTGTCCTTCCGCCATCTTCCACGTGAGCCAGAAAAATGGTGTCCTGCAAGATCGGCTAGGCATGGCAGCAGCAGCAGAGACACTGTGTTGTGTATGCCACAAAAATAAAGCCAACTCTTTTCTAACCATGCTTTTTCTACCTTCCTCCTAGCTACATTTCCTGAATGCCTCCCAGCAATGCGCAGAGCAGTATGACTAGGATCTGACTGGTGGCATTCACCTTCCTTCCCTTGGCCTCTCTCCTGGGGAGAGCTAAACGTGTGGACTAGCGTTTTGTCCACTGCTTGAAACAAACATTCCCAAAACAGGGAAGGTGTTCACAGGAAAAGGTCAAGTAGGAAAACAAAGTATCACTTCTAGAGAAACAACTAAACATGGCTTGTTGGAGAGGTGGAAAAATGTTACAGCCTCCCTCCCTCCAGAGTTGTTCCTGGTCTCTAAAACATGCGTTTCAGGAGGGGGCTCCTCTATTTCCTCCATCCCTGAGCACAGACAGATCTGCCGGATTCTCCTGCCCACTTCCACTGCTCGTCTAAGAGCAAGCGGTCCCCCCTCGTTCACACATTGCGGATGCTGGTGGTGCAAGAGGCTTCGCGCCAGTGGGGCTGGCCATCTGGAACAACCTTCATGTATCTCTCCGTCTCATCGACTCTGTTCCATTTCAGTCTCAGCTGAAATTGTATCTTTTTTCTCTCCTCCCTTGCCTGTGACTCTCTTATTTTCTCCCTCATACTGTCTCTGCTGCTATTTATGATTTATTCTCTGTAACTGTCCTATTTAATGCTGCAAAATGGTTGGGAACATGGTTTCTGTGGACGATGTTGTAGAAAGCAAAGGGGTCCTGTCACTTACCCATCACAATGGGGCTGACTAAACACATCCCAGCATCGTGGGAGATGGAAATCCCACACCAGCACCCTGGACTCTTTGCTGCCCAATACAGACAGGAGCACAGTGTGAAACGGCCACAGCACCTTGGAGAAACTGTCAAGGAGATGCTTACGGGGACTTCTGGCTAAAGCAAACAGCCTTCAGGAACAGACTAGGGGCTTCTCTCCTCGCAGTGAGCCCAGGGCATCACCTTACTCCAAAAGGACTGAATGGCTTTTCCTGGAGGAGCAGCTTAGGATGTTACACATGCCATCATACAGTCTTCATCCAGGGTGGAGCACGCTCTCGAGAGCTCATGGGTCCTATGGTCTCACCATTTCTGGAAACCCTGGGATCTGCAGGAGTCAGATCAGCAAAACGCGATGAGTCTGTGAGGCTTCTTCCTACATTGGGATTTTTTATCACGCGAATGCCTTTTCCTGGAGGAGCAGCTTGGGATGTTACACATGCCATCATACAGTCTTCATCCAGGGTGGAGCACGCTCTCGAGAGCTCATGGGTCCTATGGTCTCACCATTTCTGGAAACCCTGGGATCTGCAGGAGTCAGATCAGCAAAACGCGATGAGTCTGTGAGGCTTCTTCCTACATTGGGATTTTTTATCACGCGAATGCCATGCTGCAGCTGGTTCTGGGAAGGCCTCTGCCCACACACTAAATAAATTCTGGTGCGGTGCGCTGCTTCTCTATGGAAACCGTACCCTGCATTTCTCTCTATAGGATTTTTCTCATTTCAGGCTCCATAATAAATTAACGAGAAGATGTTTTTGTTACACCAACCATAGGAGAGACTCTTTTCTGTACTCGATTAATCTTTAGTGATCTATATTAAATATTTATCTGAAGAAACGAGGCCTGTATTGCAGCAACATTTTCTATTATGAGACTTTATCATATCAAAAGATATTTTCCTGGCACTGACTCCTTCATATATACCCAGCCAGAATTTCCGATGGAAGGGCATCCTTTTTTTTTTTTCTTTCTCTCCCAGTGACCTTTTCCCTCCATAACAAGCTGCTGATATGTTAGAATTTACTGGGTTATAAACATTTTTTATCGAGTAGGAGGAAGCTGGGTGATTTGGCATCAGCTTCCCTAATAAAACCCAGGGGAGAGGCTGTGATGTTTGACACCAATAAAGGCATGGAAGAAGCTGCAGCCTTCTGGGATGCTGGTCACGAATGACAAGGGGAGTCAGTGAGTGTCAGTCACGTAGCTTCGCTCTGCTGAGGCACTTTTGGAAGGAGGCCAGCTTGCTGGCACGGGAGAAGGAGCTGGGAGGGACCTGGTGAAGGGTTCCTCTGTTCTTTCCCAGCGTTACCAAAATTGTGTGATCTATCACATGGAGCAATGAGCTGGGATTCCTAAACCGTCTTTTCCTGCAACTGGGAGGTGGAGAGACACTAAACAGTTGAGATATCTAAGAAGGGATGAAGACCTTGGTATTGGGTTCAGGCACGGGTCCTACAAGAACATGGAGAACTCAGATCATAGTTTGATCTTGAATCAGTGGTTGAATTTTCCTACCTGAGACAGACCTGGCATTGGCTATAGATAAACAGAATTATAACTATTTTTACTGAGGTAGTGTCAAAAAGAAACCCAGGCACAGGACTCAGCTTGTGGTGCCAGGTGCTGAACAACAATGCAGCAAAAAAGATGGTGCAAGTTCACCAAGAGCTCACAACCTAATACGACTCTGCATCCCAAGGGAGCGGTGATTTAAACTGGTCAATAACTAACTCATTCCACAAAAGCCTGAATAAATCATCTGATGTCTGGATATACACACATTATAAATGTTTAGTTCTGATAATATATGACTGAGCTGTTATTTTGACAAATAGCTAGTGAATAATGTATTTGATGAACTGCATAATATTTTACTAATGATTAATTTATTCATTCGAAACAAACAAACAAAACCCAGCCTTTTCCTCAGCTATCATAAGGAACCCTAAGTAATGGCTACAAAGAGCTTTGAGATCCCTGGATGAGCTGTGTCTGTTACTCCTCCTTTTATCATTGTGTATTTCTAGTGATTTATTACCAGGGATAATAAATCCATGGCTTATGTTATGGATGGCCTTATTTAAGATTGTGACAGATCCTGTTCAACAGCTCCTGATTTGATAATGCCCACTAAAGTCTACAGGAATTTGGCACTTAGGCAGTTAAGTACCCACACAAAGTGCTTAAATACCTTTTTTAAGTCTGGGCCAAGCTTATCTGAAACATCATCTGCTGCTTCTGACTGGAGACAAGAGTATTGTGGTTGGGGATAGTTTCGGTAGGGCTAGTTACTACAAGATGGCGGTCTATAAGGTTTACTCGAGGATTGCCCTGGCTATAGTTCTCCCTCTCCCTCGCTCTTAATCCCATTCAGAAATATAATTTCTGTGAGTTCACAGAGAAGATAAAAGACCAAAGAGCAAGAGCGCTTCCTCAGAGCTTTTCTGCAAAGGAGGACTGATTGATTACAGATTGGATGCTGCTCCAAGTTCCTTTCCTAAATGAAAAATTGAGAGCTCTTAAAAATTGAATAAAATATGCTGTTCTAAGAAGGATTTCCACTGGCATGAGCACAATAGGAGGTAGTAGTGAGTTGCTCAATATTTCTGTGTGCACTGGCTAATCCTTTACTACTCAGTCCCTTTGCACTGTCCCTGTGGCACCTGATGATAACTCATTTGTAATTGGTAAGGGCTTCAGTTTTGTGTCCCCAGACAAAGCTTAAATCGTTCACATTTGGGAGAGCTCTGACTTCAGTTGTGGCTGGAGCTGTCCAGGAGATTATTCCTTTTTGTAGCTACTTTCAGGGCTGCAGAATCTGGCTTTGTTCCATGCTGGAAGAATCTGGAATAGCTTGTAATGTTTTCACTAGACAAAATTTTGTCAAAATAGCTCATTTCTTAGACCTCTCTCTTTCGGCATAGTCACTAGTGACCAGAGAGGCTGGGACTTCAAAAATATGTTGAATCCAATTCATCACCCTGAAACACTATACTACTAACAAAATAAAGCATTTTGACAAAACCTTACTTTGGAGAAAATACTTTTCTACCTCACTGAGACAATTTTATTACACCTAAAAAGCAAAGGCTTTGCCATCTGTCATTTGCCTTCCACCATCCTTGTAGAACTACCTGAGATCTGCTCCCCTTTCGGTGCACAATCCCCACCACTATGAGTGAAAATCCCACCCCGGTGGTACAAACACTTGCAAGACTCTGACAGAGAGCTGAGCTACTTTTATTCCAGCTAGCAGACAGCAGCTGTGCATATAAAGGTATGCATCTTTACCATCGGATGCTCACCCACAATAGTACAGGAGACAATCACCAATGGAGTTCATATGTTCAAGTGAGGAGATAAAGCACTGTCTTTTTTAAAAGACATGATGCAAATATCTCAGTCCCCAGGACTGAAAAAATAAACTTATTTTTATGACTCTTCTGCAGAAGAAACTTAAGTCCAAATACAGTTGGCAATTATCCTGTAAGCTTATTATATAGTAGCATTCAGCCTCTTCCACACTCCTGGTTCCTCCTTTGTTATATGCTAGAAGAGCTGGTAGGACTTCTGTCCCCTATTATAGTGCCATTTCACAGGAAAGTATTCTCACATTTCCTTTAATGCCCCATAGGCCATGCAAGATGTTTCAGCCACCCCAATATCTGTGGGCACCTCAAACATCAATGCTCACGTCTGCACAGAGGCAGGTGGGAGGCTCTGGAACAGCTACAGGCATGATAAGCTCTGCTACCTCCCTACCTCTTCAGTATGCATGACTCAAACTGAATGTGGACAGCCTGAGTGAACCTGTACGTTGAAGGCAAGCGCACTACTTAAGGGTAACAGTGACAATCTCCCTTCATCTTATCACAGGAGCACCCCTGTCTTGGTGTGTGTGCAAATATTCCAGGAATAAAGTGCCCCTGGGTAGTGCATATACCTCATAGAAACATTGGAACAAGTTGTTTCAACATTCGAAGGCTTTTCTCCCCTTTCAGATCAATTAAGTTCATCTGAGATTATCAACCAATTAGCAAAACGTCAGTTCTGGCTTCGTTAACTTATTCACACGTGTCTGTTCAGTGTGCAGTCTTGTGGTAGGATGGAAGACTCTAGAATATATTTCTTTTTGGGTTTGCAATGCTATTGCTCTGTGGCTTGTTTTCCCTGCTTATGCATGCTGACGAGATTTACTATTATGAATTGCCCCACAAAACTACCTTCAAACTTAAATTTAATAACCTAAGTATTATGAAGATCAATACTATGGCTATTCTCATTCATATGATTAGCACTAATATAATTTTGGGAAATATTTATGCTACAGTAGTGACTAGAGACCTGGATTAAGAGGAGATCCTCAGCATCTATACAGAAGAAAAGACACTATTCTCTCCAGCTGTGTACTGAAGTGCAATACTCAATCTCTGAGTCTCCACAGGTTTGGATATTTTATGTAAGTTATCTAATAAGATAACAAACCAGCCTTACAATCCCTACAGCCATATTGCTAACTGTTTGAAAATCATGAGTCAGGCTCCAAAAAAGAATTAAGAGATTGGTTTTAAAATTCATGAGACTTTTTAAATCTGATAAACTTCAGGGTTTTTTTTTTTTCTTCTTTTTTGCCTTCTGCTTTCTGAGTATGTAGGAGTCGTATTATCAAGTTTTCCTCTGCAATTATGAGGGCCGTAAACTTACTTTAAAAATTGAGTTGAGACTCTTACATAATCACAGGACTCCAAAAGTGTGGGCTTTGAAGACACTAAATAGTCTTGAGATACAGTTCATCATGTGACTTGGCAACACTCGCCTGCTGAATCGGTACGGCACAGATTGCAAATATCAAATACTCCCAAGAAACAATCGGGAGTCTTTTATGGGTGGGAGGGGGGAATCTGAGACTTTCACAGTCTGTGCGTGAATGGGGGTTAAGGGGAGGAAAACAGGGGGACGGAAGACAAAATGCAAGAAGAACATATTAGTCTGGTGGGGACTATTCATTTAGCTTTAACCAGAGGTGAAGCTAGCAACCTTCTTTTCTTATTCCTGTCTCTCCTGCTTGCTCTTAACCATGCAACACGCAGCTCTCCCTGTGTACCAAGCTCTCTTATTAGCCTTACCCAGGCTGTGTGCCTGCACTCCCCGGGGAGAGCCCCAGACATTTGGAAGGGACTAAAAAGTAATGTTCTTTCTGGGTTTTTGCTCAAGAGCTGGAAGCTAACACTGAAATATTTAATGCTGAATACTCAATAGGCAGGTTTTCCTTTGCTGAGAGGGAGGTATGAAAGAAAGGGGGGGAAAGCAAAATGAGGTTGGGCAGGGACACACGGATAATGAAAACACCTTTGCCCTCCCAACATAATGCTAGGTTTCACCTCGTCCTTTCTTCCACCTCCAGGTAGCTGTGGGGAGGCAGTGTCCCTCACTGGTCAGTGTTTGCATCCTCATCCAAGCTGAAACCCCTGAGTGCACTGCGACAGTCAGCTACCGAAATCAGTGCTTAAACCCAGTCTGTGCTCCAGCAGACCTGCCAGTCCATGGAAACTTTGTTTGCAGCTTGCAAAGGAGCACTTTTATTGCAGAAACGACAAGATCTCTAGCCACATCAGCAGGGGGATCAGTGTCAGGATGACTGCAAGAGCTATCACTAAGTCAATCAGAGCCCAGAGACAGGTCCCAGCTACAAGTTATAGGGGAACAGCTCTTGCACTGGCTTTTCATGACACTCATTCATGGGAATGAGAGGCTCTTGCAATATCAGGCATATTTGAGCCTCCAGACCCCAGTGTGCTGGCTGAGAACATAGCCATCAAATAAGGTTCTTCTTCAATGAACCTTGCCAAAGGTGTATTCCTGGGAGATGGAGAGCATCCAGAGGCTTCTCCTTAACTGGTATCTAAAACATCTAGTTGCTCCCTGCCCTGGCTAAAACTGATGGCAGGAGAAGGCGCAGCATGGATTTTCGGGCCAGCGGGTGTTGAAGGCTTGCATGCCATATAGGTATAACAAAGAAGTCCCTTCAATTTGGGCTAAGGAACTCCAGGAGGCAAAAAACCTCCTGCCATAATCTCAGAGCAAAGAATTTCCATGTTGCTGCTTAAAAAGTGCTGCGCACCATTGGCACAATTCAGCCTGCAGGAACACAGTGGCAGTTAGCTGGGTCTTGCCACCTCTAGACGATGGCTGTGCACAAGCAGAGGCTGTGTTGGTGTAAAATTTGGCCCTGTAAGGCTGCATGAGAGCCATATACAGCAAGGGAGGGCACGCTGGTGTAATTCTGCCATAGCACAGCTTTTATGAAAGCTCCTCTTTCTCCAAGCAAGTGCTTTCATTGCAAGCAGAAGCACAAGCAGGCCTGACCTGACTGGGAATTTGATGTAATGGTTTCCTCTCCTAGCTGCTTACCCCTCTGCTGGGAGCCGCCTGCACATTAAAGCAGATGTTGGTTGCACCCAGGTCATGTTTCCAAGCTTTCTTTTGCAGTCATAAGGGCTAGAGACTCTTCCCTCCCTCCCTGCACTCGTTTCTTAATTAAAGCTTAAATGTTGATGTCGTCACATGACTGTAGGAGCAGAGCCCCAGGCAGGCATTTAGTGCTCTGTGTTGTCAGCGGGACTTTGATTTAGAAGCATAGCAGATACTTTAGAGAATCCCATCCCTCCGCTATGCCCCAGCCTGGCCCTGCTCGCAGCTGCCGGTGTCAGACCTCAAGGCTTGCCTTTCAGGGCAGGTGCTGGAGCAGGTCAGAGGCTTTCCCACACCGCAGAATATGGGTACAATGGGGAGGATCTCTGCCCTGTTGAAACAGAGTGGTTGGAGGGCTAGGCAGCTGCGAGGAGTCTGGCAGGGAGGGAGGAGGAGGCAGCACCTGCCTGCAGCCTGCGCTGCAGAGTGCCTCCAGCCCAGACAGCTCGATGAATGCAAATACCACTGTGACCTGCAGCTCCCGTCTCTACCCCTCTCCTCATAGAATCATAGAATCTTTAAGGTTGGAAAAGACCTCTAAGATTGTCGAGTCCAACCACCAACCCAACACCACCATGCCCACTAAACCATGTCCCTAAGCGCCTCATCTACACATCTTTTAAATACTTCCAGGGATGGTGACTCAACCACTTCCCTGGGCCAGCCTCTCCAATGTTTAACCACTCTTTCAGTAAAGAAATTTTTCCTCACGTCTAATCTAAACCTCTCCTGGTGCAACTTGAGGCCATTTCCTCTCATCCTCGTCCTCCCCTCCCTCTCGGTATTTCTCACCTGATGGGATGTATTTAACCAGCAAAAATGACTCCCTGCTGAAGGAATCCTCACTGCAGCTTCCTGTAAATCCTTCGTGGTCACTGTGTCAGTGGTGGAAGGCTGCAAAGTGCTGCGGATGTGAAACTGGGTCTGATCACCCTAGACACACAGCTTCCAGGCTTGGTCACCAGCGAACAGCATCCCTAGTGCACACACCTGGCAGCCTAAATACTGCCTCCACCCCCTTCCCCAGGAGCAGACCAGGTACCACCTGCCAGGGCTCTCTGCAGGGGAAGCCGAGACTGCACCAAGCCACCTGCGTGCTGTGTCAGCTCCTTCGCCGGCCGCATGTGTGCTGCAGCACACAGAGGAACCTCTAGCTCCGCACAGGCATATTTGATTTCACGCTGCCTGGAGAGGAAATCCTAGCACAAAGGGCCAACCCAAACCCTTCTCCTTCCCTGCTGCAGGCAAAGCTGATTCCTGGGTTTCTTTTCAGATGTGTGCTTGGGTTCTGTACCTGAGCTTAGTAGTTTAACACGGGAAATCAGCCTGGATGGCTCCGACTGCCCCAGTGGGACGTATCTTGTTCCATTTACAGAGGCTGGTGGGTGGCAATCAGCAAAAAAGAAAAGAAAAAAAAAAACTTTCTGGAACCCAAGGGAACATTAGAGGGATCCAGAAATAGAAAAACCCCTATAATAGGTACAGTCATGCCATCTCCCAGTGCTACTGGTGCCAGAACAAAATTATTCCATGCATCTAACAGGATGACTTTTTTTTTTTTTTAATGTAACAACTTCTCTGCTGAAATAAGCATCTGCCTGATTTAAAAGCAGAATTAATAATATGCTCACCAAAAAAAAAAAAAAAAGTGAAGGCTTCTCCGTGGCTTGTTAGCCTTTAAAATATGCTCCCAAGCCACTGGACCATAGTCTGCTGGTCTGAAGAAACCTGAGATGAACGTGCAGATTCATTGCTGTCGCAGCATGCTGGGGAGCAGCCCTGGGAGGCCTGCTGGGCAAAGCCCTCTACTTTTCATGCAGAGGGGAAAAGATCCTGCCACCAAGAAAGGTCTCAGAGGGGACTATGTAGACAGCTCCCTCCTAGCCCAGCAGGATGCAGATCTCTTTGGAAAGGTTCAGCAACTAAAAATATTTGTCTGTGCTGCTTCCGAGATTCATTTGGAGCATGGTTAAAATATTTCATTCTGGATTCAGAAAGGGAATTTTTGTGCTTGAGCATGCAACTCTGCAGAACTGTGCTAACGCTCAGCTGATCCAGCTAAGAGCTTACCCGGGTCAGCAGGCAGAGCAACCAGTTAGTGATATGCCTTTCTAGGCATACAGCTCACGTGCATGCTTTTCTCCAGAGGAACTGGCGTGTCCTAACCACAAGCACCCTATCAGAATATGAACTTATCAACTGCATTGCTTCTGTGCCATTCCCTGTGGCCTGGGCGTGCACTGCCACGTTGAGATGAGGCCACGTCTGCCCTTCCCCAAAGCTTGACCAGATGTTCTGTTCCCATATCCTAGCAGCTCTGAGCATATCAAAGGCTGGTGCCATTTATCCTTCCATTTGCCCTCTGTTCTCAAGAATATCAAAGGGAAGGAGAGGTGTGTCCTTCTGTCAAGTCCTGCAGCTGCCAGTGATGTTCTCAAGCCCTCATCATCTGAATCCAAATGCAGCCAGAGCAGCTGCTCCTCCAGCCCCGAAGAGAGCCAAGCTCCTTGTCCGCTCAGCCCAACACCCCAGGACTAAGCTCAGCCCAAGACACTCCCTGCCATCCCCCACTCCTGCCTTTATTCTGCTTATGCAAATCTATTAAAAACTTCCCAAACACAGGGAGATGCATTATGCAGGGAATGTAACAACACTGATGCCTGAACTGCATGAAGAATGAAGGTTGTGGCTAAAGGAGAGGCTACGTGATGGAATTGGTTGGTTTACGCCCATCACTGAATGGCTCGTGTTTGCCAAGCTGCTGTGTTAGATCTGGTGAGACAGGAATGTAAATTGTGGCTCTCTCGTAAAGTTGCATAAACTTGTAGTAATGTCATTTTTAGATTAACATTTACATTGAAGAGAACACTAGAAAGCTTCATTGTTTACATGCACTATGGAAATAGATTTAAATTTTTGGTTTACACACATTTATTTACAAGGCATTTACTGATTACAAACCAATATACATCACTCGTTTACATGCATAATGTAAACTATGGAGATTTTGTATTTTTTGCCATGCAATGCTGTACGGATTTCCATTGCTCATTCCACACAGAGGCAAGAGCCTCCTTTCATCTCAGCTCCCTCTGTCCTTCAATTGCTGCGTTGCCTCTCCTAAAAAAGCCTTGCCTCTGACTGGAAGACATAAAAGTTGATGTCCCCTTTAAACAGATAGCATAAAATCCTAATAGGAAAACCTTGTCAGCAGAACTTCAGCATGACTAAAAAAGCCAAAGCAAAGATTAAAAAGCCTAACACTGCCTATCAACTTGTACCAGTGCAAAGCATCACCTTAATCCTGTTTGAGAAGAACCTTCATGGTGCTTTTTTGGATGCTTCAGGCATCCAAACAACTGGAACAGGACTGAAAACTTGCCAGGGTATGTGTGTAAGAGAGGAACTATGACTGCACCCGTCTTTTACAGTTTGTCTCAGTCAGTAGCACCCAGGTCTCAGCATCCACCTTAGTTTTGAACAAGCATGAGCCTTCCCCCAGGAAAGCTGCAATCCTACTGCTCGTCTTGGCTGTGCCTCCCTTGCCCAGTGGTGCTGGGGAATTTTTTTTTTTCTTTTCTTTATCCTAAGATGCTAAAAGCTGAGCCCAGGGGAAGTCAAACCTGAACCCTTTATCCTAAGATGCTAAAATCTGAGCCCAGGGGAAGTCAAACCTGAACCCTGGGGAATTTTAAGATTTCAGAGTCTCAGAGTGAACAATAAGGACAGCCAGGTTTTTTTGGTTTTTTCCTCCTTCCCAAGGACATAAAAACTGCTTGCAAGTTCAACACAAATTGAATGAGCAAGTTGAAGAGCAAACAGCTAAACAAAATACACTCAAAATCAAGACGTTCCCCTTTTGACATTTTTTAAGTGGCATTGGTTGACTTTGTGTTTTGAGATGAACTTTTATGCCTTAAAAATTGCAAAAAAAAAATGTATTTCACTGGATTAATAAAATTAAAACAAACAGCAAAGCTTAAATCTTTCACTGAGCCTAAAATGAAATGTTTTGATTTTTTCATTTTACTGAAAAGTTGAACAAACGTCCATTTCAGATCAACCCATTTTTAATGTTACTTTTGTTCCGTACAACCAGTGAACCACAAAATCAATTATTTGTACAGCTCTAGTGACCAGTAGATTAAATTCAATGCAATAGAGAGACAGCAAAAGGAGTCAATGAGTGGAGAGATGGGAGAAGAAGAATGGACTGAAAAAATGGTGGAAGCAGCTCTAATAGATCTTGTCTCTGCAAAAACTTAGCATGCATTTTCACAGCCACTTTAATACAACTTTAATCCAAATTGCTGCTGAAAACAGGAGTCTCACCAGTCCCCTTAGTCTCATTCCTGCCTCCATCCACACAGTCCTGTCCTTTACTATCATCTGACCACGCAATGAATGAGACCAGAAAAGTGATCTTGTTGAAGCTTTTTTTTTTGTTTTCTTTTTTTCTTGCAAGATTACTTTTCTGCCAGATCAGTTCTTCAATTGTGGAAATCACAGATTTGCATGAAACCTGCCTGGAAGGTCTGGTGAGGAAAGGCAAAACTTCCATAATAGAAGCTGCTAAAAACAATCATAAAAACTTCACATTCCCTAGCCAGGTTGTCCAAGTCCAGTGCCTGAATGCAGGAGTTGCATTCTGCTTTCACTTAGAAATAGTAAAAGCCCATAATGGTCCCAGACAGACAGACAGGGCAAGCAGCCTTATAAACCGTGGTGCTGTGTATGCAGGTCCTGGGGCAGCGGGCAATGCTGGATATGTTAGAACAGATTCTCCAGCCAATAAATCGGTGAACATTCCTTGAAGTCAAGAGCTTCACATATTTATGTCACAGAGAATCTGGCTCATCATTTTTAATTTGTGGTGCCATAGAACTTTGAAAGTTTTGTGAGACCAAGGTTTTTTTTCTCCTTTTTCTATTTTTTTTTCCTCTAAGGGAAAATGTAAGCAGCAGAACAGCATATACATTTCTAAGTCAATTGTAGCCCGTACTACGTGCACAGCAAAGATCCTCGTTTCATGATAATTCTCTTCCTCTTTGTCGAGGGAATGACACATTTAGAGAGCAAGTAGCTGCTGAAATTTGTGGGTTTTCTAGGACTAAATAAAAATCTCTGGTGTGGCCAAATGCATTCACTAGTGCAAATCCCTTTATGAGCACCCAGTTTAGTGTCCACTCTGAACTGGAGAAACAGGGAAATCACAGAAATGTTCATTAGATGGGACCCTGGGAGTCCCTAATCCAACCTCCTACTTGAAGCAGGACTATCACCAGCTCTTGAGCACATCAGCTGTGGCTTTGTTCAGTCAAGCCTTGAAAACCACCAAGGATGGAGGTACTCCTGACCTCTGCGTTGACCTGTCCCAGATTGGCACCACCTTCCCGATGAAACAATTTTTTTTTTTGGGGGGGGGGAATCAGCTTTCTTCCCGCAGGCACCATCCCAACCAGTTTATAGCTCGCTTGTGCAGCCAGTTACTCACAACCTTTCCCGTCCCAGGAGCTGTATTTCCTTTTTATATATTCAGGGACCTTACTGTAACGAGTGCACGTAAGCAATCAGTTTTGTCCCGTCACTCTGCAGGCGGAGGGATGAGACAGGACTGGCCGGTTTGTTGTCACATCCCCCACTAAGTTTTGAATCTGTTGGTGCATTTTAACCAGACTTGGCAGATGTCTCAGAAATATTCTGTATTTGCAGGCTTCATGAAATTAGGCAGCCTCTAAATGGTCCTGCTGCAGGAGAAGTTGCAAGGTGAGCAGATCTCCCTTTTATACCCCAGGGTTTCCCTGCTTTCTTACATAGAAAGCCAGATTTCCCTGTCCTCACTGTCATTTCGGAAAATGGAATTAAACCCCCACATGTGGAAAATCCACATTTCTTCTTGCACATGCACATTCCCCTTCCAGCTCCATGTGATCATCCACTTTATATTGCTGTCGTCCCTTATGTCCAAACATCTTGCAGCATTTAATTAAGTCTGCCCAGCAATGCAGAGCAGACAAATGCTGTCATCTCCCATTCTCGGGGGGGGTGGGGAGGGAACTGAGGCACAGAGAAGTGGGCTTACCCACAGGCACACCATGAGCCTGGGGCAAAAATATAGATACTGCCTGCATTACCTCTCTGCCAGTCTAACTGTGAGTCCCTCTTTCCAAGGAGGTATGTCCTGTCCCTGCTTTGCTGTAGGAAAACCAGCAGTGGCAGCCTGTCTACCCGGCTGGATGAGACCGTCTCACCGCTTCCCTCTTTGCCTCCCGTGTCTCATCTCTGGCACTGAACAACAAAGCCTCATTTTTTCTAGAAAAGACTCTTTTTTCTAGAACTTGCTTAAACTGAGCAGCATCATTAGTGAAATGCCTCTGTTTCAGTGCTTCTGCCTGGCTATTTGCATAGTGTATTCAAGTGCTCAGTCTACTGTTTCTTTTGCTTTGCCTTACAGCTAAATAATCAGTCTCTAGGAGAAGAAAAAAGGACAACACAACAATATACTTCAAAGAAGTGGACTGAGGCTGTTAACTACTGTCTTGTGGTAACGGGAATGTTTTCGGGTCTGAGCAGTGCCCTAGTCCCACAGCCAAGCTGAGCTTTATCTGTTTTCCAGCCTTCATGCAGTACCTAGTACCCAAGGCTCTCATGACTAGGAACAACAACAAGGATAGTGATAATGAATATTCAGACATCCCACAAACCACTCTCAGCATCTGCCATCCTATCTGCATTAGCATCAGAGTGCACAGATAATGATCAAAGCAGCATTTTCCTGCCAGAGGCCCCCCTAAACCAGCCTTATTAGTATGAATAGATGCTGATTAATGTGCTCCCTTAATGCAATTGTATCTACCCCTACTGTCCATGATTTAATATAAAACATCTCTCCCTTTGCTTGCCTTCCTACTACCGCGTGCAAGGTGCAAACCTTGACTGAGGGTACCAGGAAAATCAGTGGCTCAAGTTTTGCGAGAGAGAGGCCTAAAATCTGCTAAAATGCAATACACAGAAGAAGGGAATGAGCCTTTGGAGACTGTAACAGCGAACTGCCTTTCTGTGCTAGGATGGCAGACTGGGATTCAGGCATCCTACGAAGAGGTATAGGCAGCTATGCTATTCTACAGCAACTGTGTTTACGCAGTGTATAAAACAGCCTTGCTCACTAAAACAGGCTCTGTGCTTGCTGCTGACGGACTTCTGGACTTCAGCTGTGATGGAAGGAGGAGTGTTGCATGTTTTAGTTTGATGCTGCTTCCTTTTTAACATCACCTGTAAAAATGAGAAAATGCTTTTTGCCTTACGCTGCTGTGTAGCACTGACAGTGGCTTTATCTCTGCGGGTTTTCAATGTAAATGGTTCTAATTCGCTGTGTCCATGCTCCCGCACAGCAAGACGCTGGGGAAATCACCACTAAACAGGCAACAGCGTTTCAATTAAGGACGGGTGAGGTCCTCTCGCCTGATTTCACATTCTACTCCAAATCCTTGGTTGCTGTGGCTGGTTTGAGGTCTGCTGCCATTGGCCTTAGGAGAAGAGCAGTGGTCAGGTCAAACCTCATTCAACAAAATCACAAGTGCCCCAAGGAACTGTCTGACTGAGGGACAAAGAACAAACCAGCCAACCAAAAAAAGTGTGGGAGAAAAGGAACATTGAAAGAGAAGACTACACAGAAAATTCCCATGCTCCAACTCAGCTGCTTTTCTAAGGAAAGGAGTGATATCCTTAATGTAGAATATGTGCCTCCCTTGGGCTAGTCTAGTACAAAGAGCAATTGAGAGACATCATCTGGGAGGAAAGAGGCTTCAATGTTGGAATTAAACAGTCGACAAAATCCCAACAGTTTCACAGATTCTCAAAGTCAATTTAAGGACCCCACAAAATGAGATTTTACCCCTGTGGGTTTCAGTAAAATGATATGTTCTGGAGGGTGTGTGTGTGTTCAGAGTCCGCCTCTTAGCTGCTAGAATTGGCTGTGGCTCCACTAATTCACTATAGCTAGACTGATTTTTACACTCCTTAAAAAATGCATGGGTCCAATTTTTAAGTGACCAGTTCTGCCAACAGGGCCAGATATTAAAAATAAACAATCCTCCAACGTCTAGCCAGCCTCCTTCCTAATGGCTCCATCTGCTCTGCTGAAGCACATGAGTTTTTCCCCTCCTCCTCAGCTGACCGCAGCTGGAGCAGAAGTTAGTCCCAGAGAGTGTGTTTCCAAAGCACTCAACTCCCAGCAACTCAAACCATGACACGCATGGCTGGATTTCCGCAAGCCCTCAGCTCCCTCCTTCAGCTTAGTGCATGGTATTTGTCCATGAGATGCATCCCTACGTCCCCTTGCAGTCTTCCCACGTCTCTCTGAACTCTCTACCTATTTCTACTGGAATCTGTCTCACCTCCAGTTTCTTTTCTGAATAATGACTTCTCCAGCATTGTGACCAGCTGCAAGACCCTTCTCAGACACCCACACACACCCATGAGCCTCTTGTGCATGCAGAATGCTGCTGCCCATTTCTGCCCATGTTGGAAGGAGGACATTGTTCTCCCCATGCTAGAAGTGTCTTTCATAAGTGCTTTGGCAATATCCATCAAATATCCATGGAGATAAACAGATCCCTTTCCACTTCTTATGTATAGAATTAATCCTCAACCAAGAAAAGCCTTCAAATTCTTAGCAGTCTCCTACAAACCAAAGGGGAATTTGTTCCTCACCCCTTAGCATATTGTCCTGGTTTCGGTAGGGATAGAGTTAATTTCCTTTCTAGTAGCTGGTACAGTGTTTTGGATTTAGGATGAGAACAAAGTTGATAACGCACCGATGTTTTAGTTGTTGCTAGGTAATGCTTACACTAGCCAAGGACTTTTCAGCTTCCCATGCTCTACCGACTGAGAAGGCTGGAGGTGCACAAGAAGCTGGGAGGGGGCA
>NW_008795575.1:2772989-2799832 GCF_000699145.1 Aptenodytes forsteri
GGGGGGAGTGAGCGAGCGGCTGCGTGGTGCTTAGTTGCCGACTGAGATTAAACCACGACACAGATAAAACAAGAAATTGCAGGCTTCCCATACAAGGAAGGTTTTAGCTCCTTTATAAAGGTTGGGACAGCAAAGCCGTGGCGCAGGCTGCCTGCTCTGGGTGTGAATTCCCCATCACGGGAAACCTTGCAGGAGAGGTTGCCCACAAACCTCTGTCAGCTGTGACACAGGTATGTCTGAGTCTGCCTTGGGGAAGAGGCATGGATTAAATGACCTCTCAAGGTCCTTCCAGACCTGTTTCTCCATGATTCTTAGAGACAGGATCCCAGGCTTGATGGATCTCTGGCCTGACCTACAGTGACAGTTCTTAGATGTGTCTGAATACATACATTGCATGCATTTCTCTCCCACTACAGCCCCTGTAGACTGCTGCAGTAGCATTCAGGGCTGAATAGCTCTTTAGCAAAGGGCAGAGCCACTGCCAGGGGCATTGAGTGAGGCAGAGATTTGCAGTCTCGATCAGAGTGTACGTTGTCAGGCAGGGCAGACAGAGAGCTGGGGAAATCTGCAACCAGGAAGAAAGTCTTTTTGAAAAAGACATGTTTTCTCTGCTCCTCTGTGCAAGCAAAGATGGTGAGACATCCTTAGTGGAAGCGTGGCAGCATAATTTCTAGTTTTTGGGGTTGTCTTCCCCCCTGAGCTGTTTTGAATGAAGAGGACAAGCCAGGACAATATCTACAACCCATGCTAACCTGCCCTTGCTCTGAGGGCTGGTGCGAAGGGAGGGGATGCTGCACTCCCTGGAGGCCATGGGACAGGCACAACTCATTTTTCTTCCCCACACATAGATAGATGATGTCTCACACGTCGCTGTTACTCTGCAAGTGCTTTTGGCTCTCTGCTCATGGGCGAACACTGCCTGCACACATGCGGTTTCTCTGCTCCCCCCATCCCCCAGTCATCGTGTATGTTATCTGCGTGCATGTTGCCAGTAGGCTATTCACTAGTACTTTCCTACCTACTAGTTTACATGGTTGTGTTCACAAGAGTCTTTCTGAAATACAACAGGACTATATAATTATGTAAATGCACACATGGCTATGAGAGTTTTTCAGTCTCTTTGGGTTTTAGCGCAAATCTCATGACACTTGCTGGCTTATTCCCCTTCACTCTGAAGTGCTTGCTGCTTTAACAGGAGGCTCATATGAGCACCCCAGCTTTTCACGTTAAAATGAAAAAAGAAAAGTGTGTTTCTGGATATCACAGCTGGCAAGAAGAGCTTGAAACAGGCAACAACAAAGGCTTCGAAACCTAGAAGGTAAAGGAAAATCCAAATGCTGCCTATTCTCTGTAGTTTTTTACTTGGAAGACTTTTACACCAAGATCACAGTTCTGGGGCCAAGTCCGACTCAGACATGGAGATAATCTGTGGAAGGCAGTACACAGCTAAGGCTTATGTATAGCAGTGTGAGAACTGCCATACCGATGTGTGTCTTGACATCTTTATGTCTGTTCTTGCCCATGTGAACCTTAAGCTATTGGCAGTTCACATGTCTGACTTTGGTACAGAGGCTTGGTCTGCTCATAGGTACATTGAGTTGAAAAACATGCTTGTGAACCTGCTTATGAACTTATCTGTCGCTGCAAATGAAGTACACCCAGACCCTTGGTCCCTTTTTATCTCGATCTAAGTTGTGCACATTGCCATGGTACCTCAGTGCCTTCATCTCACTATCAGAGCATTACATCTGAGTCTGTAGCAATTTGCATTGCCAGCTGAGGACCATGAAGAACCAAAGAAGCGTTTCCAGGTGGAACGGGAACAATGATGCATCACCCCATTGACTACGAGCCTTGAGCCCATGGGAACTGCCTGAGTTCCCAGCACCTAACAACTTATGCAAGCTACAGGTGCTGTAGGAAACCAACATACCTGTATATTTTATATCTGGTTGTAAATCCTTGACGATGTCTTTCCACAAAGGATAAGTAGCTCCGCGAGTGGTGGAAAGGCCCCCTGTCTGAAATAAGCCAATCAAATTCCTTGGAGACATGTTGGTTGGTAGCAGCTGGGTCCTGGTGGGAGGGCTGTACTAGTATATGGTCCCATATAAACAGGAGGTAGAGGAACTCAACAAGCCTCCAGTTCATGCTTTTCTGTCTGCCTTTTTCCTCTCATTCTTGCTCCATTCTGTGGAGTCCTGTTGAAAAAGAGAGGGAAGAGGAAGAAGGAATGAGAGAGAGAGAAATGGAGGAGAAAAGAGAGAGGAGGGAGAGAAAGATAAAGTTTTAAAATGGGAATTGTTTTGATCCTTTGACAACTGTCTCTCAGGGTGAGAATATACATGGAAAATCAAGTTTTAAAAGACTTCAGTCTGCCTGTGTTACAGCTTAGAGTATTTGACAGTGTTTTATTCATGTACCTAAGTGGTGCCTTTAACGTTCTGAGCATATATCACCTTTGAAATAACCAGGTCCTGACCTGAGACATCTCACCCCAGCTTTTCCACCATTTCCCTCATGAAGCTCTCCACAGTGCCACAAAGGCGAGTGAAGGCTGGGCGCAGAAGGTGGCCACACCCTAGGCTACAATTACCCCATTATTGTCCCTTTAATGCTGTGCCAGAGAAATGTGTCTTCTGCTTTCATGTCTCCCTGATGATCTGTAATCCATACTCCATGCAACCTGAGCAATCTATAAAGACCCAGCTCTTACTTTAAAGTGTTGCCAAAAAAGAAATAAAACAAAATAATTATCCAGGCGTCAGTGATGAGCACATGCAGACACACGGACACACGGACGCACACACATGACTCTGAAATCCTGCCAAACTTTGAAAGATAAAAATCACCTCAACCTGCTTTCCTGCCTGGGTGTTTGGGAGGTGTGTGTCTGGTGGAGGGGGTGAGGTTCTGTTGCTATTTTGATTACAGCAGGACCTCAAGGCTCTTTCCAAGATCAAGGCTCTGCAGGGCGACATACTGAACATGCATATTCAGTGTCACAGATTTACTAGGGAGCTTAAGGGGATGCTTCACACCACCTGGTGCAGGGCATGCTGTTGCTCACATGATGGGAGAGTGGCTGTCCTGCCGCACCCCCTCATCAAACGATGGCTGTGGACAGCCCTGCTATGAGCCAGGTCCTCTCCCCAATGTGTTTAACGGCTAAACAGGCAAGACATATGATGAGTGGGAAGGGAAACAGAGGGGTGAAATGCCTTGCCAAAGGTTACACAGCAAGCCACAGATACAGCTGGAAGAGAGCCCTCGCCTCCTGACTCCCATTTCCAGTGTTTCAGCCATTAGATCATCCGCCTCCGCAGTCATGCTGTTGGCGCGATGCCTCTCTCCGAACGAAGCCATGTGCTCCGTTGGTGGAAGGTGAGCGGCTTGCTTAGCTGGCACCCTGCGCCTGGCATGGAACCCCTCCCCTTCTGCTTCCTAAGCACAACGTGGCTGCAACAGCAGCCCAGCGTGCAACGGTTGTGCTCCTCATCGCTGGGAGTTGCTGATGCTGCTCTGAAAAAATCCTCTCCATACACAGGACGTGTTCCTCCTCCTGCCCACCTCCTGCCCATCTGGCTGCCTTGCTGAGTTTTGGGGGGGATGTGCCAAAACGGAGGGCATGCCCAGGTAGGCAGAGGAAACTTGAGGCTGCATCCCCCGCTCTGGGAGCACAAACCTGGCCAAAAGTTGTCCTCAGGACAGGCGATACCCACCTACGTCTGCAGAATATAGAGCAGAGAGACTGTAGCTACTCTTTAAAGGAGGAGAAATTAGACTATGCAGAGGTCTGCTACTGTGAGATTTAGTGTCAGGCTTATTTGTACATCTCCAGAAACCCTTCTGGTTTTGAGTTTGAGTCCACCATAAGTACTGTGAAAGTCCGTAATTCCCAGAGAGTAAAGGTTTTGCTAAGAGTGTAGGAGAGGCCAAGCCGAGGTGTGCTAGGGGTGCCATGCACGTTGGCAGCACTGCGTGTGAACGTGAGACCTTGGCTGGTGTGAGCAGCATAGCATAGACCAGAGGGCATCAGCATTTGTGGCCAGTGTGGCCATCTCCTCAGCTCCAGGAGCCTTCACCGGACGCATGACAAAGCTGCAGCCTGTGGCAGCGAGCGTGCATGGCTTCTGCGCGGGCGGATTGAACCCTGGAGTGCGACGGGGAGCACAAGTGCCAAGTGTGTGTGCACGCTGGAGTGTGTGGGAGTCTGCACGTGTGCACAGCATGTGCTTGTGGAGCTGCAGTGAGCTCAGCAGCACTTGACAAAACAGAGTTGTGTAAGTCTGGTTAAAAATGACAGTTAGCTGTTGTATTACATGAAGAAATGAAAAAAAATTAAGTATGGGAAAGTCAACGAATGTTCGCTTTTTCTGTTGGGCACATACAAACTTCTTTCCAATTGCAGATAGAATATTACTGTTATTAAACCTAATGGTACCTGTAGCTCCTGACTGAGGAGGTTGTTCCTGTTCTGGAGGCATGTGTTTAATATTAGCCTTCAGCACTGACTCCTACTTCATCCATAAATGTGGCAGTTCTTGGTGCTTTAGTCCCTCGCCTCTCAGAAAGGAGTGTTTCTATTTTACCTTACAAAACTGGGCTTTGGGGAGTTTCTAGCCCCACATTGAGGGGAATACAGTATATTCCAAGTGGGCTACAGTACAGCTTTGTACTGTACACAGTGTTCATGAACTCCAGGTGATTACTGGGAAATGCTCCCAGCTACATCCCACCCTCGGCATTTCCAAATTCCAGTTCAGGAGTTCATTTCTCCTGCTTCTCCATCCAGGTTGCTTCTCTGCCTTGCTGCTCTTTGCGTATCTACACCGTCCCATCACAGTAAGCAGCTGCAAACTCAGCATATTTGCCATTAGATGGGTATGCAGATTTGCTGATGATAACGATCAGTTGTTCTGTACACATTGTCCAAACTCGCTTGGTTGCCTGTTCATTAAACTCATCCATAACTGCTTCCTTCATCAGCCAGCCTGGATCAGTTTTCCTTTAAACGTTTCACTTTCTATTGTATTTCTATTGCAAAGAGAGGAAGGGAGCTTTTACATACCAAAGTGGAGTGATAGCTCACCTCCAGTTCCCAGCACATTGCAAGTGTGAACTTAAATATGAGAAGAACCAAAAGAAATGGGTTTCAAAGAAATCCCAGTGTGTCCTCCCACATGCAAGCATCATACATTGGGGAAATATCAGCTTATAAATTCCCCCCACGCACCTCTTCATCTTCCCTTCCTTTTCTTTCCGGTCAAAGTTAGAGTCAGGATGATTAGAGTTGTGATGGGTCTTAACCAAGGGTTAAGACATGGGGAGAACATGCCTTGAGATCACTAGAAGAAATGGACACTTCTCCAGCCTGGTAGCTGGCTGTGAGTATCAGTGCTGAGAGCAGGGAATGGTGCCTGAGGCAATGGAAGATGGCAGAGTGCAATTGGGTCTAGACAACTATCACACCATCAACTTTAATTTTTTAGTAGTATCTTTTTCCTCCCTGTAGCTGCTGTAGAGATGTTGTTTTGCATTAAAGATTAATACACACCACGGGGCTGGTCCCCATGGAAGCTATAAAGCTTACTAAAGTGGGATTATTTTGTGTCTAAGGCAATATTGTGAGGTGCATTCAATCTCACTCCTAACAAGTTTGAATCTGAAATTAATTTGTTAGGTGTCTTTATGGGGCTCCACTGATGTAAGATATGTTCTGGGGATTTTGCAAAAGGGACAGGGGAAGAAGGGGCAGGGAGGCCATGTCTCCAAGTATGTAGCCTTTGGGTAGGAGACCCAAGACTAACTAAAAGCTAAATCTGGCACAGAAGCAATCTCTGCGCTAAAGGGGAGGCTTGGGGGAGTCAGACTCTGGGTTTTGATCCAGGAATCCCACATTCTGCTCAACTCGGCCCCAGACACCCTCTATGATCTTGGGCAGTGCCCTTACATGCTTTTTTGCCTCACTTTCCAATTATCAGCATGGAGACACATTAGTATTTGTTTGACTACTTGGACCATGAACTTGTTGGAGATAGCACCTAGCAAAACGCAGTCCTGCTGCCACATGGCTCACTAGATGTTCCTGTCCTATAAGCAATGAATGACAACCATCTCATGGTGTCAGCAAGCTCTGTAATGCAGCAGTTAAAAAAAAAATCCAAGCTACAAAGCCCATTTCCACTCAGGAGCACTACAGAGCAACACAGTGATCTGGGTCCTTCTGATTCATCTCAACAAACATGATCATGCAGTTGACACATCTGTTAATAAACATGGTCGGTGGGTGAGCTAGGACATAGGCTAGAGTACAGTAAATAAGTACTGGGAGAAGAAAATGTTAGATGTACTGATTCTGAGTCACGTTACAGTCAGTTTCCAGCATTGTCCGTCATGAAGGTACATCCATCAGTGCAAATGGAGATTTCTGTTACAACCCCTTTTAGTTTGTTAGGCGGTTTAAGATGGCCTTATTCTAAGCTGAATTCAGCCTGGAACATTAAATGTTCCTTGTCTTATGACTCTTCAGGATTCTTGGAGGAAAAATGGGCAAGTACTTTCTGTAAAGTGCAAGTTGTATTTGAATGTACACTTAATTTCATCGTGATTGATATCTGTGTGTTAATTATATTCTATTTTAGGCAATACCTTTGCTGTCACAAGGCAGTGCCTTTTATCCAAGGAGTTCAAATTGAATTAGAGACATTAATTAAAGCTCTCAGCACTCTATAAGGCAGGCAAGTGCTGTTACTCCCATTGTTTCTTGAAATAAGAAGAAAGGAATAAAGCTGGGTGTCTACTTAGCCACTTAAAAGGTAATTTTTATACAGTGGGATAGCTCAGAATGATAGATTTTGCACAAAATGATACTGCAAGGTCTGTTTCATATGACGGAGGCTGTGTAGCCCCAGATCACTGCTATAAACGTGAAGGCAGAATGCAGGAAATCTGATGCTCCATCGCTTGCTGTAAACACTCCACTACTCCTCTGCCTCCTGGGATTTTCTACCTTTCTTCTAACCCCTGTACCTTTCATTTATCCCTTCTATTAGATTCAAATTGGTCTTGCACACATCCCTTCTGTTTTCTCATGCTCATTGTTGTAAACTATTTCCATCAGAAATGCAGACTCAGGAAAGAGAAATTACTGAACACGTTATTTGCAGTAAAGAAATAAGTCCCCTATCTCTTTAAGCTTCATGCACCAATAATTTTTTGTTGTGTCCCACATTTGGTTCTTGGCAGGTTGAGAGAGGTTTCTGCCTGCTGCCATTTACCAGAGGGAAGAGGCTAACAATTGCTATTTGTATCTGAAACACTTCTGTTCTGCAGCAACTTCACACGCTGCTTTAGGATGCTGATAAATTAGAAAAAGACTAAAATGTCAAGGGAGAGATGAAACAGCTTATGTTAGTTTAGAGCTCGACCCTGTAAAGTGACGAACATCTGACCTCATTTTAGCAAACAGCTTAAGAGTATCCTTAATTTTAAGTATGGGAGACACTCTCCTAGATTTTATTCAACTATCCCTGCTTTAAGTTAACTGTACACTCACATTCCTGCTAGACAGGTAACTACTGCCCTACACCTTCAGGATTTAACTCGTGTTAAGTTGCTGGGTGCAACTGGAGCAATAACATTTATGTCCTGCACCTAATTCAGAGATGGCTCATGAAAGTGCTGGAAGGTAGTTACTGCCCGTGAAGCAGCTTTAGCTGTCCTTTGGAAACGCTGGCCAGCAATCCAACCAAGCTGAGGACATCTTTTGTGTATCAGTGCCAGGGGAAAACAGGGAACATGGATGGAAAGGGATGGGGAATCCAATCTGTTGGGGTTTGTTAAGTCATATGAACTTCTGTGGATAAACCTGAGCCCTGGGAAAACAGAATTTGGCCATTTCTGCCCTAGATGTCTTTATAGCTCAAACTACAGAGGCTGATGTCTGACTAGAGTCAGGGATGGAGCTGCAATTCAGCAGTGGTTCTGCCTTTCTGGATGACTGTGGCATGCAACGTCCTAAAATCCCAAATAGTTGCAAAGCTATTGCTTTATGGAAGTAGGATTTCTCCATTTCAGGCAGTGATGGGTGAATCCCTCCCCAAACCTGGGTAATTCTGCACTGATCAGTGTCTAAATTTGCGCTTATTCTTTAACCATTTCAGTTTAAAACAGGCATCAGTGGTTAGACCTGGGGGATATTCATCAGCTGAAACATTTTTGGCTGAGGAAAGGCAAGGAAGGAGGATGAGAAATACCTCTCAAAAAATACCAACAGTCCACGAATTCACTTCACTTTTGCCAAATTGTTCATGCTGAAAAAAATAATGATTGGGAGATGTCAGTGTTTTGGTTGTGAGAGCACCAAGGGGAAACATTTCCAAATCTCTATCTGAAACTACTAGAGCTTTTTCTTTTTCTCCTTTTGATTTGTCTTTCCAGCCTCTTAAGAAAGAATAGTGATAAAAATATTTCTTTTGACCCCAAATGACTTAGAGGAGAAAAGGTGTTTTTCTTTTCAGTTTGTCAGCGCTTTGCTTACAACTTGTCAGAATATTCAGTGAACCAAAAACACACTACAAATCCTTCGTTATTAATGCAGTTCAACCAGCAGCCTAAAGGGAGCAGGTTTTGTGCAGAAACTCTAATTACTCCCTATCTATAGCGAGGCGAGAATCACACTGGTAACAACTAGGTACCTGTTTTCAGCTTGTTTGTCCCTGCATTTCAGCTAATTATAAACTACTGGTGTTGTTATGATGAGGATGAGAGGCAACTTGAAACTGAAGAACTGTGGCAGGCGTGCAACCTCCATCAAGTCACAACATCAGGCGGTGCTGGACAGAGGGAATTAAAATCCATTAGTCCTCATCATAAATCTACTAGCCAAGGTGCAAATGCCACCGCTCTGAAATCCGGGATCCACAGACACTTTGTTCAGGGCTCTACTTAGAAACGGGGATCCATCTCACAGCGCTCAGTAGATTGGGAACTGAATTAAAAGGTTCTTCTGCATATGCACACAGGTATGTGGTGAAGACTCACATTTTGAAGACAGTCCTGCCAAATCTGAGACTGGAACGGTATCGTGCTAGGTGCTGTACAAACGGAAACCAGAAAGGCGGTCCATGCCCCAAAAAGCTTACAATCTAATTAGAAGACCAAGGACACCAGATGGCCAGGGACAGATGGGGGAACGCAAGGGAACAGTGAGATAATACCGCTCAGCGGGCCGTGGAGCAGTGGTGTCAGCACACCAGCAGCCCTACTGTTGGCAAGATTTTGATAGCTATTGTCATAAATGAGAGTTATAAATAGGGAGGCTGGATAATGAGCTAGCTTTGTAGATGTTTGTGAGGAACTCCTCTCATTTGTGAAATGGCAGAGATAGAATGAATATAGATGATAATAACAATGATAAATTGCACTTTTCTGAGCTGCTTATTAAAAAAAAGATCTGGTGGGTAGTGAGCAGTGATTTCTATTAAACACTGCCTTGAACTTGAAATTATTCCTACTATTATTAAATTATTGTCCAAGCTAGTCCACTTCCCCATAATTTCGTTCTAAGTTACACAAAAATGCAGCTCTACCTTCTGTCTTCCTCAGTATTTATACACCTCATATCAAAGTCCAGTAATCTCTTAAGTGTTAATAGGTTTTTATCATTGCAGTAGCTTTAGGATATTAGGAAATGCTGTTTTTCCCATTTTGCAGAATGGGAATTGAGGCATGGGGTAGATTAATGGCTTGTCCCAGATCATTTTATAACAGCTTCAGGAATTCAACCCAAATCTCTTAAGTCTCAGCTCAACACTATGTCTCCTTGCAGTACCCTTCCTACGCACCTTCATGCTACTATTCCAGAATTAGCCAAGACTTGCCACAGAGCTGCTTTGAATTTTTTTGGATTGCTCATTTTATGTCAGAAAAATGCCAATTCATCAGAGGCAAAACAGTTTGTAGAAATTTGTTGATTTAAAGGAAAAAAAAAGCATTTTGATAAAGTCAGCTTTTCTTTGGAACAGAATGTGTCGAGTGCTCTGTTTGGAAAGGATTTGTTCAAGATTGTGTTTTGTTTTTCATTACATGTTGAGTAATATACATTAAAAATCAAAATGAAGTGTTTTCTTAAACAGTATGTTTTGACTGAGCTAAAATAGATTTTGTAATTTATGCATAAAAGGAAATGTTCAAATTCATTTAATACTTTTCTTGTGTTTTGGAACAAGAAACACCTGCAAACCATACACAATAAACGGAACAAAAATCATAGTATTCCCTACAATTTTTACTGGAAATTTGAGAAATTTGAGTAATCTGAAAACTAAGTTCAGAGAGGCCTGTGTCGGAGTCCAGAAACCCTGGTTTTTGCTTTCATGCTTGTTCCATTCTGTGTGCCAGCCTTGCCTTTCTAATATATTCCATTGCAACAATTTGGACCTGTAAGCAGAGAGCTTGAAGGAAAAAAAATCGATGCCAAAACTGCCCTGAAGAGCAATAATGTAATGTTCAATCCAAAAGGTCAACTGTTATCCCACACCTGACATTCTTTGCAATATTTTTGTTGTTCTGAAGTTCATTCCTGGGCAGGGACTTTACCACCACAGCCACGTGGAGTGATCCCATTCCACAGAGTTTGGGAAATGCAAGCTAACACTGCTTATTCTGGTATGCTAGGAAGCTGAGGTTACCTAACGATCCTTGCAAATGATATATCATCCTGTTTTTCTTGTCCCTCGGAAAGGAGCTTAGCTCTTGACCTCGGTCTTTTGTGTTCCTCAGCCCTTACTGGAAGGGCGGAAGGAGTTAAAATCCACAGGCCATTGCTTCTCCTGGTAAAGCTCCTGCTGCTTGGATAATGACAGCCCTGCCTGCCAGGATGAAAAGCACCATTTAACTCAGCGCTTCCTATGGGCACCAGGTTCTGCCACCATTCATGCTGAATGAAGCCAAGGGAACCAGGGGCAGCTGAAGAGGGGAGGGAAAAGGGACCCAGAGTTGTTGAGGGCTGCAAATTCTGGCCCCGGGCAGATCCGCCTCTCTTATCACACTGAGCAGATGGAGAATTTGCTGTGGCCGTAAAAATCTCCCTGTGAATTTAGCCACACCGGCTCCTGCAGCCACTGCCTTAGAACCCTGTGCAACAGTCCTGCCAGGCCACTCCAGAGACAAGGTGAGACCTGAAGCACAGACTTCTTCTGCAGAGGAACAGAGCTGTAACCAGAACCAGGGTGAGGGTAACTGGTCACTGGCGTGGGCTTGATACCCCTACAACTACCTGATGAATGCTGCCTGGTGACTGAGAGGTGTGTTAAACCGCTGATTTAAGTATTTAGGACAGATTCCTTTAGTGCATAGGACACTGGTCTGAGACTGAAAACATTCAGGTTCAGCTCCTTCTACTGCCCTGCCTCCCTGTATAGGGGAAGTTATATGCACATTAATGCACAGGAGCTTAAATTCAGGCTAGAAATGTGAGCTAGAATGTGTAATAACCCCAAATAACACAATTTTATTGGCAGCTTCTGAAACAGAAGCCAGAAATCTTGAGTGTAGGTCTCCTGCTCTAAGCATGCATCTACGCAGGCTCTGCAGTCGCAGGTTCTGCTGGAAGGTCTATTGAAGTCAATGAGCCTTGGGTTGGATCTCATTGCAAAAAGATAATCAAATACCATATTAACTCTTAATTCGGAACAGTATATTAAATTAGAAGCTCAAATTAACCTGAAACTGCATTTATATAAGAAGAAGATTTAAAATCTGTGTATCATGAAGGTGGGAGAACTCCTAGCCAAAGCCGTTCTCACCATCCTTGAATCCCAGAGCCAACCTACCTGGAGCACTGCATTTCAGCCTACTCCCTAAACCCTAAGCCTGGGATTTCCACTGAGACAGAAGGATGTGTGGAAAATAAAGCCATGTCATACTTACCAGCATTAATCTGTCAAACACAGAGGGCTGTCACTAGCTAGACCCCAACCAATGCCAAGAACTGAAAAATCTCAGAGGATATTGAGAATCTGCACTGGCATCTCACCATCACAAATAGCCTCTTCCATCAGCGCACCAATCCTGCAACACAGATGTGCTAAAAACTGAAGGAACTCAGTCCTTGCTAGGATTAAAGTCCAAAACCACTCAGGTCTGAGCATCTCAAACATTAAAGCAGTTTGGTACCCAAGTTTAAGGCCACCTCTAAGCTGTGAATTTTATTTATTTCCTTCTTTGAGACTGTTCTGCTCTGTGCTAAATCCATCTTCTGACCACCTGGAGCGTTTGAGAGTCTTGGCTGTGATGCTTCTCTGTTTAGATAGACTGTAAGTAGAGCTGGTCAAAAAATTTTGACAGAACAGTTTTTCACAGGAAAACGCAGTTCTCTTGAAATCGAAACGTTGCATGGGAACATGTCAATTTTGACAAACTTTTTTATGTTTAAAATGTCAAAACAAATCATTTTGATTTTCCCTCTTCATTTCAGTTATACTGTAATGTTTCATTTTGAGGAGATAAACACATTATTTTTATGATGTTTCAATTAATTTGTTTTGACATTTTTATGTATTTTGTATTGTATTGATACATGTTTAAAATATACTATATATTGCATAAAATGTTTGATGGTGTTTTATTTATTATATGTGTTATCGTTATACAATGCTAAATGTTTCCTATAGCATTTCAGTGCTTCAGCACCACAGAAACAGAAGCTATTGATGGTCTCAATTTATTATTGCCTTTGAATTTTTAGGCCATAAGAGCTTTGTGGGAGCATGGTTCTCATTCAAACTGGAGCTTAAAAAAAACAACCACAAATCGAAAGGCGAGAATTTCCCAAGGAAATAGCACGTCCATTTTCCAAGCAGCTCTGTCAGCTCAATGACTGTATAGCACGGCTCCAGTCCCCTCTGCACATCAGAAAACCAAATTCTCTGCTTGTTGGGGAAAAAAAAAAAAAGGAAAATGTAGATTTTCCCAGAGTGGAATTTGTGTGTAATGTTTTCATGAGCACCAGGGATTTAAAAGTCTGAATACCATTGACATCCTGGGGCCTTTGGCTTCCAAACCATTTATGTACTTTTAAAAGATATATTCCACCTCCTTCTTGGAAGTCTACCTAATTTTTTTTTTTTTTTTCTTCTTTTAAACCATATTTTTGCTCCTCCGTGCATAGCAGAGGGGAATTGCTACCCATGAATTTGCACCATCAAGTCTGTGCAGGTGGTGGTAAAAGTAGGTTGAAAAAAAGGGCAAGGCGAGTGGCAAAAGGGAAGGAGAGAATGGCAGCACGGAGCAGAGCCTGTAATGAGGCAACTCTATTGATTCTTCATTTCATGGATGAAAATGTCCCCAACGGCTCCTGTGCATTCACTGCAGTTCGATAAGAGATTGAGGGCAGCGGGTCTCAGTACCGAGGTCTGCACACTGTAGTGCTGCCAGCGCCTGTTTGCAGGGCTGAATGGCAAGAGGACAGAGAGTCCATTTTAAATGTACGTGCAGAGAACAATATATACAAAGGCAGGGCCATAATACAAAGCTGTGCGTGATGGTGGATGGAGCAGGAGGCAGAGCATGGCTAAGCGTGACCACCTTCATTTCCCTTCTCCTCCATTTCATCAGGCTAAAAGAAAGTTTAAATAGGTAGCAAGGGCTGCTCCTTCCCATTGCAAGGCTGCCAGCACCCCTCGGAGAGAGGGGTTAGTCCCAAACACCACGTGGGCTTTGCGAGGGTGAGCATGGTGTTTTGTGCAATGGGAATAAAAAGGAGAAGCATCCCCAGTCTTTGGAGGTTTATTTAAAGTAGCGGGGGCCTTTTCTGTCTTCTTTTCCTCTTAAAGGGACATGCCTCTACCGCCAGGCGCTGCAGTTTGAAATCTGAATTCCCCCACGCAGCTGCTCAAAGTGCACCTCTGCATGCAGATTCGCCTGGTTAGCTACTGTTGCTCCAGCTGGCCTGTCACTACAGATTACAGCTTTTTGCTAATAGTGAGTACTGCTGTAGTCTGAGACTTCCATTAAAAGCTGATATTTCCACCTTCCCGCCCCACAAATGGCTCCATCCCAGCCGACATTTCTGTACGCGTGGCCTCATCTCTGGGGTGGGAAAGGAGCAAAGTGCCTCAATTTGTTTCTGTGTTAGGCAACAATGGAACAAGTTGAAGGCAGATAAAGATGTTTGAGGATGATAAATTTTGAAAACTGTGGATTATTTACTTGAAAGTTGATCTTATTCCTTGTCATCAGCACATCCGTAATATTGTAGCCCCATCCCTCTGTCAGCAACAGTACAACTGAGCACTGAATTAACCCCCTGGAAGAGTCCTTGGGGGAAATGCTTCATTACTCCAAGCCACACTGTGGAGTCTCTTTGGAAAGGAGGAATGCTCCTGCAGGGAGAGATTGCCCATCCATGCCAGACACTGCAAATCGCTAGCCCTTCATTGCCAGAGGCTTTGAAGGCTGCTGACAGATCAAAAAGAATTGGCGTGGACACTTGACCTTTCTCCATTGCCAGGAGGAAATCACTGACCAGGAAGGATAGCACATGCTCTACTAGGCTCTACAAAGGGAGGGAAGAGGGACTGGAAGAATTCAGAGCTATTTGTAAAACAAACATTGCTGCTTCAGCACAACCTGTGCAGTTGGCCAGCATTGCCATCACTCGTGGGCATGCTGAAGGGGTGAATTCCAGTTTGGCATGTGCCAGGCACCATCACAACTCCTCCTGCTCCAAAGGGAACATTCAGAATGAGGCACTGCCCAGAAAGCTTTCTTGTGGATGCTGAAAGATTCACACCTTTGCAGGCTGGGAACAGAACAGGACACGCAAAACTGTAGTTTACAGTTTCATTGGCACAGTGTCCTGCTGAAGGGAGAGAGCAGTCCCCTCTACCAACATGCGCACAGCTGACTTCTGCTAGATTTTCCCCACTGCTTGATAGATCCCACATGCCTGTGCAGCCTTCCAAAGTAACTCTGTCTGAAAGCAATCCAGAGCAGGCGTCACATTTGTTTCTTCAACAGCGTGACTCCCAGAAAGATCCTGTGCAATCAGCTCGCCAAATCCAAATCTGAAAAACACCTCCATCACTGGTCATGATTAATTAATTCTGCTTCGACATTCCCCAGGGCACCTAGCAGCTAGTCAGAGCTGCCAGAGAAAGAGACACTGCTGTGAAAAAGGAATAAACAGACTTTCCTCAACTGCAGCCATGGAATTAGATAATAAATAGCTAGCCAGATAAATAATTTTCTGTGAGTGGTAAATCAAATGCAGAACAGGAATACAACTAGCTGGCTTATCCCTGTGAAATCAAAGGTGTTTGGAAGGAGTTTCCAAAGAAAGAAGGGTACTTAGAGTCTACTGTGCTCATGAAGACATAGCCTGAAGTTATCTATCATGTCTAATGTGACTGTTTACAATGACAGACAGCTATTCCTGGACATTTTATTCTTGGTATAATATTCTTGGACCAAAGCAGCTCAAGGAAGCTTCCTCCTAATTTACATTTATGTTTTCTCCCTCCTCCTGCCTGGATTGCAGGCTAGACAACATCTTTGCTCCCCCAGCATCAACGCGGTTTCCCGTGTGTCTTCAGCCACTTCTCCTATCGTACCCTTAAATGCATCTCCTCCCTAAATTCATATGCTCTGTCCAGATTTGTCCATTAACCACACAACAGAGGCTCCAGTGACAAAAATGTTATTCTGCAGGACTTGAGGAAGTCAGCAGGAGTTCCAGCAACATCCCGGATTCAGGTACCAACCCTGTGATGTGCATTGTACCAAGCAGATGGCGATCTAATCCCTGCCAGCATGCAATGCCCAGTGCGCAGAGAGCACCCGTAACCCCTGTCTGATTGAATATGCATATTCGCATCTGATTTTGCTCGAGCACTAGAAGTTCCTGTGCACAAACTCATCCAGATGAATCAAGTGCGAGACACCCAGGTTTGAGGTTCTGTCACAGCAAAGAGGAGAAATCTGTTGGTTCCCCTTTGCCTACACATCTCCCAGTCCTGTAAGTCTTTGCTCTCCTTTTGACCCCTGTATCCCTGAGGATACAGGTCCCGCCTTTCAGATACCCTTATGCTCTCCTCCTTAGAGGTTCGGTTTGGACTCTGCTCCCATTGCAGTGAGGTTTCTGAGCTTGCAGCTGGGTCCTCTGCCTTCCTGCACACCTTCACCTGGAGTCTGAAATCAGTTCAGATCACTCCCTTCCCTCCCTTTTCGCTACCCTTCTCCTTCACCCACCTTGCTCCTTTATACATCGCAGCGGGCACAGCCAAGACACATTATTAACACTTGCCACTTTGTTAGTAATCTTCTACAGGAGGAGCAGAGGAGGAGAAAAGAGGAAAGCATGCAAAAATGGAGATGAAGGAAAAGTCAAATTAAAAGAAGAGTAACAAAGAATTGAAGGTGTGAATGAGAAAGTGCAGGAATAGAAAAAGTATGAGAAAAATCTAATGGGTGAGAAAGAGATTTATAATTAATCCGCAGTCTAGTGAGAGAGCAGGGGAATGGAAGTCAAGACTGTAGGCCTCCCTATATGCTTCTGCTACTGATTTACTCTGTGACTTCAGACAAATCTTTTTATTTTCTCCTTTTATCTCCCACTGCTCTGTACCCTTTGAGTATATGTTATTTGAGGTATGAATTGTCTTTAACTGTGTGTCTTTAAATGTGTGTAGCATAAAGGGAACTGCAATCATAGGCACTGAAGATGCGAGACATTATTTTTAACACATACTAAAATTAGGCACAAAAAAGTGCTTGGGGATTGACTGACAATGTTTACTAATTCAGGTTGAATCCATTAGATAGTTCTTGTCAAAAAATGGGATGGGAAAAAATTAAAAGAATCAAAGTACATGACTGCATTATTTCTTAACTTAAATGTTTCATATGCATGTTTACAAAGTGGATGTAGAAGGAAATGAAAAAAATACCAAACAAAAGTAAAATAATGCAGTTGTGAAAAAAAGCTATGCATTTCTGCAAAATTTAAAGTTTTGAAATTATTTTCTATTCTCCTTTCCTTCTAGTCCCACTTGTAAAAAAAAGTCTTTTCATTCTTCCCCCACCCAATTATGTTTGAATTGCTAAAATTAATTTTTTCCCTGAATTTTTTGTTTCAGAAACAAACTGACAAAAAAAAAAAGAAAAAAGAAAAATCATTGTTCACCTATCCCTACTAGGAATGACAATGGTTGTCTGTCAGATCTTCATAACAACATGAGGGATCTCAGCAAGGCTGAATTTCTGTGAGTTTCTTAAGCTGATGACTTTCATAGTCCTTTGCTCTCTTCTAGTCTAAACCTGCATTCAACAGAGAACTTAAAATAATTAGATTTACAGAAAAATAAATGAGCAAATCCTTGTATCAAAAATGAGAGAAAAATTCCCAGAAAATAATCTGAGAGAGACTAGATTTACTTTTTTCCATTAGAAATTGCCATCTACTGCTGTTTTAAGACAGTCACAGCATCCCTTTTTTCCCCTCTATTTCTCTGAATTCTTTCTTTTTGCTTCTCTTGTTTCTCCTTTTTTTTTTTTAAGCACCACTATCTCTAACATGTAACCAAATAGGCATGAGGTCCCTACAGAAAATTGGAATGTGTGATGTCCAAATGCATCTGACATTAAGCAAAAAAAAAGTACAGCTCCCTGCAATCAGCCATCCCTAATTCAAACCACTGAAGTGTGCTCTGAATGAGATACAGACACGCAGGGATGGGAACATCATGTACTGGGGTTCCTGCTCCTCAGGCATCGTCTGGCATCAGTTTCTGTCTGATCTCTCGAGCATAGGACCCTGCTCACAGCCACCCACTGGCAATCTCAGTCCCGGAGGTATTTAGGGAAGCATCACCTGCTTAGCTTCCTGCATCCAGTGGATTTAAAGAAAATTAGGCACATAAATAGGAGTTAGACATCTAAATATCTCTGGGTGTTTCTACATTGTCAAAGAACTTGGCTCCTGGGTTCCTTAGCCATAGGCACTGCATTTGTATTAGTTTGCTTTTGGGGTTTCTTCAGGAGGAAAAAAGCTTCCACTAAGAAGAAACCCAGTTCTGGGTATATTTTGCTTTATTAACATCAGTTGCGGTCAATATGAGCAAGCACAAACCCTCCAATGGCTTATCATCATCTTCCACAGTCCTTCAGCACTGTCCCAGAAGACACTGCACGCTCAAACACTGTGCACGTGCACATGGGGCACGCAAAATGCATCCTGAGCATCTTACCTCAAAAATACTGCAATACTGAGCTGGAAATCAGCCTTCATATCCTTTCAAGAGCTTGGAATTTTAAAATTACACCTAAAAATAAAATCCAGAGTGTATCTCAGCTCTCCTGTTGATTTTCCCCAGCTCCAAATCCTATTTATGGAGGTCTGCAGACAAGCAGTAATGCTGCGCAAGGGCAGCAGAGTGTGTATTTGTCCCCAGCCCTTCTGTCCACCTCTATTATGGCACCTGGGGGAGGGTCACGCCCCCAGCATCAAAGGAGTGTCGCTGTTATCAGAGACATGAAAGTTTTGGGGACTGTACTTCGCTGGTCTCAAGGCTCTACGGAAGAGCTCCCTTGGAGGAGCAGCAGTGAGAAAAAAAAAATGCCATGGACAAAATTTCTGTCTTCAGACTTGAAAGCAAACAAAGTAATGAGAAGCACTGCAGGAGAATCCACTGGTAGGAAGGACTTATCAGCCTCTTTTGCTCTTCTTTTTAATGTAAGCAGCTTTATCATTAATTGCTATTTACTGCAAATGCTGAAGTTGGTAAAAAGACTAATATGCTGCACTGAAACAGCAGTCTTTATTCAGGCTTCTTAAAGCACAATGCATGTATGTGTGTGTGTGTATGTGTGTGTGCACATGCACGCTTGCACACTTCATTGTGCGTGTTGTGTAAGTAAAAGCCCCATATATGTGTGCAAGGGAGGGAAAGAGATACAATTAGCATATTCTTCCTTTATATATTCCAGTAAAAGGCCAACTTCATTAGTGGTCTTAGGCAATGAGAAAAAAAATTAATTCAGGCCAGACTTCTAAACATCGAGCCGCTTTGCCGGGGTGGAGGGGAATTAGATGTAAACCAGTGCTGCTTTTGCCCAGCACTGGAAATGTAAAGACTCAGTACTGCTGAATATCAGTCTTGGGGGCACTACATTTCCTGAGGACACGGATTGCTGAATTCTTAAAAAAATCCAGATTTTTCCTCATGCCAAACTTGGAGCCAAGTTCCCTGAGCGGTTCACATACACTGTGTGAGCTGGAGGGCTCAGAACCACAGCACTGACTGTAAGAAATTCAGCTCCTGTGCATGGGAACACATGCATTTAAAAAGCTCTTCTGAAAGATATCAGCCTAGGTGACCTGCCCAAGGTCATATATAACATGTCGGTGACAGCATCGGGGTTGAACTATCTTGCTACAGTGCTGATTTATTCACACAGTGCCGTTGCACCCCAAAACAGCCACCGCTCCCAGTCCACTGCTATCTTCCACTCCTTATCGCAGTCTCCTTAGAGACACATCTGTCCTGTGCTCCGTAAACCATAATATACCTATAGTCTTTTATTCACTATCCGTCACTATGCAGTTTTATTACAGATTCCTGAATTATCCAAGCTAGTCTACAGTCTGATTATTCCTGCCAGCCATTCTCCCTTTCGACCCTCGCCTCACCTTTCAGCCTTGTCAGTGTTTTAAGTCTTCCAGGTACTTGAAATGCAGGGACAATTCTGATTCCCGGGGGGAAATCCAGCAGAATTTCACTGAGGCCAGTCTGCTGGTCTCTCTCTCTCTCTCTCTCTTTTTTAAATGTGGATGGTTGGAAATCAGAAACTAGCACTGGTCTCTGCAGTCACATTTGAACCAATCCGTCAAGAATACTAACTCACAACTGCCATTTTAAAACTCTGATCCCCATTCTTGCCATCTATAAAATTTTATTCCCCTTCCCTTCTCTGCTCCTTTCATCAGAAATCAATCTTCCCATAATGCAGGTAAGCTGCAATCCTACCTCATAGGTTTTTTTTTTTTTGCATGCATCTTTCTCATGCATTTTGTAGAACGAAAGCTCCCTTGCCCATCTTTCCCCTTTCCAGCCAAGCCTATAAGCACAGTAATCATCACACCTACACAAGACCTCGGCAGATTTGCACCCCCCTGTCACATCTCTCTCTTGTTTGCAATCCAGGAATCAAAGGAATCATTCGTCCCAGTGTGGTGATTTGTCTCAGCATTCACACACTTGCCTTGCCAGTGAACTTTGTGTTCCTACCTGCCAGGTCTCCTCTCCCTCCCTCCCAGCCCCAGTCATGCATCTCTCTCAGAGCTTTATTCCATCTAGAGTATACGCTTTCCTCACAGCCATCAGCTTTTCATCCTTCCCACCTTTCTCAAGGAAATACAGTTTTATTACCTGTCTCAGCCCCAGTGCAGCTGACTGTGGAAAAGTAGTCTCCTCTCTGCTCACCTGGTGATGCTTTTAGCCACTGGGCACGTGGCCCTCAGAAAGTTTCACCTGCCAAAGCTGAACACCCCTGTCTGTTTGTATACGACAGCCTGTTCTCTCTTCACCCGACTGTCTGTCTATGGCAACAGGAAAAAAATGGCTGATATGAGAGGAAGAGTATGGAGAAAGGCAGGTTCCTCTTTCCTCCCACCAACATGGTCCCAGTGATGGTGGGAGACCGCAGGCATGATGCAGGATTGTGCCCAGCACATGGCAAACAGGGTAGACCTCTGTCTGGGGAGGGCATCTTGGGACCCTTTGGTGCATGGGGCTGTGGCACTGGAGAGAAAACATGGGGAGAGGAGATGGGACACTAATCAGCTCCTTACCTGATCTCTCTCCACTCTGTCACTCCTACCAGGCTTGTTTGGTTAAATCTCTAGATGCACTCAGGCATTTATCTCTGCCGCAGTCTTCCTGCGTAAGCTTGGGCAAATTCTTTAAGGTGACTTTTTACAAACACCTTGCAGGCTGATTTTCCAAGTGTTCAGCATATCCGATATATCTGCGATATTTAAGGCCCTGTTTTCTAAAATGTTCCATTACCTTGCCACCAACTACTTTCAAAATCTGTCAAGGCCAAGCCCGATCTCCTCTTCCTGCAAAATTAAATGCTTCCACTGGCTCTAATAGGCTTTGAATTGATCCTCAAGCCTCGTCCTGCACTTCCTCTGGTACAGAGCAGAGGTGACGGCATTCCCTGTTTCTTTTTCTCCTCCTCTGTCTGGACTGCAGGCCGTCTAGGACAGGGAGCTTGCATCTGTACAGTACCTAGCACTGGGAGACTCCAGGCTCATCTGAGCTCTGCACCATCCTGCAGATAACGATGGTGATAGAGGTAACTGAAATGTGCAGCTCAGGGTCATTGCAGCTGCTTATAACCACCCGTTTTATGTCCTACTTCAATATCTACTGTAATCAGTGAAATTACTTTTGTGGGAGTTGATACAGAAGAAGAGATTGTTGGATTGATATTCTGCCTGGCATTGATGAAAACCTTTTTATAATATCTTAATCCAGCACCCACAGAAGCAATTTGCTAATCTCTTGCTGACTTAGCTTCTAGCGGGATCGAGCATATCCAGTCATACTACCTGGCCAACCATATTATGTTCTTTCTATGCAAAGAGAAAATGTCCTTCCTGACCCCAGAAGATGGTCAGCTTTTGCTTTGAAGTATGAGATCTGATTACCATTGTCCTAGATTGCAGAGCTGCAAATGCTATTAATTGCTACAAAGTTATGTAGCCTTTTACATTTCAAATCCATCCAGACTTTCATCTCAGCGACATCCTGCAGCAGGGAATTGTGTAGCTTCACTCTACACTGAAGAAAGGACTATTTCCTTTTAATTTGCTTTAAAAGTTGTGCCCTTTAATTTTGATGTGTGCCCTTGTTCTTGTATCATCAAAGCGTTAAAATGTTCTGATCACTTTTCATTCTAACCTTCAGATACTTTTGTACTGGAACCCAAATGTCCCTTCTTACTCTTAGCTTTCCCAAACTAAATAAACTATTATTTCCAGGCTTTCCTTATTTAACTTGTTAATATTTGTAAAGCAATTTAAAATACATTAATATGGTTCAACTATAATATCACCTCTATTTTCCATCCTTCCTTTTAATGTCTCAAGCATCCATCTAATTTGCTATCAATCTCCATTGACTCTCCCTCTGATGATATGTTAGTCTTTATAATATCCTGGGGAATATTTCTTCTGCCTTCCTGACCAGCATTTTGGAACAAAGAAGCTGAACTGCGGCAAATCATAAACACGATTCACTCTGCACTCAGCATGTGTATGGGTTTGCTGTTGCTTAGACTTTGATCCTGGAAACAGGTTTAATTATGTCCATGGAACTGTAATTAAAAATTTGTCTATGTGATGCAGATTGCAGGATCAGGTCCTTGCAGTCATGATTGCACTGGGTCAGCGACACTTGAGCACATGTTTGAACGCAAGCCTATATTTGATATTCTTTGAGCAATATCTAAGCACTCGACTACATATCCTGCAGAAGTGGGGCCTGCATGCCATTTAGACAAGGGGTATGAATCGAAGTCTATCCAGTCACAAATAGGGCAGAGATGGACAGTAAGAAATGGTTATTCACTCCTCCTCATCCTATAGAAAGTTGGGAGACACCCAAGGAAATTATGTGGTACCAAATCTAAAAAATCCCAAACAAAACACTTTTGCTCACAACTCATAACTAATTCCATTACTACAGAATATTATGAAAACCAAAAGCATAAAAAGACTCAATAAAGAAATAGCCATACCCACAAGAGCTAGGCTTCCTGGTGACACTGCACATGACAGTCCTGAGACAACTGCTGACTTTGCATGTCCCCAAACAGCTGAAAGGTTATCCCAGGGTTGATAGCACTCATCCATGCCTTTCTGATCCTTTCAGTGTCCTACTGTTTTGGTTACACCACTTTTCGGTTTTTCCCAGTCTTAACAAGGCCCGATCCAGCTCCATCACCAAAACATATCACTCCTTCCTCCATGTCACTAGCAAATACTCCGAGCAACACATCCAGTTCCAATCACTGTATTTATCATTAACTCTTGTCCCCCAAAAAGCAAATAAGAGGATTGATATACGTGTATCTCTAAATGCACAAAAAGAATTTTATCAAAATACTTACGAGAACTCAAATTGCTGCTATTAGGTTACCTTAAGCCAGCACCATACAAATGTTGTGGGAGAATCCTAACTGGTGGCTTTTCTCTGGCTGATTAGATTTGTCTATTCACTGGCCTAAAATATGGCACAGCAACACACCATCGTTTTCAAATACTTTATAGTTCTCTTTTAGGAGAGTGGAAATGGCAGATAAACACATTATCAGCATTCTCAGGCATAAAACAGCGAAGCCTGGAGTTGTTTTGCAGAAGCAACTCCGAATTTGGACGACATGACATAAGTGATTCTAGAAATAGCTGCTGGTCTTAAGGCTGCGTTACATGTATCCTCATTGCTGCTTTTTTATCTCTGTTCACAATTTTAACACAAACATTATGCTGTCTTTGTTAGTTCTTTCCTTTGACTTTCTCAGCATTTCTCAAGCATTCTTCAGTCTCACCTTGTACCTCTTAAGCTCTCCCTGCTCCCTCAAAACACACCCTTGATTTTGACTGCAAATATCCCCCAGCACAGAGCAGTGCAAAAAATGCCTGGAATAACTCTAGCATCCTCATATTCTAGGCAAGGAGGTGGTCTGAGCCAGGAGGGACCCATAGCCAAATATGTACCCCAGCATATGTCTGAGGGCTTTGCTTACCCGCTCACCATCTGTACCTGCTTGAAGCACAGTCACGTGCTGAAAGTAGCCAGGCTGCTCTGGCACTTGTAGCCTGCCTCACTGCTATTTATTCCACTGATCCCAGAAGTCCAGCTAAAGATTCACACTTGCTCATCCTGATTCTCCTGCCTGCCCTGAATCGTCAGCCTCCTCCCTAGGGTCACAGTTCATTTCCTTCCATCCTTCCTTGGTTAGTTTTAGTTTCTTTGTACTTTTCTAATTATTGCTCTGAACTATTGAACAAACTTCTTCTATTTATTCTTCTGATCCTGGCAGCCACACCTGGAATGTACTGCCTGCACAAGGCAATGGTTTTAAAGATCACCCTCCCCGTCTTCCACCCTGCTTAACAAGTCAGCATCCACAACTGCAAGGATAAATTACCACAAAGGTCTCCAATGTTAGCAATGTATCTGACAACCTCATAAGCAGCTCCAGCAGGGTAAAGAGATGGCTAAATGGGATCAGTTGTGCCAACTCAGGACTTCTAGCCAAAACTGCATCCAAAATCATGATGGACACAGCAGAGTCTAGAGCACAGGCCAGGTTCTAAATCATGCTCTAAGTCAAACCCTAAGAAAGAGATCCTCACTCACCATGAAGCCAGTTAACTCCCCTGGCTTTGACAGGCTGTGATGATTTACAGCAAACAGTTCCGAGCTTTTCATAGGTACTCGCTGTACAATATATTTCAGCTGTAATATGCATAGATATAAAAGTCCAAGCTATAAGAAGACCTGTCGTAAGGCTCCAGGCTTTATCTTCCATAAACACAAGGTGAAAGAGCGCACTTTCTATCAGGATAGCCATGAGACAGGTCCCAAGCATGAAGACACTGCAAGAACCAGAGCCACTCTGCTGGAAATCGGGTGGTACGGGAGAAAGGATGGGAGTGTGAGAGCTCCCTCTGTTCCTATATTCTGTTTTGATTTCCAACAAAAAGCCCTGGAGCAAATTGTTTTTTCTGGAGCTTCTCCTATGTGTGAGAACCTCTCACAGCTTGGTTTGCAAGCTTTTGTGTCATCGCTTGGTATGTGTCAGCCCAGAGCTGGCTTTGTTGTAATTTGTGAACCTCTGGGAGGAAAGATGTCACTGTGATGGCAATACTCCATTGAACAGTGCCCACTGCTAACACACAGAGAGAATTTGTTCTAGGGCTTGAAAGCCATACTGGTGCTCCTGGCACCTGAGTTTCTACCTCTGCCCAGCATTTCTACCACCAATATAAACAGTGAACAACAACAGTATGTGCCTGGCAAAGGCTATTCACTCTGTCCTCCTCCGGAGGCCACCATTTGAAGCTGGTTTAGATTATTTGCTCCGATCAGCTGCTGCTGCTCTGACTTACTGTTATTTCTATTGCCAGTGTAAGAGGTGATCCATCAGCAGTGCAACTAGTTGTTTTTCTGAAATAGGAGCAGGGAATCGTGTGTATGAGAGTTCAAGCATTGGGGAATGCTGTGTCAACACCTAGAGACATGCCATCACCAAAGCCATGGGGGCATTGATGCCGCCATGGGCACGACTCTCACCCAGCATTGAGCTCTGAACGGGCCTGTCAGCAGACACAGCAACAGCGTTTTGCATAGCTAAGCTCTGTCAGCTGCGCCTTGTAGGCAACAATAAAATGGATGTAGAGCACATGACTTCAGAAGAACAAACAGCAAAAATAAATAAGTGTCTTTCTCTCTCTCCTGTGATGCTGCTTGCAGGTCCTGCCTCAAGGCTGCAAGAAAACAGCTCACTGAGCCGGGAGCTGCAAAGGTTTAGACGTGATGTGTTAAACTCCCCAACCACAGAGGGAATCCTGGTCCTGACTCTTAGCTCCTTTTCAAAATGACATGATTATGCCCAATTTATGCCACCTTCACTTAGGATCTGATCCGGCATCCCTGAAGTGAACTGGAGTCCTTCAATTGTCTTCAGCCCAGTCTAAATCAGCTGCTCCTCTGATTTCTGCTCTTTCTCCTGTTCCTCCCTCCCACTAGTCCTAGCACTTTTTCTTCCCTGAAACAGTACAGCTTAGCCCGTCAAGTCAGCAACAGCTATCCTACGCCTACAGTCGAACGCTGGTGAATGTCACCTCATTTGTCTAGTCCAGCTCTGCCCATATTTGACTCTCTCCAGACAGAAGAAGCCAGTGGATATATCCAGTTTCCTTCCCCAGGCCTCTCTGCTTGATAATGTTTCCCTTTTCCACACTGATTACAAGCCGCAGCCTGCTGCAGCCCTGTCCAGCCGAGCTCCGGTCCCAGCAGGTCGGCTGGACATGGCAGTACAGAGGGACAGTGAGCAGGGAAAAACCTCCCCTGGCATCCGAGAACAGTCTGAGGTATCGCATATAGCTGGGAGGAGATGCTCTGCCCTGACTCAGCTCAGCACCATTTGGTAACTCAGCATCCTGCTCCAGGCGGCAGCCATCTTCCAGGCAAGAGGAAGAACCGCAGGATCAGACCACGGTCCCTGGGTCTATTTAGCAGCCAGATCTCTCTGTGCATGGATATTCTCCCTTTCTGGGAAGCTGCTCTGTGTGGCCTGGAAGGAAATGGGCCAAGGTCCTTATGGTTGTTAACAATCTCGTGATACTTTTGCAAGAGGGATGGTGTAAATCAAACCACAGGGCACAAGCTACCTAACTCCGGGTAATTTATATTCTGCCTCACTAAGTTCATCTCTGCACTTTCAATGCATGAAGTGATTTTTCACTTCCCCTGTAGTATTTGCTGGCACGGAAAAGCTGCTGGGCTCTGTCCCAGAAGTAGCTGCATTTCATCACCGGGTAAAAGATTCCTGCATGTATCGGGCCGGATCCTCAGCAGAACTCCCGTACGCACCAGCGGGTTTGCAGCGGGAAGGGATCCGGCCCAAACCCATTCAGCTGCACCTGGGCTCCTTGGAGAAGAGAGCCCTGTTGTTATTTATCGTTCACCCCCCTCCCGACCCCATATTATTATTAGCGCTTGGCTCCAGCCCCGCGAGGCCGGGGCAGGCAGGGGGGGAGGCGG
>NW_008795575.1:2800150-2802500 GCF_000699145.1 Aptenodytes forsteri
GTCCCTCCCTGGTTTTCCGTCTACGAATGCCATGCCTCGGGGTGCTTTTGGGGCTCTTCACCCTCATTTATGGTCGTTCGCGATTTTTTTCCAATTATTTTTTCCTGCCCTCTTAACGTCTCTGCATCAGCTGTAAATACCGTGTCGACAGAGAGCCCTGGATAAACTCTAGAAATCCACATCCACTCCTGGAGGTGGGCAGGGAGACGGGTACGGATGCGCCGGTTCTCGACTGGAGTCAGGTTCTGCAGTGCTTTCCCGAGCAATGCACTCAAAGCAGGCAGTGGGACTTCTGCCTGAGCAAAGGCAGGAGGGTTTGGCTTTGAACTATTTCTGTTACGCAGACAACAATCATTATTGTCTGCTGGCAGACCCATTCCCACGTAGCGTTTAGCATCAGCCTTACACATACTTCCAATGTAGTAAACAGTGGAGGTGAGGAGGGAACACAGATACACTCTCCGTCATCTCTTTTGGAACACCTTTTACCTATAGCAAGCCAATTCACCATACGTTCCTCCTCTCCAAAGTTTTAACATGGACTTTAGTCAGCCTCGTTATATTCCTGCTCTTGGAGGGTTGCACAGCCTCCTCACTAGGCCCTATGGAAAGAGGGGAAGGGGAGGAAGGTCAGAGGGGGATGTTGATTAAATACATCTAACACCAGTGACATCATCTCCCCTGCACTACTACGCCGTTTCTGATCAAAGGGGCTTCCAAAGGCACGGGAGTATTTGCGGTCTAAGGATGAGAGGGTTTTGCTCTGAACCAGGGTAAGACCGAAGTGGAGCCTTGCACCGTGTGTGTTTTGGCTATAGATGCATATGTGGTTTTGCTCACAGGCACACTCACACGTGGAAAAAACCAACGTAACTCTAGCAGAGCACTTCCCATACTCACAGACTCCAGCTCTTGACCAGAGAGGGCATGATGGGTATGGGATTGCCACTGCTCCCCCCAGCCATTCCCCGGGTCCCCTGTCTGCTGCTTGTCTGCCTTTTCCAGTAGTGAAATCATTACTGAGTCCTGGGAACACACAAAGAGCGGTAAAACAAACGTAGACACACAAAACATAGCGAGCTTTTTCCGCCGGGTCCCAAAGGGCTTTGGAGTCAGACCCAAATCAATGCCTGGAACTAACTAGAAGGGAGAAGACTACGCTGGAGGAACAAACCACCTACTGAGAGACCTGCAAAGAAGACAGCGTGTGTATGCTCATGTGAATGTCTGAATGTTTGATTCGCATAATGAGAATATCAATGCAGTTATTTCTGCACATTACGGTGCGTGTTCATGTGTAGATCAAGTCTGTGTGTCTGAGTGCGGGGGAACTGCGGAGCTGCATAGCTTGAAAAGGCGCCTGCATCCATGTGAGAGTGAGACCAAGATGCTGTATTTAAGCATGGGGTGGACTCTGTGAGTTCAACAGCATGTGTTTTGTGTGCTTAGCGTGTACATGCATGCAAGGGAGACCACGACTGCTTGTCTGTGTGGTGTGTGGGAGGGAGAGAGCCCGGGTTTGTCTGTCTGTCACTCACAGGCAGATCTGATCAATCTCTTTCCTTTATAAGGAATTAAAAAAAAAAATTCTTTCATATTTCTTACACCAAAGCCTCATCTCCTCTTTACTCACTACCTCCTCCTCTCACCATCCCCCAAATACTTCTCTACAACTCTTGAGAAAGCAGCTTTACTGCCATTAACAAATTATTATTATGCACCCAGATGAGCAGCCAGAGTAAAGCATGAAGGACCCTTCTGTCCTACCTAGTGCAGACGTCAGTCAGAAGACTAAATTCATACGTGAAGACTGCCAGCATTTCATCTGCTGCTTGTTTCTCTCCATGAAGAGGAAACTGCATCTAAGAAGTGACACCCCCTCCCCTTCCCCACTCCCAGGTAAAAGCACAGGGCGACTTTCCAAAGCCAAAACACACTCACACCTACAGCCTTCCTCTCTTTGGATCACCGTTGGGTCTTTAGACCCAGGCTGTGCTGGACCTCGGCGATGATGTAATGGCGTGGAGATGCCCTCTGTCCCCCTATTCCCCATGGACTGGAAAAGGCAAAGTTATGCTCCACACCAGCCTCGCAAGCAGCGCTGAGAGCTGAGCCAGGGAAAACCAATCTCCTGCGCTGTGGGATGCAGCCCCCCCGCCATCGCTGCCCTCCCCCGGCTCTGCCGCTGTCTCCCAGTCCCCACCAGAAGTAGAGGCAATCAGCCCAGTGTGGGATTCAAGGCGACAGACTTTCCTTTTCCTCCGCGATTTGCTTGTCACTTGCGAAAACGGAGCACTGGATTAAGTGGAGATGACACCATCTCCTTGGGGACGGTCCCCCCCCCCCCGGG
>NW_008795575.1:2802739-2803608 GCF_000699145.1 Aptenodytes forsteri
CCCCCCGCCCCCCGGCCCCCCATAACTCTGTGCTGCCCAGGGCGGGGGTGCAACGCAGAGGCAAACGTGTGCGCGGCTGGGGGCGGAGAGGTGCCGCGGGGCGCGTTACACAACGCGGCCGAGGCAGGACGGGGGAGCCCGATCGGCGCCCGCAGCCGGCGCCGGGGCAGGGGCATCGCTGCAGCCGCAGCGCAGCGCTCGCCTTACCTGATGCTAATGTCCCTCTCTGGCGGAGATCGGGTCGCCCGTGGGTTTTTTTTATTCGGCTCGGTAGGAACTTGTGGGAGAGCTTCTCTGTCCAGCTCGCATACTGGGTGCTGGGCTGATAATGCAGGCGTGAAAATCCTGGGGCTCTAGCAGTCCTTTTCATGCTCAGACAGAAAATCCCCTTCCTTGATCCAGATCGCGGGCATTAAGGGCAGAGGCAAAAAAAAAAAAAAAAAAAAAAATAAAGAATCCTTTTTTTCCCCCCTCTTTCTTTTTTCTTGTTTTTTTCCCCCCTTCCCTTATTCCTGTGCTCTCCTCTCTCTTCTGCTGCTCAGTTCGTAGCCATCGGGGGAAGGAGCAGAGGCAGCAGGGAGAATGTACAGGGGGTTAGAAATAAAAATGAAAAGGGCTCCAGGAGGGAAGCGAGAGGCTGGGCTTGCCACCGGGGGAGGGGCTTGGAGCGGTCTGGAGAGGATGAATGGGGAAGAGGAAAGCAGGGAGGAGCCCAGCCTGGCCATTTTATTCTAAGAAGTGTTTTGTACATAATTAGGGAAGGGGGAGGGGCGGAGGGGGGCAAAAAGGAGGGACTTAAGCTCCGGCCAGACGGAGCCTGGGCCGTGGGAAGGGAGGATGAGACCGGGAAGGGCCGCCGGACGGGGCTG
>NW_008795575.1:2803747-2803974 GCF_000699145.1 Aptenodytes forsteri
GGGGCAAAGGCGAGAATATGTAAGAAGTGTTGTAAAGAATAAGGGAGGGGGGGGGGGCGGAGGGGGGCAAAAAGGAGGGACTTAAGCTCCGGCCAGACGGGGCTGATCTAAGCTTGTCTGCCCCTCGGATTTGGGGAGGAGGCTGGAGGCTGACTGGTTGCGATTCCAGGCAGCCCCCATCCATTTATTCCCCCCCCGCCCCATTTTCTCCTCACCGGAGCCAGGCA
>NW_008795575.1:2804025-2806380 GCF_000699145.1 Aptenodytes forsteri
CGGGCGAGCCGGGACGAGCCGCCCCGAGAGGCAGCGGGCAGCCGGCTGCGCTCCCGGCGCCTTCCTGGCCCGGCTGCTCGGCTGGGTCCGCCCGGGAGGGCGGGCGAAAGTCCCACCGCTGGGCTGAGGGAAGGTTTGGGGTGGGGAACGGAGACGGAGGTGCCTGAAGGGCATGACCCACCCAGACAAATCTCGGCAGCTCAGCAAAGGCAACCCAGCGTAGGAAGAGCATTTAACAATTCCTGCCATTGTGTGAGGTTTCTGGCCAGCGACCCCTCAGACAAGTAAGTCACGAGCTGTGCTGTCTGACAGAAGGAAAAAATATCAGCCTCCTTGTGCAGGGTATACGGGGCAAAGAGGGCAATGGGAGTCACCCTCCTTCCATCTCCCTTCTCTGGCCTGCAAGGACACTCTGTCCTTCTCTCACCCCATCCCCTGTGGCTTCAGAACATTGTCTTAAGCTAAATCTTCAGCAAATCTTTCCTAAGCAGAATTAGAAGCTGTTTGGTTAAACTCCAAGCTGTTACGATAGGGCTGAAGCTTAGCTTATCTCAGTTACTCGGTACCCAAAGCTCCTGAGTTTTACTTTTTTCCAAGTGATTGTTCAGCCACAAAGCAGACTTCCTGGTAAGCCACCCCTGATTCTGTCACATTGGCTCAAATAAAAGGCTGAAATGATTCTCACAGATTCCCCTGGTACAAGGTCACAGAGGAATGGCTTACACCACAGCAGAGAAGACTGAGGGATCAGGTCTTATACAGAACATATAAACAAGTGCAAAGCACTTGTTTAAACAAATAAATGGTGTTTGCGGTTATCACTAGCGTGTTCTTTCATTGGTGCTCTTGGCATTTACCAGAAGCGGAAGAGGAATCCTTCTGTCCTACATGAGGTTGTTTGAAGTCAAAGCAAAGGCTCCATGAACAAGCGCTGTAGTCACACGGGATTTACCAATTCAACTAGTGCAACAGTACCAGCTATCTTTCCTCACTACATCTGGGAAGGCTATTGTGTGATTTGGTCTAGCAGGACCTGGCACTACCAAGCCTGATATTTCGTATTCCTGTGAAGGGGAAGTGAGAGAAAACAGGTGAGATTATGCTCTTCAGGTACCCAAAGGTCTCATGGACCTAGCGAACAACTCAAATTTTCTCTACAAAGTAACACCTTCTTCCAGAAAGTCAGAGTCAACAAACTCTTGGGACCGGTGTCCTGCCTGGAAATAAGAACTGCTATCAATATCATAAAAATGTAGTAAGAGGAAAACATAAAACAAAGCAAAGAGAGTAGTTTTGCTCACCATTTTTCTGTCCCAGAATGTTTTCTCTCTTTTCCCCCCAATTCATACATACACTATTGCTGCCTCTTTCCCAAAAGCTTTTACTGTCTCTGTATCAAAAGAGGATTATTTGGTGCATTGAGTATTCAACATGTTCTCTTACAGTATTGTTGTGTTCAATGAGCTTTGCTCATCTGAATGGACACTCACTGCATAGTCCACTGGTTTAATTTGCTGCTTTGGAAACCTAAGCAGGTTACAGCATATTTAGCTATGTGTCTGTTCTTATGTGTCAAAGATAAGGTTTCTGAATGCCATTTTTAAAAACAAAATTATTTCACTTCAGTAGCTTTCTCTTTTCAGTGGTCTCTTCTTTTTAGTCTTGGATATTTCAACTCACCTTCTCCTTGCAATGAACAAAGCCTGGATCTTCACCCCAAATCAGCAAAGCTCCATTGAACAAGAATTTCTATTTCTTCTTCCAGTAAGGACTTTTTTTAAGCTGTTAACAATTTTAGCATGTTCGATCCTCACTTTTTTTTTTGCCCCTTTCAAGAGTTGTCTTAAAAGCAATATTTAGATTTTTGTAAACTATAATATTCTTCCCATGAAGAAAATAGAAACTAGTCAATCAAGGGAGGATATGAAGGAGAACAGAAATTCACAACACACATGGTGTAAAAAGACAGTCTCCCATTTGCAAGCACTAGGCAAAAAAAAAAAATATGGTGGTGGCAAATATGGGGAAACAGTAATTTGAACTGTATATTAGAAGCTGAGGAAGGCATCACATGAAAATGAGAGATCTAGAAAGCAGAGAGAAGTGTCCATGTTATTCACAGAACAGCTGCCACAAAAATGAGCAAATGGTTTTTGTCGTGGTTTAACCCGTCAGGCAGCAAAACACCACACAGCTGTTTGCTCACTCCCCCCACCCCCAGTGGGATGGGGGAGAGAATCAGGGGGGGTGGGAAGTAAGATTCATGGGTTGAGGTAAAGGCAGCTTAATAGGACAGAAAAGGAAGGGAAAGTAATAATAATGATAAAAGAATATACAAAATAAGTGATGCACAAC